>NC_041387.1:101600235-101668323 GCF_002162155.2 Triticum dicoccoides | reverse complement strand
CCCCCTCTAGACACCTCTTCTCGATCCTTTCAAGTCACCTACTACGTGTTATGATCTGGCAAACCCGGAGTGACAGAAGTCGGGACACTTCCCGGTGATGACCGTAGTTTGAGGAGTTCATGTATTCACCATGTGTTAATGCTTTGTTCCGGTTCTTTATTAAAAGGAGGCCTTAATATCCCTTAGTTTTCAATAGGACCCTGCTGCCACGGGAGGGTAGGACAAAAGATGGCATGCAAGTTCTTTCCATAAGCACGTATGACTATTTGCGGAATACATGCCTACATTATATTTATGAACTGGAGCTAGTGTCGTATCGCCCTAGGTTATGACTGTTATATGATGAATATCATCCAATGAATTCACCGATCCAATGCCTATGAATTTCTCTCATATTGTTCTTGCTAAGTTACTACTGCTATTGTTACTATTATTGTTGCTACTACTATCAAAACTATCATACTACTTTGCTACTGATCACTTTGCTGTAGATAATTAATCTCTAGGTGTAGTTGAATTGATAACTCAGCTGCTAATACTTGCAAATATTCTTTGGCTCCCCTTGTGCTGAATCAATAAATTTGGGTTGAATACTCTACCCTCGAAAACTGTTGTGATCCCCTATACTTGTGGGTTATCAGATCTCATCATTGTGTCGGGGTCGTCTCGCCAACTATTGCTTCTACAACTATTGCTATCTCATAGTGATAAAGTAAAGCAATTACATGGTGCTTACACTTCACACAATAAAGAGACAACCCGAAGGCTCCTGCCAATTGTCGATATTACAAAACATGATCATCTCATACATCAACATATACCACATCACGTCTTGACCATATAACATCACAACATGCCTTGCAAAAACAAGTTAGACGTCCTCTACTTTGTTGTTGCAAGTTTTATGTGGCTGCTACGGGCTTCTAGCAAGAACTGTTCTTACCTACGCAAAAACCACAACGGTGATTCATCAAGTTTGTTGTTTTAACCTTCTTCAAGGACCAGCCGTAGTCAGATTCGATTCAACTAAAGTAGGAGAAATAGACACCCGCCAACCACCTTTATGAAAAACTAGTTGCATGTCAGTCGGTGGAACCGGTCTCATGTGCATGGACATGTAAGGTTGGTCTGGGCCGCTTCATCCCACAATACCGTCGAATCAAAATAAGACGTTCATGGTAAGCAGTATGACTAACACCACCCACAACTCTTTGTGTTCTACTCGTGCATATCTTCTACGCATAGACCTGGCTCTGAAACCACTGTTGAGAAACATTGCATGGAAAACAAAAAAAATCTAGGCGCACGCAAGATCTATCAAGGAGATGCATAGCAACAAGAGGGAAGAATGTGTATACGTACCCATGAAGACCGTAAACTAAAGTGTTTTTAACGCCGTTGATGTAGTCGAACTTCTTCGTGCTCCAATTGATCGAGTACCGAATGTATGAAACCTCCGCGTTTAGCACACGTTCAACTCAGTGACGTCATCCGCATTCTTGATCCAGCAAGACGGCAAGGTAGTGGATGATTTCCGACAACACGACGGCATGGTGATGGTGATTGATGACCCACAAGTATAGGGGATCTATCGTAGTCCTTTTGATAAGTAAGAGTATCGAACCTAACGAGGAGCAGAAGGAAATGACAAGCGGTTTTCAGTAAGGTATTCTCTGCAAGCACTGAAATTATCGGTAACAGATAGTTTTGTGATAAGGTAATTCGTAATGGGTAACAAGTAACAAAAGTAAACAAGGTGCAGTAATGTGGCCCAATCCTTTTTATAGCAAACGACAAGCCTAGACAAACTCTTATATAAAGCAAAGCACTCCCGAGGACACATAGGAATTACTGTCAAGCTAGTTTTCATCATGCTCATATGATTCACGTTCGTTACTTTGATAATTTGATATGTGGGTGGACCGGTGCTTGGGTGTTGTCCTTACTTGGACAAGCCTCACACTTATGATTAACCCCTCTCGCAAGCATCCGCAACTACGAAGGAAGAATTAAGGTAAACCTAACCATAGCATGAAACATATGGATCCAAATCATCCCCTTACGAAGCAACGCATAAACTAGGGTTTAAGCTTTTGTCACTCTAGTAACCCAACATCTACTTATTACTTCCCAATGCCTTCCCCTAGGCCAAACAATGGTGAAGTGTCATGTAGTCGACATTCACATAACACCACCATAGGAGAGACAACATACATCTCATCAAAATATCGAACCAATACCAAATTCACATGATTACTTATAACAAGACTTCTCCCATGTCCTCGGGAACAAACGTAACTACTAACAAACCATATTCATGTTCATAATTAGAGGAGTATTAATAAGCATTAAGGATATGAACATATGATCTTCCATCGAATAAACCAACTAGCATCAACTACGAGGAGTAATCAACACTACTAGCAACCCACAGGTACCAATCTGAGGTTTTGAGACAAACATCGGATACAAGAGATGAACTACGGTTTTAGAGGAGATGGTGCTGGTGAATATGTTGATGGAGATTGACCCCCTCTCGATGAGAGCATCGATGGTAATGATGATGGCGATGATTTGCCCCTCCTAGAGGGATGTTTCCCCGGCAGAACAGCTCTGCTGGAGCCCTAGATTGGTCCTACCCAGGTTCCGCCTCGAGACGGCGGCGCTTCATCCCGAAAGCTTCTCTATGATTTTTTCCAGGGCAAAAGACATCATATAGCAGAAGATGGACGTCGGGGGCCTGTCATGGGGCCCACAAGGCAGGGGGCGTGCCCAGGGAGTAGGGTGCACCCTCCACCCTCGTGGATGACTGGTGGCCCCCCTCTGGTGCTTTCTTCGCCCAATATTTCCAATATATTCCAAAACTGATCTCCGTGAAGTTTCAGGACTTTTGGAGTTGTGCAAAATAGGTCTTTAATATTTTTCTCCTTTTCCAGTCCAGAATTCCAGCTGCCAGCATTCTCCCTCTTAATGCAAACCTTATAAAATAAGAGAGAAAAGGCATAAGTATTGTGACATAACGTGTAATAACAGCCCATAATGCAATAAATGTTGATATAAAAGCATGATGCAAAATGGACATATCAACTCCCCCAAGCTTAGACCTTGCTTGTCCTCAAGCGAAAGCCGATAGCGAAAAATATGTCCACATGTTTAGAGATAGAGGTGTCGATAAAATAAAATACGGACATGAGGGCATCATGATCAATTTTAGAACAGCAACATATATTGTCATATGATTTCTTATGCTTAAAGTAACATCGCTTTTATTTCTTCCATATCACAAGCTTGTATAAAGCTTATTTTCTTCACACTAATAGATCATACATATTTAGAGAGCAAATTTTATTGCTTGCACCGATGAAAACTTGCTTGCAGGATCTGACTCAATCCATAGGTAGGTATGGTGGACTCTCATGGCAAAAGTGGGTTTAGGGATGTTTGGAAGCACAAGTAGTATCTCTACTTAGTGCAAAGAATTTGGCTAGCATGAGGGGGAAAGGCAATCTCAACATGTTGGATGATCCATGACAATATAACTTATTCGGATATAAGGAAACATAACCCATTACGTTGTCTTCCTTGTCCAACACCAACCTTTTAGCATGTCATATTTTAATGAGTGCTCACAATCATAAAAGATGTCCAAGATAGTATATTTATATGTGAAAACCTATCTTTCTTTATTACTTCCTATTAATTGCAACAATGACCAAAACTATGTTTGTCAACTCTCAACAACTTTTATTCATCATACTCTTTATATGTGAAGTCATTACTCTCCATAAGATCAATATGATCTTTTTATTTCTTTTTATTCTTTCTTTAATTCCCTCAAGATCATAGCAAGATAGCAAAACCCTCAACTGAAAACTACCCTTTATTATATATAACTCACAGACTCGATTACATGGATAGAGGTCAAAACAAAACTCAAAGCTAGATCATACTAAAACTTTATTCTACTAGATCAAGATATAACCAAAAGGATCGAACTAAGAAAATGATAAAGATAGAAGTGTGATGGTGATATGATACCGGGGCACCTCCCCCATGCTTGGCAGTTGCTAAGGGGAGTGCCCATACCCATGTATTTATGTCTCTTTCTTCGGAAGTGGTGATGTGATATTCTTGGCGATGATGCCCCTTAGGAGATGATTCTCTTCCTCGAGCTTATTAACTTGCTGCTTGAGATCCATTATTTCCTTACGGAGTTTACCAGACGGCTAAAGCTCCTTTCACCCATGGATGTTGCATAGCTGCAGGAGAACAAGTAACACTCTTTTCATATTTTCATAAGAAAGAAATCTAGCATTGGGAGGAATGACCGAATTGGGAATTGCTGAGCTCTAAAGTTCCTCCAGCATGAATCTGGCTTGAAGACGAGAAGTCACTTCTTGATCCTCATCCATGGCATCCACCCTTTTCAAGTTGGCCTCTAAAAGGATCGAGAAGAGGTGTCTAGAGGGGGGGTGATTAGACCCTCAACAAGCAAAGATAGAAGTTTTTATGTTTTTCAAGTTAAGGTTGGAAATTAACACACTTTCAAGCATTCACAATACAATTCTAGCAAGCATGCAAAGATTATATGAGAAGCGGAAAGTAAAGCATGCAACTTGCAAGAAAGTAAAGTGATGGGATTGGAGTGTGCAAACGCAATTGGAGACATGAAGATTTTTTGTGTGGTTCTGATAAGTGGTGCTATCATACATCCATGTTGGTGGAGACTTCAACCCATGAAGGCTAACGGTTGCGCGAGTCCACGGAGGCTCCACCCATGAAGGGTGCACGAAGAAGAAACCTTGTCTATCCCACTATGGCCATCACCCACGAGGGACTTGCCTCACTAGGGTAGATCTTCACGAAGTAGGCGATCTACTTGCCCTTACAAACTCCTTGGTTCAACTCCACAATCTTGACGGAGGCTCCCAAGTGACACCTAACCAATCTAGGAGACACCACTCTCCAAAAGGTAATAGATGGTGTGTTGATGATGAACTCCTTGCTCTTGTGCTTCAAATGATAGTCTCCCCAACACTCAACTCTCTCTCACAGATTTGGCTATGGTGGAAAGATGATTTGAGTGGAAAGCAACTTGGGGAAGGCTAGAGATCAAGATTCTTGTGGTTGGAATGGAATATCTTGGTCTCAACACATGAGTAGGTGGTTCTCTCTCAGAAAATGAATGCTGGAAGCATAGGCACGTTTTGATGGCTCTCCTCACAAATGAAGAGTGGGTGGAGGGGTATATATAGCCTCCACACAAAATCTAGCCATTACACACAGATTCCCAAAGTCGGTGAGATCGAATGGTGAAACTCGGTCAAACCGATTCAGGTCAAAATGTGAACGTTAGAGTTTTCGGTGGGACCGACAAGGTCAACTCGGTGGGACCGATGTGCAAGGGTTAGGGTAAAACCTCAACTCGGTTTGACCGATTACACAAACTCAGTGAGACCGATTTTGGTAATAAGCAAACAGAGGATTGGTCAAGCTAACTCGGTGGGACCGATCACATGAACTCGGTGGGTCCGATTTCAGTAATAGGCAATGAGAGGATTTGCAAGCCCATCTCGGTGAGACTGAGATACCATCGGTGAGACCAAAATGATTAGGGTTTGGCAATGGCTATGTCAAATGAACTCGGTGGCGCCGGATAGATCAAATCGGTGGGCCCGAGTTTGACTTTTAGGTTTAGGACATATGTGGATATGAGAAAGTGGTTGAGGGCTTTGGAGCATATCACTAAGCACTTTGAGCAAGTAAGCCATTAAGAAACACCTCATCCCCTTTTAATAGTATTGGCTTTCCTATGGAATCAATGTGATCTTGGATCACTAAAATGAAAATGTAGAGTCTTGAGCTTTTGCCAATGTTTGTCCTTAGCAACTTGAAGGGGTTCCACATCCCCTTGTCCATGCCACTCCAATGTTGAACTTATCTGAAATATACTAGATGAAAATATTAGTCCAACAAGAGATATGTTGACATTAATTACCAAAATCACCCAGGGAGCACTTGTGCTTTCAATCTCCCCCTTTTTGGTAGTAATTGATGACAACATACATCAAAGCTTTAGATAAGGATATGAAGAAAATAGCAAGTAAAGCTTTGGAAGGACATGCAACATGTATTAGCTCCCCCTACATGTATGCGATCATGTGATGATAGATCATAAGAGTATGAGAATGCATAAGCTTGATAGAGCAAGCAATGAGTTACATGTGTCTTGGCTATATGCATCAAAGCAAAATGGTGTAGATACTGGAAATATTCCTTCATGTTCATGAATCTCTCTTGCAAACAATATATACCACATCAAGAGATCTTCATGCACATGAGTGTGATGCATATACTTACCGTGTGGTCTTGAACTAGCTTTGGAAGAGATGAACCTGAGTAAACAAGGTTAGATAACACAAGAACATCTACTAGACAGAGCAAGAATAGGATATCACAAGAATACCAAGATTGGGATGACATGTAGAGAGTGAGCACTAGGTACTCTATTTGGTGATAGATATATTCCCAAGAATAAAGATATGTAATGAATTTGAAAGATTTTCTTCCCTCAGGACAGAGCTCTCTCCCCCTGAATCTGACATTGGATAGTGGGAGAAGATAGGGAGATAAAATCAAAGCAAACAAGAAAACCAGATCAAAATAATCACAACACATATTATCATGTCATTCCCCTCTTGAAGACATGAGACAACTTTCCTCTTAAGAATAAGAAGCATCAGGAGGAGCTTTAGGAGTGCATTCTCTCTTATGTGATAAGCTTTGATGTGCTTTCTCTCCCCCTTTGACATCAATTTCCAAGAAGGGACTTTTGGAGCATGAGTCAAGTAGGTTTGGTCCTTTCGTCACATTACAAAGCAACATATAATAGGATGCTGGTAGAGGACAAGTATCATTGAATGGAGCTGGAACCAATATGGAAGATGCAAGTGACACAATTTTTATCTCAGTATTGAAATTGGTAACACCGAGTTGTTGCTTTTGGTGGCCCCGAGATGGTTCAGTTTAGCAGAAGTAATCAGACCGGTGAGGCCGAGTTCAACCTAGAGAGAAAACAGTTGTCACCTCAGCTCACTTAGGCAAATAAGATCTCGCAAGGATATGCAAGGAATTAACTGAAGGATTTGCAATGAATTGGATGCAGGGAATGTAGAACAAAATAGAGAAAAGAAAAGAAAAGAAATCTAGATGAAGTTTTTTTGAAAGGGGAACTAGCATGCAAGAGACAAATGCAAGAACGCGGAGAAACAATAGAAAACTTCATATAGAATTGGTCGGCGACAATGTCACCTATGTTAGAGTATATTGACTTGGGAGTCAAGTGAAGACACTTGATCATAGGTCATACTCATCGTTTAAGCTCAAAATGGGTTTGCCATTTTTTGTTTAAGCATTTTGATGTATTCACATCTTGTTGAGTTGCTTTGACCTATGTCTTGGGGTAAAGCTTCTCTAAGATGGAATGACATACCTTGGTGGTGGTGATCTTGATCATGTAGTTGAACTTGTGTAGGATGCTTAAAGTTGATGTAGTTCATCAAGAGTTATGAGCACCACTTGGAGTTGGAGTTCATCTACCTACATGGGTTAGTCTTGCAAGGAAGAGCACTTGTGTATCCAAAATGGCAATCATGAAATTTGATATAAAGAAATTGTCAAAGGATATATTGAAAGGATTCGTGCTTCCTTGTCTTCAACCACCATATTGTAGAGACTTGGAGATGTAGAGATTGCTTAGAATGTTATTGAGTTGCAATCTCATAGAGTTGGGCTTATCCAAGTACCTACAAGGGTTAGATAACATGCAAGTGTACAAGTATATCCAAGACATATGATCATCATCATAAGAGAAATATCAAGGATTAGTCATAGTAAGTCTCATGCCTTGCATGCATCTAGATGAAGTTTCTACTCCAAATTTGAGGCATCATTGATGTTCAATTCACCTCTCAAGCGGCAAAACACTTTCTCATCAAGCAGTTTGGTGAATATATCTGCCAATTGCTTGTCGGTACAAACATGCTTAAGTTTGATATCTCCCTTAGCAACATCATCTCAAATGAAATGATGACGAACTTCAATATCCTTAGTTCGAGAATGTTGCACAGGATTATGAGCAATCTTAATAGCACTCTCATTGTCACAAAGCAATGGAACATGTTTCACATATATCCCATAATCTTTAAGAGTTTGGGCCATCCAAAGTAATTGAGCACAACATGAACCGGCGGCAATGTATTCCGCTTCAGCGATGGATAAGGATACCGCGTTTTGTTTCTTGGAGGACCAAGACACAAGAGAACTACCAAGAAATTGACAAGTACCCGAAGTGGACTTTCTATCAACCTTGTCACTGGCATAGTCCAAATTGGAGTAGCCAACAAGATCAAAAGAAGACCTATTAGGATACCAAATGCCAAAATTTGATGTATGAATTAAGTATCTCACTATCCTTTTCACAGCCTTAAGATGACATTCTTTGGGGGGCGCTTGATATCGTGCACACATGCACACACTTAGCATGATATCGGGTCAGGAGGCACACAGATATAACAATGATCCATTCATAGAGCGGTAAACCATTTGGTTAGGGCTGGAAAAAATGCTCGAAGCTCGCGAGCTAAACGAGTAGCCCGTGACTCGACTCGAATCAACTCGAGCTTGAAGAATAATGAGTCGAGCCGATTTTTAGTTTAAGATCGTTTATAGGCCAAGTTAAACGAGCCAATCTCACGAGTACTCGTGTAACTCGTTAGGCTTAGTACAAAAGATCAGCCACTCCCAATATAAAAAAGATCATTTTTATGTTCATATCTTTAACGAGCTTAACAAGCTAAATGAGCCAGCTCGCGAGTTATACGAGTCGAGCCAATCTTGGGTTTGACCTCGTTATAGTAACGAGTCGAGTCGAGCTAGCTTGTTAACAAAACAAGCTCCAGCGAGTCGAGCCGAGCTGGCTCGACTCGGCTTGAATTCCAGCCCTACTTTTAGTCAACCAGTTCGCCATCCTTAGTCAAGTCAAGATGTCCACTAGTAGGCATGGGGGTATTCATACCTTTGCATTCTTGCATGTTGAACTTCTTGAATAAGTCCTTGGTATACTTTGTTGAGAGATAAAGGTTCCCTCCTTAGTTTGCTTGATTTGTAAACCAAGAAAGAAGTTGAGTTCACTCATCATAGACATCTCAAACTTCTCCGACATTAGCTTTCCAAAATTTTCACTAAAATGAGGGTTAGTTGAACCAAATATGATATCATCAACATAAATTTGGCACACAAATAATTCTCCATTAACCCTTTTAGTAAAGAGTGTAGAATCAATTTTACCAATTTCAAACCCTTTTTCAAGAAGAAACTTAGTCAAGCATTTATACCAAGCTCTAGGAGCTTGTTTAAGACCATAAAGAGCTTTGTGAAGTTTGTAAACATGGTCGGGTTTCTTGGGATTAACAAAGTCGGGAGGTTGTTTAACATAACTTCCTCCTCAATTTCACCATTTAGAAAAGCACTTTTGATGTCCATTTGATATAAGGTAATGTCATGATGATTAGCATAAGCAAGTAAGATGCGAATGGACTCAAGTCTAGCAATGTGGGCATATGTCTCACCATAGTCCATACCTTCGACTTGAGTGTAGCCTTGAGCAATGAGACGAGCCTTGTTGCGTACAACTTGTCCATCTTCATCTTGCTTGTTCCGAAACACCCATTTGGTTCCAATGACATTGTGCTTCTCATCGGGCTTTTCAACCAACGTCCACACTTGGTTCCTCTCAAAGTTGTGTAGCTCTTCATGCATGGCATTTGTCCAATCCGGATCTTACAGCGCTTCTTCAACCTTCATAGGTTCAATGCTGGAAATGAATGAGTAATGTTCACAAAAGTTAGCCAAACGAGTTTTAGAGCGAGTAATTCTCCCGGTTTGAATGTCATCAAAGATTCATTCGATGGGATGAACTCTTGAGACTCTTTCTCGGACTCGTGAGAGCTTTTGTTTGGGTCAGGGTGGTACATCCTCTTCATTGTCTTGATCTTCCTCTTGTCTTTCTTTGTTGTTGTTGGCGTTGTTGTTCTCCTGTGGAGGTGGAGAAGGAGGTCATCGAGGTTTGTCCTGTTGTACATCCTCGTTTTCATTATCTTGATGTGTCCCACTAGTGGATGCCTCCAAGTCAACTTGTCGTTCACCTTGGCGTGATGTTGAGGCCTTGGACGGACGAGGTACTCTCCTTCACCTCCGTTGGGCAAATCTTGTCGATAGACAAGTCTTGTATAGCTTCCAAAGGATCTTTGTCACCTACATCAATGGGCAATTGCTCTACTTGCGAGCCGTTAGATTCATCAAACTGCACATCTACAATCTCTTCAACCTTTCGGGTGAAATTGTTGTAGACACGGTAAGTGTGAGAGTTTGAGCTATAATCGAGTAAGAAACCTTCATGAGATTTAGGAGCAAATTTCGAATGACGATGCTTATCAAGAATGTAGCACTTTGAGCCGAATACCCGGAAGTATCCAACTTGGGGTTTGTTACCGGTGAGAAGCTCATATGCCGTCTTGCCGAGTAGCTTGTGAACATATAGACGATTTGTTGCATGACAAGCTGTCTCAACCTCTTCCGCCCAAAAGTATTTTGGCGTCTTGTACTCATCGAGCATCGTTCTCGCCATTTCGATGAGCGTCCGGTTCTTCCTCTCAACAACTCCATTTTGTTAAGGTGTGTACGTAGCCGAGAACTCATGTGAAATCCCTTCTTCATCAAGAAAGGTGTCCACATTGGTGTTCTTGAACTCCGTTCCGTTGTCGCTGCGAACCTTCTTGATCTTCACTTCAAATTGGTTTTGGGCCTTCCTAGCGAATGATGACCCACGAGTATAGGGGATCAATTGTAGCTCTTTTCGATAAGTAAGAGTGTCGAACCCAACGAGGAGAAGAAGGAAATGACAAGTAGTTTTCAGTAAGGTAATGTGTGCAAGTGCTGAAACTGTAAGTAGCGAGTAGTTTGATAGCAAGATAATTTGTAAAAAGCAAGTAACGATAGTAACAAATAGTATGCAGCAAGGTAGCCCAATCCTTTTTAGACAAAGAACATGCCAAAATGGTCTCTTATAACAAGCAAAGCATTCTTGAGGGTACACGGGAATTTCATCTAGTCACTTTCATCATGTTGGTTTGATTTATGTTCGCTACTTTGATAATTTGATATGTGGGTGGACCGGTGCTTAGGTATTGTTCTTACTTGGACAAACCTCCTACTTATGATTAACCCTCACGCAAGCATCCGCAACTACGAGAAAAGTATTAAGAATAAATTCTAACCATAGCATTAAACTCTAGGATCCAATCGGTCCCTTACGGAATAGTGCATAAATTGGGGTTTAAGTTTTTGTCACTCTCGCAACCCACCATCTATTTACTACTCCACAATGCATTCCCTTAGGCCCAAATATGGTGAAGTGTCATGTAGTCGACTTTCACATGACACCACTAAGATAATGACAACATGCATACCATAAAAATATTGAACACATATCAAGTTCACATGATTACTTGCAACATGATTTCTCTCGTGACCTCAAGAACAAAAGTAACTACTCACAAATTATAAACATGCTCAAGATTAGAGGGGTATTGAATACCATAATGGATCTGAACATATAATCTTCCACCAAATAAACCATATAGTAATCAACTATAAGATGTAATCAACACTACTAGTCACCCACGGGCACCAATCTATAGTTTTGATACAAAGATTGAACACAAGAGATGAACTAGGGTTTGAGAGGATTTGGTGTTGTGAATATGTTGATGAAGATGGCCCTCCCCAAGATGGGAGAGTTGTTGGTGATGATGATGACGATGATTTCCCCCTCCGGGAGGGAAGTTCCCCCGACAGAATCGCTTTGCCAGAGAGCAAAAGTGTTCCTGCCCAAGTTCCGCCTCGAGGTGGCGGCGCTTTGTCCCTAATGTCATCTCCTTATATTTTTTCTAGGTCAAAATGGCTTATATACCAAAAGATGGGCACCGGAGGTGGGCCGAGGAGGGCACGAGCCACCAGGGCGCGCCTGGTCTCCCTGGCGCGCCCAGGTGGGTTGTGCCCACCGGTGGGCCCCCTCTGGTAGATGTTTGCTCCAATATTTCTTAAATATTCCATAAAAAATTCTCCGTGGAGGTTCAACTTGTTTGGAGTTGTGCAGAATAGGTAGCCTGACGTAGCTTTTTTAGGTCCGGATTTCTAGCTGCCAGAATTCTCCCTCTTGGTGTGTACCTTGCAAATTATGAGAGAAAAGGCATTAGAATTACTCCAAAAAGCATTATTATGGATAAAAACATTATAAATAACAGTAAGAAAGCATGATGCAAAATGGACGTATCAACTCCCCCAAGCTTAGACCTCGCTTGTCCTCAAGCGAAAGCCGAAATCGAAAAACATGTCCACATGCTTTGAGAGAGAGGTATCGATAAAAATAAAAATACGGACATAGAAGCATCATGTTGATTATTATAATGGCAACAAAATTGAACATAGGACTTTTATCATTGAACTTGCATCATATAGTTCCCATGAATAAGTAACAGTTCATCACATAATCAAAGTATAAAGCAAAAACTCTATTAAAAACCAACAAACTATGTTCTCAGTCAACTTTGCAACTACAATTCATCATCTTTTCAGGAAGAGTCACTTGTCAGAGCCTTTTAGCAAGTCCACATACTCAACCATCATATAGTATTCCATGACTGCTAACACTCACCTCGTACCCATGAGCAAAACGTTTCAACCAGACACCTAGAAAGATAGGGGCTTATTGTAGCGACCAGACCTCAAATAGTCTGATCTCTGTGCTCAGTGTCATCCCTAGATCAGTAATGCTGACACCACACAGTACTTGGAGGATTTATAACAGAGTAGCAATCACACACTTATTACATCGAATGTCTCAAAAGAGAACTTATTGAAATAAATATGGCTTAAGGCCATCTAAAATCGATAACAGCGGAAGACTTGGAAGATAAGCGAGTCCATCAACTCCAACGGCATCACTGAGTATAGAACCACGACCTAAAAGCACCTTACTCGTCGTCTGAAAAGTGTGCAACATGAAACGTTGCAGCCCGAAAACGGGTCTAGAATATGCTGGCAATGTAACACATAGAGGATAACAATGGATTAAGCTATACTACATGCATATTTGGCTGGTGGAAAAGCTCTATGGTTACAGTTTTGCATAAAGCCAATTTTTCCCTACTGCAAAGGAATAAATTTATTTAACTATCATGGTGGTTGTTAAACATTGAGAATGGTTGACAGCATTCTCAATCCCAATTAAAAGTACTCATTAAACCCAACAATATTAAAATTAGAGTAACATGATGAGATTCACATGATATCCAGGTACTAGATACTCAAAACGTCCATAACCGGGGACACGGCTAACCATGATTAGTTTATACACTCTGCAGAGGTTTGCGCACTTTTCCCCACAAGACTCGATCGCCTCCGTTTGATTCCTCGCACTACATGATGTTTGAGAAACGGATGACCGAGACATTGTCTTTCGGAAGCACTAGCACCTTACATGTGGGTAGACCGGTACACCTACTTTCCCCTACATCTGCTAGTCTACCCGTAAGAGTTCGCACAACTTAGTCAACTATGCTAGAGCCCATAATGGCTTGTGGCTGCACACGTAAGTTTCTAGTTTGAATAATCTCATGATCCCTTTGAGCCTGGGTGGCGGTCCGAAGAAATACAGGCAAGTCCTGATAGAAACCAGGTGCCTCAATCCACCCAGATGTGTGTTTAAGTTGCCACCTTAAATAAACCATTAATTTAACAATCTCACATCTGTCATGGATACACTCACCCAATCCACGTCTACTAGCATAGCATGGCATAATAAGCAAACGTAGAAGTAACTCCCAGGGGTTTGAAAATAAAATAGGTAATAGGTACTACCTCATCTACTTCCCATCTCACAATTTAATTAGATCCTAATCATGCAATTGTTTGAGGATTGGTCTAATGCATAAAAACTAGGTATGAGAAAAAGTATGATCGAAGTGTTACTTGCCTTGTTGATGATCCGCGAAACCTAGAGACTCGAAGTAACAGGCGGCGCACTCCGGGTATTCTATCGCAGACAAACAAACAAACAAACATACAATAAGTACTCATCTAATGCACAAGTAAAACTCAAATAAAAGATCTAACCTGAAAAGTTCAACTTAAGAACTCCGGTTTGCAAAAAGAACCAAATCAAACAAAGCAACGAAAGTCAAACGACGAAAGAAAACAGCTTCGTTTTACTAATCTGGATCTAAATCAATTTTACAGAAGCAAAAACTTGTTTAAGTTGATTATTCGGAAAGAGGGTTTCGAGACGAAACTCCAAGCGCTTGAATTGCCTGATTCCGATAAATGAGCGAAAAGTTATACTAAAACAAAAATCGGATCAGGAATCGCGATCAGAAAAATCGCGGATTAAATCCGAGAAAAAGAAAAACGACGAACGGGCTGACAAACGAACGTTCGTTGACTAAACAGATCTGACGAGTACGTTCGTTAAAACGAACGAACGAGCGACTGCTCGCTAATTAAACTAAACCGAAAAAAAGATCTAATAATAAAAAAAACCGAAATTAAAAAAACGAAAATAAACCGACGGAAAACCGATCGGTTTTCTAAAAAACGGCATGGAAGTCGAGGCGGCGGTGAACCTCGGCGAGCGTGCGGGCGGCGGGGTCGGCGGGGTCCGATGACGGCGGCGGCTCGGCGGGCGGGGCGGCGGCGAATCGGGGCTGGGGCGGTGGCTAGGGTTTGGGGCAGCTGGGCCTCCCCGGATTATAAAGCCCCACGGGCCGGGAGTCCTAGGCGGACACGGCCCATAGGTCGGTTACGCGTTTTTTTTAATAATTCCGCGCAGAAGAAAAATAAAAAGATGTACTAAACGGACTCCAAAAATCCCGAAATAAATTTTCCCCGACTTCTAAAATCAAGCCGGACAAGAAGAACATTTATTTGGGGCCTAAATGCAATTTTGAAAAACGCGCATTTTTCCTATATCCAAATAAAAGGGCGAAAAACTCCAAAATAAATCTTATTTGATTTTTTTATTAAATCTTCATTATTTCTTTATTTTGGGAAAGTCATTTTATTCCCTCTCTGAATTTTTGGTAGTAGAAATAATTGAAGATAAAATAAATAAAATCAATGATCCTATTTTCAAAATTTGAGAAAAACTCAAATAAGAAAATAACGAAATCCCCAACTCTCTCCGTGGGTCCTTGAGTTGCATAGGATTTCTAGGATCGAGCCAACAATGCAACAAAAATATGATATGCAATGATGATCTATGTATAACATTCCAAATTGAAAATTTGGGATGTTACAAACCTACCCCCCTTAAGATGAATCTCGCCCTCGAGATTCGGGTTGGCTAGCAAATAGGTGAGGGTGGTCCTTGAGCAGATCTTCCTCTCGCTCCCAGGTGGCTTCCTCATCGGTGTGGTGGCTCCACTGAACTTTGCAAAACTTGATAACCTTACTACGGGTAACTCGACTGGCATAATCCAGAATTCTAACTGGTTTCTCTTCATAAGTCAAATCATCCTTCAACTGAATTGCTTCCAGTGGCACTGTATCTCTTAGTGGTATATCAGCCATCTCTGCGTGACACTTCTTCAACTGAGAAACATGGAACACATTGTGAACTCCTGACAATCCCTTAGGTAATTACAACTTGTACGCTACTTCTCCCATGCGTTCCAAAACTTTGTATGGCCCCACAAAACGTGGCGCTAACTTCCCTTTAACTCCAAAACGCTTAACTCCTCGAAGTGGAGATACTCGAAGATAAACTCTGTCTCCGACTTCGTGTTCTGTCTCCTTGCGTTTCGAATCTGCATAACTCTTCTGTCTTGACTGAGCTACCTTGAGCATGTCGCGGATCAATTTTACCTTATGTTCAGACTCCTTAATCAAATCCGGTCCAAACAACTGGCGGTCTCCCACCTCATCCCACAACAACGGGGTTCTGCACCTCCTTCCGTACAAGGCTTCGAAAGGGGCCATCTTCAAACTGGATTGATAACTGTTGTTGTAAGAAAACTCCGCGTATGGCAAGTTGTCATCCCAACTTGATCCATAATCCAAAACACAAGCTCTAAGCATATCCTCCAAAATCTGATTGACTCTCTCGGTCTGTCCATCTGTCTGTGGATGGAATGTTGTGCTAAACTCCATCCTGGTTCCCAATGTTTCGTGCAACTGCTTCCAGAACATTGAGGTGAATTGGGTTCCTCTATCTGATACGATACTCCTCGGAACTCCATGCAAACATACAATCCTTGTCATGTATATCTTAGCCGATTGGCACCGCTGTAGGTAGTCTTTACTGGGATGAAATGAGCTACCTTTGTCAAACGATCGACTACAACCCAAATTGAGTCATAGCCTGAACGAGTCCTGGGCAATCCCGTGATGAAATCCATGCCTAGTTTGTCCCACTTCCATTCGGGTATAGGCAATGGCTGCAACAATCCGGCTGGCTTCTGGTGTTCTGCTTTCACCCTCTGACATACATCACAAACTGCTACATACTCTGCAATATCCTTCTTCATTCCGGTCCACCAGAAAGTTTCCTTCAAATCCAAATACATCTTGGTATTTCCGGGGTGAATCGAATATGGTGAATCATGTGCCTCTTGCAGAAACAACTTCCTGATCTCCGGGTCATTGGGCACATAAACACGGTCCTCAAATCATAGGGTATCGTACTCATCCTCACGAAATCCCTTAGCCTTCCCTTCGCTCATTTTCTCCTTTATAGAGGCAACTTCCCTATCTGTCTTTTGAGCTTCTCTGATTTTATCCATCAACGTAGACTGAATCTCCATTGCTGCTACATAGCCTCTCGGAACTATTTCCAAACATAGATCATGAAGATCCTCGGCTAACTCCTTGGGTATTCCTCCCATCATTAGTGTATTGACGTGGCTCTTATGGCTCAACGCGTCTGCTACAACGTTAGCCTTCCCGGGGTGATAATGCAATCTCATATCATAATCCTTAATAAGCTCCAACCATCTCCTCTGCCTGAGATTTAACTCCTTCTGCGTGAAGATGTACTTCAAACTCTTGTGATCCGTGTACACCTCACAATGATTCCCAATGAGAAAATGTCTCCACGTTTTCAGTGCGTGCACTACGGCTGCTAACTCCAAATCATGAGTAGCATAATTCAACTCATGAGGCTTAAGCTATCGTGAAGCATACGAAACAACTCTTCCCTCCTGCATAAGCACTGCTCCAAGTCCTTGACGTGAAGCGTCGCAATACACTTCATAATCCTTAGTATGATCTGGCAGAATTAATACTGGTGAGGTAACCAAACGTTTCTTCAATTCCTGGAAACTAGCCTCACACTCCTCAGTCCAAATGAACTTAGTATCCTTCTTCAACAACTCTGTCATAGGCTTCGCAATCTTTGAGAAATTTTCAATAAATCTCCGGTAGTATCCTGCGAGTCCAAGGAAACTCCGGATTTCTCCAACTGTTGTTGGTGCTTCCCAGTTTGTCACAGTGACAACTTTAGTGGGGTCTACTGTGATACCTTCTTCGGATATAACATGTCCGAGAAATCCAACTTCTTTCAACCAAAACTCACACTTGCTGAACTTGGCGTATAGCTGATGTTCTCTGAGCTTCTCGAGTACCATACGCAAGTGTTCCTTATGTTCCTCTTCATTCTTCGAGTAAACCAAAATATCATCAATGAACACCATGACGAACTTATCCAAAAACTCCATAAACACCTTGTTCATCATGTTCATAAAATAGGCTGGGGCGTTAGTCAGACCAAATGACATAACGGTATACTCATACAGCCCATACCTGGTGGTAAAAGCCGTCTTCGGTATATCTTGCTCCCGAATCTTCAACTGATGGTATCCTGATCGCAAATCGATCTTGGAAATCACCTTAGCTCCTTGCAACCGATCAAACAGATCATTGATCATTGGTAGTGGGTACTTGTTCTTGATTGTTACTTCATTCAATCCGCGATAATCAACAATCATTCTTAATGATCCATCCTTCTTCTCCACCAGAAGTACTGGCGATCCCCAAGGCGAAGAACTTGGGCGAATAAAACCTTTGTCCAATAGCTCCTTAATATGCTTCTTAATTTCCTCCAAATCTTGGGCTGGCATCCTGTACGGTCTCTTGGATATAGGCCCCGTGCCTGGCAGTAGTTCAATTAAGAACTCAATGTCTTTATCCGGTGGCATGCCTGGCAACTCTTCTGGAAATACATCGGGGAAATCCTTTACCACTGGTACTTCCTCCTGCACAACTCCTGATAAGGAATTTACATGTGCTCTCCTCGGCTCATGCCGTGATACATACTTGATTCTTATTCCTTCTGGTGTCGTAAGAAAAATTGTCTTGCTGGCGCAATCAATGTTTCCTCCATACATCGACAGCCAATCCATACCAAGAATTACATCCAAACCTTGGGATTCCAATATAATTAAATCCGTTGGGAAAACATGCCTTCCTATTCTTAATGGCACCTGAAAGCATCCTTGACTGACCATAAACTCAGCTCCCGGTGAACTTACTAGCATGGGTGTCTTAAGAGTCTTAGGGGGCAGGCTAAACTTATCCACAAATCCCTTTGATATGTATGAATGTGATGCACCAGTATCGAAAAGAATAACTGCAGTAAATGCCTTAACCAAAAACTTACCTATTACTGTGTCTGGCTGAGATTCAACCTCCTCCACGGTAACGTGGTTCACTTGCCCCATGTTGAAAGGGTTCGGCTTCTTTCCTGAGCTTCCATTGCCATTTCCATTTTGGGCTTCCGGGCAGTCATTTGCATAATGCCCCGTCTTACGGCACTTATAACAAGTGATATGACTCAGGTCTACCTTGGATGGTGTGGACGGGTTGGTGCGGCTTTGTCCATTGCTTCCTCCATTCCCGTTTCCATTCTTTGTGCCATTATGATTGTGCGAGCTGCCTCCTCCATGAGTATGCTGAAAGTGTCCTCCTGACTTTGGGGTAAAGCGTGGCTTCTGCTGAGCTCCAGAATTGTTCTTCCCCTATGCATACTTTCTCTTACGATTGTCAATCTGCTGCTGCTTCCCTTCAATCATAAGAGCACGATCTACTAACTCCTGGTAGTTATTGAAAGTGGCTACCATCAACTGCATGCTCATCTCATCATTCAGTCCTTCTAGAAACTTCTCCTGCTTAGCTGCATCCGTAGCAACGTCATCTGGGGCATAACGTGCTAGCTTACTAAAATCATCCACATACTGGCCAACTGTCCGTCCTCCTTGGCGTAAGTTGCAAAACTCATTCTTCATGGCCATAGCTCCTGCTGAAACATGGGCAGTATGAAAAGCTTGCTGAAACTGATTCCATGTGACAGTGTCTACAGGGTAAGTGGCTGTAAAATTCCCCCACCATGTTGTTGCGGGTCCGTCAAGCTGATGTGCGGCAAACTTCACCTTTTCTCCATCCATGCATCCTGCAGTGGTCAACTCCCTCCCTATCTTACGGAGCCAATCATCTGCTACTATCGGCTCGGTGCTACTGGAAAACACCGGTGAATTCAACCTTAAGAAACGTGCCAGATGGTCAACAGGTGGTGGTGGTGGTGGGTTGTTGTTGTTGTTTCCTTGGTTCTGAACCAATGTTTGAATCAAGGTATTCTGCTGCTGAATCAACTGAGTGATCTCTGGCGGAAAAACAAACTTGGGGTCGCGTCTCGGAGGCATCTGAGGGTTTAAAGGGGAGAGTTAAGAATAGAATGAGGTCTAGTGAGATAACACTACCCATATGCACATGAAACAAAACACACAATATCATTCCAATCAATTCAAAAAAGGGCATACAACGGCCTAACTATCGTTACAAAAGTGCTTGGACTAAAACTAATTAAATGGTGGAAATTCTACTACTGTTATGGTGGTCAACTAGAAAAACAGCTCCGATGCAGATTCCATGATATCTGCTCCAGCTTCATCAACATAGTCATCATCGCTGTCGCCGGGATCCGAGTCGGTGTCGTCGATGATGATATAATTATCTGGGCAAGTAGGTTCATCCTCTTCTCCTCTGGGTGCTGATCCTCCCATGAATACTCCAATCTTCTCCTTAAGGTCATCGTTCTGTCTTACTAGAGCGACGATTTCTTCCATATAGTCTTTACGTGTAGCCTTGAGTTCTTCTTCTAGCTCCTTGATCTTGGTCATAGCCTTCTGCAGATCCTCCATATCTGCGCACATCTGATTTTCCTGGCGTCGGATGTGTTGGTTTAACTCCTGAATATAAGCTGCGATTGATCTGTCCCTCCTGGTAGTGATCATCTCCCAATGCTCATCTCAGCGCCCACAAATCTGGTAGATAGTATTCTTGAGATCGTTGTAGTAAACTTCTCCAATTCGTCCCATGGCGATGTGAGCTGCCATGCTCTTTCCTAGGCTCCATGTTGGTGCATCAAAAGTAAATTCTATTGGTTCCGTGACTGGTGCAAATGTCCTTCCTGGAATGTAGACTTGAATCCTCCAGCACTCCTTGATCTTGTCCCTAATGTCATCTCCTTATTTTTTTCTAGGTCAAAATGACTTATATACCAAAAGATGGGCACCAGAGGTGGGCCGAGGAGGGCACGAGCCACCAGGGCGCGCCTGGTCTCCCTGGCGCGCCCAGGTGGATTGTGCCCACCGGTGGGCCCCCTCTGGTAGATGTTTGCTCCAATATTTCTTAAATATTCCATAAAAAAATCTCCGTGGAGGTTCAACTTGTTTGGAGTTGTGCAGAATAGGTAGCCTGACGTAGCTTTTTTAGGTCCGGATTTCTAGCTGCCAGAATTCTCCCTCTTGGTGTGTACCTTGCAAATTATGAGAGAAAAGGCATTAGAATTACTCCAAAAAGCATTATTATGGATAAAAACATTATAAATAACAGTAATAAAGCATGATGCAAAATGGACGTATCAACTCCCCCAAGCTTAGACCTCGCTTGTCCTCAAGCGAAAGCCGAAATCGAAAAACATGTCCACATGCTTTTAGAGAGAGGTGTCGATAAAAACAAAAATACGGACATAGAAGCATCATGTTGATTATTATAATGGCAACAAAATTGAACATAGGACTTTTATCATTGAACTTGCATCATATAGTTCCCATGAATAAGTAACAGTTCATCACATAATCAAAGTATAAAGCAAAAACTCTATTAAAAACCAACAAACTATGTTCTCAGTCAACTTTGCAACTACAATTCATCATCTTTTCAGGAAGAGTCACTTGTCGGAGCCTTTTAGCAAGTCCACATACTCAACAATCATATAGTTTTCCATGATTGCTAACACTCACCTCGTACCCATGAGCAAAATGTTTCAACCGGACACTTAGAAAGATAGGGGCTTATTGTAGCGACCAGACCTCAAACAGTCTGATCTCTGTGCTCAGTGTCATCCCTGGATCAGTAATGCTGACACCACACAGTACTTGGAGGATTTATAACAGAGTAGCAATCACACACTTATTACATCGAATGTCTCAAAAGAGAACTTATTGAAATAAATATGGCTTAAGGCCATCTAAAATCGATAACAGCGGAAGACTTGGAAGATAAGCGAGTCCATCAACTCCAACGGCATCACTGAGTATAGAACCACGACCTAAAAGCACCTTACATGTCGTCTGAAAAGTCTGCAACATGAAACGTTGCAGCCCGAAAATGGGTCAGCACATGGAATATGCTGGCAATGTAACACACAGAGGATAACAATGGATTAAGCTATACTACATGCATATTTGGCTGGTGGAAAAGCTCTATGGTTACAGTTTTGCATAAAGCCAATTTTTCCCTACTGCAAAGGAATAAATTTATTTAACTATCATGATGGTTGTTAAACATTGAGAATGGTTGACAGCATTCTCAATCCCAATTAAAAGTACTCATTAAACCCAACAATATTAAAATTAGAGTAACATGATGAGATTCACATGATATCCAGGTACTAGATACTCAAAATGTCCATAACCGGGGACATGGCTAACCATGATTAGTTTATACACTCTGCAGAGGTTTGCGCACTTTTCCCAACAAGTCTCGATCGCCTCCGTTTGATTCCTTGCACTACATGATGTTTGGGAAACGGATGACCGAGACATAGTCTTTCGGAAGCACTAGCACCTTACATGTGGGTAGACCGGTACACCTACTTTCCCCTACATCTGCTAGTCTACCTTTCAGAGTTCGCACAACTTAGTCAACTATGCCAGAGCCCATAATAGCTTGTGGCTGCACATGTAAGTTTCTAGTTTGAATAATCTCATGATCCCTTTGAGCCTGGGTGGCGGTCCGAAGAAATACAGGCAAGTCGTGATAGAAACCAGGTGCCTCAATCCACCCAGATGTGTGTTTAAGTTGCCACCTTAAATAAACCATTAATTTAAAAATCTCACATCTGTCATGGATACACTCACCCAATCCACGTCTACTAGCATAGCATGGCATAATAAGCAAACGTAGAAGTAACTCCCAGGGGTTTGAAAATAAAACAGGTAATAGGTACTACCTCATCTACTTCCCATCTGATAATTTAATTAGATCCTAATCATGCAATTGTTTGAGGATTGGTCTAATGCATAAAAACTAGGTATGAGAAAAAGTATGATCAAAGTGTTACTTGCCTTGCTGATGATCCGCGAAACCTAGAGACTCGAAGTAACAGGCGGCGCACTCCGGGTATTCTATCGCAGACAAACAAACAAACAAACCTACAATAAGTACTCATCTAATGCACAAGTAAAACTCGAATAAAAGATCTAACCTGAAAAGTTCAACTTAAGAACTCCGGTTTGCAAAAAGAACCAAATCACACAATGCAACGAAAGTTAAACGGCGAAAGAAAACAGCTTTGTTTTACTAATCTGGATCTAAGTCAAATTTTACAGAAGCAAAAACTTGTTTAAGTTGATTATTCGGAAAGATGGTTTCGAGACGAAACTCCAGGCGCTTGAATCGCCTGATTCCGATAAACGAGCGAAAAGTTGTACTAAAACGAAAATCAGATCAGGAATCGCGATCAGAAAAATCGTGGATTAAATCCGAGAAAAAGAAAAACGATGAACGGGCTGATGAATGAACGTTCGTTGACTAAACAGATCTGACGAGTACGTTCGTTAAAACGAACGAACGAGCGAACGCTCGCTAATTAAACTAAACCAAAAAAAACCGATCTAATAATAAAAAAACGAAATTAAAAAAACCGAAAATAAACAAACGGAAAACTGATTGGTTTTCTAAAAAAACTCGGCACGAAAGTCGAGGCAGCGGCGAACCTTGGCGAGCGTGCGGGCGACGGGGTCGGCGGGGTCCGGTGACGGCGGCGGGGTCCGGCGGCGGCTCGGCGGGCGGGGCAGCGGCGCGGCTGGCGGCGGCGGCGGCTGGCGGCGGCGGTGGATCGGGGCTGGGGCGGCGGCTAGGGTTTGGGGCGGCTGGGCCTCCCCGTTTTATAAAGCCCCGCGGGCCGGGAGTCCTAGGCGGACACGGCCCGTAGGTCGGTTACGCGTTTTATTAAATAATTCCGCGCAGAAGAAAAATAAAAAGAAATACTAAACAGACTCCAAAAATCCCGAAATAAATTTTCCCCGGCTTCTAAAATCAAGCCGGACAAGAAGAACATTTATTTGGGGCCTAAATTCAATTTTGAAAAACGCGCATTTTTCCCAGATCCAAATAAAAGGGCGAAAAACTCCAAAATAAATCTTATTTGATTTTTTTATTAAATCTTCATTATTTCTTTGTTTTGGGAAAGTCATTTTATTCCCTCTCTGAATTTTTGGTAGTAGAAATAATTGAAGATAAAATAAATAAAATTAATGATCCTATTTTCAGAATTTGAGAAAAATTCAAATTAGAAATAACGAAATCCCCAACTCTCTCCGTGGGTCCTTGAGTTGCATAGAATTTCTAGGATCGAGCCAACAATGCAACAAAAATATGATATGCAATGATGATCTATGTATAACATTCCAAATTGAAAATTTGGGATGTTACACTTATAGTTTCGCCTCCCAACATACTCACCTCAAGGGTGATGTCAACAATAATAACTCATGCTATCTATATTCAACTGGACATATGTGCCTAGATCTTTCCTCACCACATGATGCTTCCCAAAAGAGAAAATAAAAAGGAATAGAAGGAAAACTTTGACTATTTGCATAAAAATAAATACATCAAAGTAAAAGATAGGCCCTTCACAGAGGGAAGCAGAGGTTGCCATGCGCTTATTTGTTTGCATGCTCAATCCCTTAGCGCAAGAGAACGTCATGTTGTATTGCCCCTTAAGATGACAACCTTTATTATGCAGTTTGTCGCTTTTATTCTTTGTCATCCAAGTTCGTACAATGCTCAATTTTCTCTTACACTAAATGATCTCACATATTTAGAAGCAATTTTTATTGCCTTTTTGCACCGATGACAACTTACTTGAGGGATCTTGCTCAATCCATAGGTAGGTATGGTGGACACTTGAAAAAGATTTGAGTTTAAGGGTTTTGGATGCACAAGTAGTATCTCTACTTGGTGCGGAATTTTTGGCTAGCAAAGATATGGGGCAAGCATCACATGTTAAAGGATCTGTGACAATATGACTTCTATGTGAATATAAATATACATAAATCATTAAGTTGTCTTTCTTGTCCAACGTCAACAATTTTGGCATATAATATTTTGATGAGGGCTCACAATCACAAAAGTTCTCTAGGGTAGTATATTTATATGTGAATCTTCTCTTCCCTTATTAATTCTTTCATGAGTTGCATCATTGAATAATGCTCCATTTGTCAATCTCTAATAAAATTTACTACTTATACTTTTCCTTATGTGGTGATATCACCTACCATAGGATTAGTATATCATCTTACTGATTTATTTCCTTTCTTTTATTTATTTATTGTTTCTTCTTTTCTTTATTTGCAACATGAAAGTAAAGAAAGCAAAACTCAGACTAACTTTATTATAAAACTTGCACACGATTACGAGGATAGATCGTTAAGCAGACTCTCAAATAAGAAAGGATCGAACTAACTTTATTTCATCTAAAGCAAAAAGATCGAACTAAGGTAAGTAAAAGAAAAAATATGGTGGGATGATACGATATTGGGGCACCTCCCCCAAGCTTGGCGGAAGCCAAGGGGAGTGCCCATACTCGATACTCAGTTCTCCTTTGGTGGTGAAGAAGCTTCTTCCTTCTCCTCGGCCAGCAGTGCTTGTGTTGTCACCGAGGATGGATTTACGGTAGCTTCCTTGCTTGATAAATCTGACCAGGAATAGCAAGAAAAGAGAACAAAGGATTTCTTCATGATACGGTGGTAAACAGGTTCAGCAAGTATATATAGAATTTTTATCTTGCAGGACAAGTATACAGAAGAAAAACCAAGTCCGGAAGGTGCCCCAGGTGGGCACAACCCACCTGGGTGCGCCATGCATACCTAGAGCGCCTTGGTGTCTTATGCCCACCAGGGGACGTTTCCTGGGAGTTTCTTTATTTTCAAAATTCTATAATATTCCAAAACTAACAAAAAATATTTTTGTGAATTTTTTGAATACTGTTTACTTACCCTATCACGTACCTCCTTATTTTGATGATTCTAGGGTGTTCCAGAAGGACTCTTTTATGTGTTCTTCCTGTGTCAAAGTTTGGATAACATTACTTTCAACATTGATAGGCGTACCTGAGATATAATGCTTTATTCGTTGCCCGTGAACAACCTTCGGGTTAGTGCCTTCGAAATTATTTATTTTGATGGCTCCAGACCGGTAAACCTCCTCGATGACATATGGGCCTTCCCATTTCGAGAGGGGCTTTCCTACAAAAAATCTAAAATGAGAGTTGTACAAAAGAACATATTCTCCGACTTTGAACTCACGCTTTTGGATTCTTTTGTCATGACATCTTTTAACTTTCTCTTTGAATAATTTTGCATTTTCATAAGCCTGGGTTCTCCATTCATCTAAAGAGCTAATATCAAATAACCTCTTTTCACCGGCAAGTTTGAAATCATAGTTGAGTTCTTTAACTGCCCAGTATGCTTCATGTTCTAACTCAAGAGGCAAATGACAAGCTTTTCCATAAACCATTTTATAACGAGACATACCCATAGGATTTTTATATGTTGTTCTATAAGCCCAAAGTGCATCATCTAATTTCTTAGACCAATTCTTCCTAGACCTATTGACAGTCTTTTGCAAAATTATTTTTATTTCCCTATTTCTAAGTTCAACCTGACCACTAGACTGAGGATGATAAAGTGATGCAATTCTATGGTTAACATCATACTTGGCAAGCATTTTACGAAAAGCACCATGAATAAAGTGTGAACCACCATCAGTCATTAAATATCTAGGGACTCCAAACCTTGGGAAAATAACTTCCTTAAGCATTTTAATAGAGGTGTTGTGATCAGCACTACTAGTTGGAATAGCTTCTACCCATTTAGTAACATAATCAACAGCAACCAAAATATGTGTATACTCGTTAGAGGAAGGAAAAGGTCCCATGTAATCAAATCCCCAAACATCAAATGGTTCAACAGCAAGTGAATTATTCATAGGCATTTCTTGACGCTTACCAATATTACCTATTCTTTGGCATTCATCACAAGATGAGACAAACTTACGGGCATCCTTAAAGAGAGTAGGCCAATAAAATCCAGATTGCAATACCTTGTGAGCAGTTCTATCTCCAGCGTGATGCCCTCCATAAGCTTCGGAGTGACATTTCCATAGGATTTGTCCATGTTCATGCTCAGGTACACAATGTCTAATAATACCATCTACTCCTTCTTTATAAAGATGTGGGTCATCCCAAAACTAATGTCTTAAATTATAGAAGAATTTTTTCTTTTGTTGGTATGTAAAGCTAGGAAGTAAATATTTAGCAACAATGTAATTAGCATAATCAGCATACCAAGGAGTACTATTAGCAACATTTATTGCAACTAACTGCTCATTAGGAAAACTATCATTAATAGGTAGTGGGTCATCAAGCACATTTTCAAGCCTAGACAAGTTATCTGCTACGGGGTTCTCAGCTCCTTTTCTATCAATACTATGTAAATCAAATTCTCATAACAAGAGAACCCAACGAATAAGTCTAGATTTAGCATCTTTCTTTTTCATAAGATATTTAATAGCAGCATGGTCTGTGTGAACAGTTACTTTGGAATCAACAACATAAGGTCTAAATTTATCACAAGCAAACACCACTGCTAAAAATTCTTTTTCAGTAGTAGCATAATTTCTTTGGGCATTGTCTAGAGTTTTACTAGCATAACGAATAACATTCAATTTCTTATCAACTCTTTGTTCTAGAACAGCACCAACAACATAATCACTAGCATCACACATAATTTCAAAAGGCAAGTTCCAATCAGGTGCTTGAACAATAGGTGCAGAAATTAAGGCTTTCTTGAGTGTTTCAAAGGCTTCTAAACAATCATCATCAAAAACAAAAGGAACATCCTTTTTCAAAAGACTAGTGAGAAGACTAGAAATTTTAGAGAAGTCCTTAATAAATCTCCTATAGAAACCAGCATGACCTAGGAAACTACGAATATCTTTGATGTCCTTAGGACATGGCATTTTCTCAATTGCATCAACCTTAGCTTGGTCCACTTCAATACCTCTTTTAGAAATTCTATGACCCAAGATAATGCCCTCATTAACCGTAAAGTGGCACTTTTCCCAATTCAAGACAAGATTTGTTTGTTCACATCTCTGCAAAACTCGTTGAAGATTGCTTAAACAGTCATCAAAGGACTTCCCATAAACAGAAAAGTCATCCATGAAAACCTCAACAATCTTCTCACAAAAGTCAGAGAATATAGCAGTCATACATCTTTGAAAGGTAGCGGGTGCATTACATAAACCTAAAGGCATACGTCTATAAGCAAATGTTCCAAAAGGACAAGTAAAAGTGGTCTTTTCTTGATCAGATTGTAAAACATGTATTTGTGAAAAGCTAGAGTATCCATCAAGGAAGCAAAAATGTGTGTGCTTAGATAGTGTTTCTAACATTTGATCACTAAAAGGCAGAGGGTAATGATCTTTTCTAGTAGCTTTATTTATTTTTCTATTATCAATTACCATTCTATAGCCCGTGACAATTCTTTGTGGAATAAGCTAATTCTTATCATTAGGAACAATAGTAATACCTCCCTTCTTAGGGACACAATGAACAGGACTTACACATTTACTATCAGCTATAGGATAGATTATACCTGCTTCCAGAAGTTTTAATATTTCCGTTCTTACCACTTCTTTCATCTTCGGATTTAACCGACGTTGATGATCAACAACTGGTTTAGCATCAGGTTCCATATTAATTTTGTGCTGACATAGAGTGGTACTAATGCCCTTTAAATCATCAAGAGTATATCCAATAGCAGACCGGTGCTTCCTTAGAACTTTCAATAATCTTTCTTCTTCATGTTCTGAAAGGTTAGCATTGATAATAACAGGATATATCTTCTTTTCATCAAGATAAGCATATTTCAAAGTGTCTGGCAATTGTTTTAATTCAAACACAGGGTCACCCTTAGGTGGAGGAGGACCTCCAAGAGTTTCAATGGGCAAATTGTGTTTAAGAAGAGGACGTTGTTCAAAGAAGATCTTATCTATTTCATTTCTTTCATGCATATGTAAATCATTCTCATGGTCTAGCAAGTATTGCTCTAAAGGATCAGTAGGTGGCATAACAATATAAGCAAGACCACTTAATTCATCCTTACTAGGCAATTCTTTTTCATGATGATTTCTACTAAACTTGGAAAAATTAAACTCATGAGACTCATCACCAAAGCTAACACCCACAATTTGTTTCTTGCAATCTATCTTAGCATTGACGGTGTTCAAGAAAGGTCTACCAAATATAATGGGACAAAATTTATCTTGTGGGGTGGTAAGAACAAGCAAATCAGTAGGGTATTTTATCTTCCCACACAAGACTTCAACATCTCTAAGAATCCCAATTGGTGATATAGTATCTCTATTAGCAAGTTTAATAGTAACATTTGTGTCTTCTATTTCAGTAGGTGCTATTTCATCTCTAATTTCTTCATATAAGGAGTGGGGAATAGCACTCACACTAGCACCCATGTCACATAAACCATGATAACAGTGATCTCCTATTTTAACTGAAATAACAGGCATGCCAACAACAGGTCTATGTTTATCTTTTCCATCAGGTTTAGCAATTCTAGCAGCTTCTTCACAGAAGTAAATAACGTGCCCATCCATATCTTCTTCCAAGAGATCTTTAACCATAGCAATGCTAGGTTCTACTTTAATTTGTTCATCAGGTTTAGGTGTTCTAACATAGCTTTTGTTAACCACAATTGAAACTTTAGCATGTTCTTTTATCCTAATAGGAAAAGGTGGCTTCTCAATATAAGCAGAAGGAACAACTGGATCAACATTATAAAGTATAGTTTCTTCTTTAACTGGTACTGGTTCTTTCATTTCATCTTTAATAGTTGGGTGATATTTAACCCACTTCTCTTTAGGAAGTTCAACATGAGTAGCAAATGATTCACAAAAGGAGGCTACTATATGAGAGTCAATTCCATATTTAGTGCTAAACTTTTGAAAAGCATCGGTATCCATAAAAGATTTAACACAATCATACTTAAGCTTTATACCCGACTCTTTACCTTCGTCAAGTTCCCAATCTTCAGAGTTGCATTTAATTCTTTCCAAAAGATCCCACCGGAATTCAATGGTCTTCTTCATAAAAGAACCAGTACAAGAAGTATCGAGCATGGTTTGATCATTACGAGAAAGCCGAGCATAAAAATTCTGAATAATAATTTCTCTTGAAAGCTCATGATTGGGGCATGAATATAACATCGACTTAAGCCTCCCCCAAGCTAGAGCGATACTTTCTCCTTCACAAGGCCAAAAATTATATATATAATTCCGATCACAATGAACTATATGCATAGGATAATTTTTTTGATGGAACTCCAATTTCAAACGATTCCAATTCCATGATCCGATATCATCGCATAGCCTACACCACGCCAATGCTTTTCCCTTAAAATATAAAGGGAAAAACTTTTTCGTCACTTCATCCCTAGGTAAATCTACAAGCTTAAACAATCCACAAATTTGTTCCACATGCATCAGGTGCATATCAGGATGTTCAGTTCCATCTCCTGCATAAGGATTAGCTAGCAGTTGTTCAATCATACCCGAAGGGATTTCATATTCAATATTTTCAGTAGGTGCAGTAGGTTGAGGGGTAACTAATTGCGACTCCGGACGAGGTGAAGAAACTCCGAACAAACCCCTCAAAGGATTCTTTTCCATAGTGACAAGTGACAATAAATTTCAGCACACTATATAAATGTTTCCTTGCCGAATTCCACTTACCAAAGGCGCTTCACTCCCCGGAAAAGGCGCCAGAAAATAGCCTTGATGACCCACAAGTATACGGGATCAATTGTAGCTCTTTCTGATAAGTAAGAGTGTCGAACCCAACAAGGAGTAGAAGGAAATGACAAGTAGTTTTCAGTAAGGTAATGTCTGCAAGTGCTGAAACTGTAAGTAGCGAGTAGTTTGATAGCAAGATAATTTGTAAAAAGAAAGTAACGATAGTAACAAATAGTATACAGCAAGGTAGCCCAATCCTTTTTAGACAAAGGACAGGCCAAAATGGTCTCTTATAACAAGCAAAGCGTTCTTGAGGGTACACGGGAATTTCATCTAGTCACTTTCGTCATGTTTGTTTGATTTATGTTCGCTATTTTGATAATTTGATATGTGGGTGGACCAATGCTTGGGTGTTGTTCTTACTTGAACAAACCTCCTACTTATGATTAACCCTCCCACAAGCATCCGCAACTACGAGAAAATTATTAAGAATAAATTCTAACCATAGCATTAAACTCTAGGATCCAATCGGTCCCTTACAGAATAGTGCATAAACAGGGGTCTAAGTTTCTGTCACTCTCGCAATGCACCATCTATTTACTACTCCATAATGCATTCCCTTGGGCCCAAATATGGTGAAGTGTCATGTAGTCGACATTCACATGACACCACTAAGAGAAACGCAACATACATACCATGAAAATATCGAACACATATCAAGTTCACATGATTACTTGCAACATGATTTCTCCCGTGACCTCAAGAACGAAAGTAACTACTCACAAATGATAAAAATGCTCAAGATCAGAGGGGTATTGAATAGCATAATGGATCTGAACATATAATATTCCACCAAATGAACCATATAGTAATCAACTATAAGATGTAATCAACACTACTAGTCACCCACGGGCACCAATCTATAGTTTTGATACAAAGATTGAACGCAAGAGATGAACTAGGGTTTGAGAGGAGTTGGTGTTGTGAAGATGTTGATGAAGATGGACCTCCCCAAGATGGGAGAGTTTTTGGTGATGATGATGACGATGGTTTCCCCCTCCGGGAGGGAAGTTCCCCCGGCAGAATCGCTCTGCCGGAGAGCAAAAGTGCTCCTGCCCAAGTTCCGCCTTGAGGCAGCGGCGCTTCGTCCCGAATGTCAAAATGACTTATATACAAAAAGATGGGCACCGGAGGTGGGGCCGAGGAGGGAACAGCCCACCTGGGCGCGCCAGGGAGCCCAGGCGCGCCCAGGTGGGTTGTTCCCACCGGTGGAATAGGTAGCCTGACGTAGCTTTTTCAGGTCCAGATTTCCAACTGCCAGAATTATCCATGTTGGTGTGTACCTTGTAAATTTTGAGATAAAAGGCATTGGAATTACTCCAAAAAGAATTATTATGGATAAAAACATTATAAATAACAGTAAGAAAACATGATGCAAAATGGACGTATCAGTGAAGTTTTTGAAGATCTTTTGGACCTGCAATTTATCATCAAGAAAGAACACCCACGTAAATCTTGAAAAATCATCAACAATGACTAGTCCAAACGAGTTATCACTGAGACTCTTGTAGGCATTGGGACCGCAAAGATCCATATGAAGTAGCTTGAGCGGTCTCCTCGTGGTCATGATGTTCTTCACGGGGTGGCTTCCTCCAACCCGTTTTCCTGCTTGGCAAGCACTGCAAAGTCTATCCTTGTCAAATATGACATGTTTAACACCAAGGATATGATCTCCTTTAATAAGCTTGTCAAGATTTCGCATGCCCACATGACCTAACCGTCTATTCCACAACCAGCCTTTAGAAGATTTAGCAATTAAGCAAGTTATAGGTTGAGCCTTTTTAGTGAAATCAACAATGTATAGATCACCTCGATGTATGCTGGTAAAGACCATTTTATGATTATCTCTTTGAAACACTTGGCAATCTACTTTAGCAAATAGGACATTGAATCCAAAGTCAGCTAGTCTAGTTACAAAAAGTAGATTATAGCCAAGAGATTCAACGAGCATAACATTTTGTATGGAGTTGTCATGTGAGATGGCCACCTTACCGAGGCTAACCACCTTACCCTTTGAGTTATCACCAAAAGTGACATACTTTCGAGGGCCATCATTTTCAGCAAGCTCATGAAACATGTCTTTGTCTCCGGTCATGTGATCGGTACATCCACTATCAAGGACCAAATCCTTTCCTCCATCCATGTAGCCGCGAAGGTTAGCCATAAGACCAAAGTGTCTCATAGACTCTTCAAGATCAAGGTCGTTATCATCATCCTCATCACAGTATCCATGTTCAACATCGTCTTGCAAATGATAATTTCCTAGAGAGAGTGATTCATTAGATATATGATTTGGACAATGTTCATCTCTATGAATTCTAATAGCTTCGGAAATGATATCGCTAATGATTCCAACATCTCCTTTGGCACGCATAAGGTCACGAAGCTCAAATAAACAATCTCCAAACTTAGGACCATTGGGATTCATCTTATTGAAAGCAATAGACTTATGAAGAATCTCATCTAAGTTTTTCAAGGAATAGTCTGGAAATCATTCCTCAACAAATCTCCATATAGTATAAGCACAATCAAGAGTTGGCAAGTGACCAATCAAATTTCTAGGCAAACCTCTAGTGATAAGATTGATAGTTCTAAGATTGTGAATCAAGTCAAAAGACTCATTAGGGGTAGGATGCAAGGGGTCAACAAGGGGTTCACAAGGATTAATATTATACTTGTTCAAGTGATATTCGTGAAGAATTCCAAGCATGTCATTTTTCCACTCACTATAGAACTCTCCATCAAGCATAGGCACTCTACGTCTAATACTCCCAATCGTAGACTCATCCATCTTCCTCCAATAGTGATTAAACCAAAGCAATGGAGACCAATGCTCGGATACCAATTGAAAGGATCGAGAAGAGGTGTCTAGAGGGGGGTGATTAGACCCTCAACAAGCAAAGATAGCAATTTTTATGTTTTTCAAGTTGAGGTTGGAAATTAACACAATTTCAAGCATTCACAATACAATTCAAGCAAGCATGTAAAGAGTATATGAGCAGCGGAAAGTAAAGCATGCAACTTGCAAGAAAGTAAAGGGATGGGATTGGAGTGTGCAAAGGCAATTGGAGACACGGAGATTTTTGGCATGGTTCCGATAGGTGGTGCTATCGTACGTCCATGTTGGTGGAGACTTCAACCCGCAAAGGGTAACGGTTGCGCGAGTCCACGGAGGGCTCCACCCATGAAGGGTCCACGAAGAAGCAACCTTGTCTATCCCACCATGGCCATCGACCACAAAGGACTTGCCTCACTAGGGTAGATCTTCATGAAGTAGGCGATCTCCTTGCCCTTACAAACTCCTTGGTTCAACTCCACAATCTTGACGGAGGCTCCCAAGTGACACCTAACCAATCTAGGAGATACCACTCTCCAAAAGGTAATAGATGGTGTGTTGATGATGCACTCCTTGCACTTGTGCTTCAAATGATAGTCTCCCCAACACGCAACTCTCTCACACATATTTGGCTATGGTGGAAAGATGATTTGAGTGGAAAGAAACTTGGGGAAGGCTAGAGATCAAGATTCTTGTGGTTGGAATGGAATGTCTTGGTCTCAACACATGAGTAGGTGCATTGGTATGCGTTAGTGCTATATAAACGGATTTTAACCCCTTTCCGCGATGGCGCTCGTAACCGTCACCTAGTGAGTGTGGGTGATAGGGGGGTCCTTCCCACACAACCTAGAAACCGTCGGGGGTAGGGAGCCTTGATGCATATAGTTGCCCCTCTATAATCGTTTTTGATATCTCGCATATCCGAAACGATTCATCCTTGCTACTTGTTTGTGCCGGCATTGCCATCGCAGTTGGAGTTTTGTGGTTTTTACCTAAACCCAGGCAGATTCCAGGCGCGGGAGTTTTCTAGGCACGACTCTACATTTATGATGCCTGGCACATCACAAATAGTTCATGATTATAAACCGTGTATGATAGGTAGACATTCACACACATTTAGTTTTCCCACACCGTATGTGATAGTGTATGAAATCACACACGCTTTGCAAACAGCAACTGTGTGCATTGTTAGACACGTTTCCCCTCCGTGAACCATGTTGGATTATGATGTATATCGCACACGCTGTTCTTTATTAACCGTGTGCACCGTAATGACCTGCACACCGTAATTTCGCCCTAATTTAATTGCTGCTATTTAAAATTGTACCTAATTTAAACTTGAAAGTAGGCTATAGCTTTATTCATATCCATCAGGTTCAAACAACCAATGCATTATTCAATTCACAGGTACATATGTTTAAGAATTACATAAGCACCAAATAAATAATGATGAACCAGGGTTCTATACTTGTACTATTACAGATGGTAAGGAAAGAGGCGGCACACATTCTGGTTGCTGAACAAGGTGAAGCGGAATGGCCCTATTGTGCTCTCCTGGATGCAGAAGGCACGCATGACTCTAGTCCGACTCCTTGTGATGGTCGACCGCCAATCATGTAGTTTGAGAGGTACTCTTGAGTAAACTGCTTCAGGATCCACTGCAAAGGAAAAAAGATTCAGACATTGTCATCTAACACAACTCATTACGGGCAGTAAAAAGAAGGCTACAGGGTTCTTACTTACCATCCTGCAGTTCACTGTTGTCTTGCATAAAGTGTAAACAATAGTTCGATTGACATCTTTTGACCCATTTTAATAACAATCTTTATCAATTTCCTCACTTGATGTTGGTTCATGAATATCTCATTGCCACATACGCAGTAAGGGTAGAAGTGTGGATCTTTGGCAATGACATGTGTACCTAAAAGTACCGAATTAATATTAGAAGCTAAACAACAATTGCAAAATGATGTAGTACAACACTCCCTCCAACCCATTATATAAGATTTTATACATGTATATCTAGAGATCATAGGAACATTAAGGTAACACGAACATTAAGGTAACACTCTTCCTTGTCGCGATGTAGCCTGGGATTGCATATTTAGTCATTCATTACAATGCATATTGCTATGTAGCCTCAGATATATTAAATATGGCCTAGTTAACCTACTGATACATGGGTTACAAATATATTCAGTGAAATGTCTGATTCGACGATTATCCCTTATCAGCCCCCAGGCTATATGGTACCAGCTACCGAGATCCTGAACAGTGAGTACATATAAGCAATGCGATGAAACTAACCTCGATGGAAAAAATAGCACGGTTCTCAATATTGTCCTCTATGAGTACATATAAAGGCATGTTAAGCACAACAGGCTAAACATCAACCAAATATATCCATGGTAGACAACATAATCTACAAATGATAGCTTCAGTGTGCAGGCTTAGGCACGCTAGTTAAGCAAAACAAGAAGTGGAAAGGTGTGTTAACTGCATCAGGCATAACATTTATAAACAAGCAAATAGTCATTCAAACTGGTATTGTGCAGGTCTAAAGTACACTAGTTATTGTTAAAAAACGAAAAGGCATGTTAACTACAATATCCTTAACATCAACCAAATATCGTAATTCATAGTGGTATTGTTGAAACTGTCATTAATGAAATTGAATTGCACGGCAAATAGTTGCACATATAGAGCATCACATTGTGAAGAACTAAAATAAACAAGGCATAAGGCCATCTCTAGCCGATCCTTTAAAAGTTAAAGGCCTAAACTTAATGTTGTAAACTTCAATTTGATCAAGTTCAAAGCAGGTTCAACCGAAAGTAGCATGCATTCAAACATAAACATAGATAGTTTTGCATAACCGAACATAAAACATAAATTTAAACTAAGCTAAACTACTTTCGGTCGAAGTAGAGGTTGAGCCAATCCTTCCTCGTCAGGTACGGTGTGCCACGAGCCGGGTCCGGGCCGGTGCCATCATCGGGGTCGTTGGGGAAGGCACTCCTCCACTCGTCGACGTTGATCTCCTCATCCTCGCCGCCCACCTAGATGCCCTCTGCGCCGCCGTCCTCGCCGCCTTCGACCTCGTCATCGGAGGAGAGCATGATAACCTCGCCGCCCTCCATGCCGGCAAAGATCGACCGCTCTGTCTCCACGAGCTCCGGGTGTTGCCGGCGGAGCTCTTGCATGTAGGCCTCGTTGACGACTTCGGCCTCGAGGCGCTCCCACGCCTCGTGGTCCTCCCGCGCCATAGCCGAGCTCACCACCCATGGCTCCAGTGGAACGAGGTGGACCAGATGTGTGCCGAAGGGGAAATTGAGCCTAGCCGCCGCGCCATGGTAGAGGACCTGCCAGCAGTCATACTCCATGCCCGCAAGCTCGGCCGTGTGGAAGCTACCGAGCCACCGACGGGTGTGGGTCTCCCGATCTGTAATCTCGGTGAGCCACGTCCCCCACCGCTGCTGTCGGACCCCGAGGTAGGACCTTGTCAGCTACCGGGTTCGAGGGAGGACGGGGAAGTCCTCAAACCAACATAGGGGCGCGACGGCTGGCGGATCCGGGGACCGGCGACGGCGGATCGACAAAGAGCCCGCAGAGGACGACGGGGCCACCTCGCCGGCATCGGGCGAAGAGGCCGCGATAAACCTTTCTTGGGCCATTGGCTCCTCAAGCTCCCTGGCACACAGGCAGAGGTTGAGGATGGGGGCGACGGCGATGGCGGCAACCTACCAATGGTTATGGGGGTGGTGTGTGTCGGTGAGCGCAGGTTTTGTGGAGTGTGTGTGTGTGTGTGTGTGTGTGTGTGTGTGTGGAGGGGGAGGGTTAAGGTGGTGTTTGAGGAAATACCGCGACAACTGAAAAATTTACTAGGTGGGAGTAACAAGGTGGGGTTACTGAAAATTTGGATAAGGGCGAGCAGATATTTTTGAGATTGCGAGGGATGCAAAGGCGGGAGTATTTGGGGAGCGAGCTAGTGTGCTTGACACGCCGGCTGTGGACTGTAGCCGACGCACCTTCTCGCGTAAGCCATAGGTGTACTATACACCCACGATGCTCCAGGATATTTTGTACTGCATCTCACACGGCTGGTGATAATAAATTGTGTGGGATCTACTTGATTTTTCATTTTGATTTGAATTACATAATGGGGTCACGACGACAATGGACAGTGTTTGAATTGCTAGACCTTTTATCTGGAGTGAACATGCAACTAAAAAATGGAATTATTCAGGGTTTGTTTGGAAATTTTATATATTAAATTGGTTTTCTAGAAATTTCAGGTGCACAATTCAAAATCAAAGCACATGCTCCAGTCCCTAAAAACGGGTTGCAAAATCAAATGTTTGTCCTTGGTTGCAAGCTTAGGTCACATGCACGAAATAAGAATGAATGTCAAACACCTTGGTATTGTCGCTCAGCCGCTAACATTGAGATACATGGTTTTAAAATTATAGTAAATCGAAAACTCAGCTGAAATTCATGAAACTTGACATGATATCATGGAACAACATCGACATGCCGTGGTAAAAATATTTTCCCTTTTGGGCCAGGTTTGGGTATAAGCTTCTCGCAAACCGGAGCTTCTCTCACAAACCAGGTTTGGGTATATTTTCCCTTCATGGCACAACACTCGCCAGTTTTCGGCGTTCGCTTGGATATTTTTATACATTAACTGAGCTTTCTATGCATTCATGTGCATAATTCAAATTTGAACTACATGCACATGCTCTAGTTCTTATAAAGTGGTTCGGAATTGGAATGTGTGTCCTTGGTTACATGCTTAAGTCCCATGCAAGAAATGAGAATGAATGTCAAACACCTTGCCACCGTCGATCGGCTGCTAACATTGAGATACTTGGTTTTTAAATTCTAGTAAATCAAAAACGCGTCTGAAATTTATGAACCTTGACACGCTAGCATGGAAAGGCATCAACATGTAGTGGTAAAAATATTGTACCATTTGGGGCAGGTTAGGGTATATAAGCTTCTCAAAAACTAGAGCTTCTGATAACAAGCCTCATGGTTACGGTAGGGAACATTTCACCTTTCTGGACGAAATGATATCTGTTGCCTCTTCTTGATTTCAATTCTTTTTCTAGTGACAACATAGAACAACATGAGTGTTGTGTTAAATTTTGGAATTTATCGGGGTTCGTTCGGACATTTGTATGCATTAATTGACCTTTCAATGCATTTATGTGCATAATTCAAATTTGAATTACATGCACATGCTCTAATGTTATAAATTGGTTGAAAATTAAAATTTGTGTCCTTGGTTGCATGCTTACGTCCCATGCAAGAAATAGGAATGAATGTCAAACACCCTGCCATCGTCACTCGGCCGCAAACATTGAGATACCTAGTTTTTAAATTCAAGTAAATCCAAAACTCGTCTGAAATTCATGAAACCTGGCATGCTATCATGGAATGGCACCCGACATGTTGTGGTAATTTTTTTGTCCCATTTGGGGTAGGTTTGGGTATAAGCTTCTCACAAACCAGAGCTTCTCACAACAAGCCTGATGGTTTCGGTAGGGAACCTTTCACCTTTGTGGATGAAACGATAGCCGTTGCCTCTACTTGATTTCAATTTTTTCTCTAGTGTCAACATAGAACAACATGAGTGTTGTGTTAAATTTTGGAATTTTTCGAGGTTCGTTAGCACATTTCCTATGCATTAATTGAGTTTTCAATGCATTTATGTGCATAATTCAAATTTGAACTACATGTACATGCTCTAATTAATGCATATAAGTTGGTTGAAAATTCAAATATGTGTCCTTGGTTGCATGCTTAATTACATCCCATGCAAGAAATAGGAATGAATGTCAAACACGCTGCCATCGTCACTCGGCCGCAAACATTGAGATACCTAGTTTTTAAATTCTAGTAAATCCAAAACTTGTCTGAAATTCATGAAACCTGGCATGCTATCATGGAATGGCAGCCAACATGCCGTAGTAAATTTTTTGTCCCATTTGGGGCAGGTTTGGGTATAAGGTTCTCACAAACCAGAGCTTCTCACAACAAGCCTGATGGTTTCGGTAGGGAACGTTTCACCTTTCTGGACGAAACGATAGTCGTTGCCTCTTCTTGATTTCAATTTTTTCTCTAGTGTCAACATAGAACAACATGAGTGTTGTGTTAAATTTTGAAATTTTTCGGGGTTCGTTAGCACATTTCTTATGCATTAATTAATTGAGTTTTCAATGAATTTATGTGCATAATTCAAATTTGAACTACATGCACATGCTCTAATGCATATAAATTGGTTGAAAATTCAAATCTGTGTCCTTGGTTGCATGCTTACGTCCCATGCAAGAAATAGGAATGAATATCAAACAACCCTTCCATCGTCACTCGGCCGCAAACATTGAGATACCTGGTTTTTAAATTCTAGTAAATCTAAAATTCGTCTGAAATTCATGAAACCTGGCACGCTATCATGGAATGTCACCCAACATGCCATGGTAAATACTAATGCAAAACAGGGGCCTTTTTGCTAGTCTTTATCTAATTACAAACGGGAGATTATTAATAATTGGGAACCAATATCCCAAGCATTTATTTATTCAACCCGTGAGCGTTAGACCAACAATGGATACGTGCCATGCTTCAGTTAAGCAATAAAGTGGCAACATTAATCATCCAAATAGAAAAACAATATACTTTGAATTATATACAACAAGTCATCAACACTCAACGACAACGAGGATACATGTTGGATTATAGATTATTTCCAACAAAACATTCTAGTAAATACTAAAGTTTTTCTCACACAACAAATAATAAAGCGATGAAATGAACTTTAGCTCAACCAATCCTTAGTGTTGGAAACGCTTGCTTTGAACCATAACTGATTCTCTATGAAGGGCAAGCTATTGTCAATCTCGAGACCAATGCAGGACTGATCATCCAGGCTGAAGCGGCCTATATCAGGACGCATATTGTGATAGCCATGGTAAGGAACCATAGCAACATACAAGGTATAGACACAGTTGCTTCTCATAAATGGTAGTAACATTGTGTCAACAGCAGCTAGATCGCCTTTCACCATCATTGGATAGTTTTGTCCAAGGAAGAGCGAGTTTTCTCCAAGACTATCAATACTGAACCAGGGAGAAGGTGTTGGCGCTAGCACACGACTATACATCCTGAATACCCCTGCAATGAAAGTTGGAATAGGTCCGGAGAGTGCAACCATGGGTGACAACACCTGCTTCGTTAGTAACATGAGTAGTGCCCTGTATACATACAAGAAGAGGTGATCCATCAGAATAAGTTGCCAGGCGCCACTGAGTATATAGGTCATGCTTGTCAACATGCTCGTGATCATCACCATCGTCATCTACCCCTTGGTTATAAATTTTTCCAAGTATAGGTGATGGAATGTTCACATGACCTTGGAAACACAAAAAGGTTAATTGGTAAAGGGAAACTAGCTAACCCGCATGCATGTGGATGAAACAATTATAATTACAGTGGAAGACAAACATACCGAAATGATAAGGATTCCATGCAAAAATAGTGGCATGAGTGGTGGCAACAAACACAATACCCTCATATTGAATTGCATCACAGTACTCATTCGTGTACAAAAATTGATTTTTGAGCAATATCCATCAAGGCGTGGAAGTAAGGACGGCAACAAGCTTGTCGAAGATAGCAACAACTTCATAGTTCTTGTAATCCCAAGGGCGGTTGGGAACTCGACAAATTGCTATCTTCTGTAGACGACAGACAGCATGATCGTATTTCAACATACGTAGATCATCTGTGTGCTCAACCTCAGGGCAGTCTGCGATTTTTGAAAGTGGAACCCGGTGATGAGTGTACACATTCACAAGTTCCCACTCGCAGATATACCCAATATAAACAACCCAATATCCATTTGCGCCTGCCCAAGCCTTACCCTCAAGCAATGGCATCTTAACATCACACATATCATTATCAAGTGGCATCAACTTGCAGAAGGAGAGGCTTCCATCGTCCGGCCCCACGTCGGCTACCAGCGTGATGGCGAAGAAGATAGGGAAGATCAAACAGCTCCTGAACCCTTGGGTTCTTTGCAGTGATGTTATTTGTTGAGTCGAGAATGGACTTGAACGAACCTGCCATGCTATCCGAGGTGATGACGTCGCACCGATCAATGAGTTCCTCCACCACGTCATCTTTCAGATTGGGGCAAGAATAACGGGGTCGTTTCCGGCCTATTCCCTCCATGGAGAAGACGATCGAACAATGGCAGAAGGAAGGGTGAAGGCAAATGGAGGGAGGAAGAGCGTGCGACAACAGTTCCAAATCGAGAGGGAAAGGCGATGAGACGGTGGACGGTTTCCATGATACACAAAGAGGCTAGTGGGGAGCGAACGATTGCCACAGAGAGGTCACACATTAATGACAAGGCCGTCCTCTCAGACCTAGCGCCCGCACGGGATGGCCTCCCTCGCCCACACGAGCGAAGCCGCTTCGCACCCCACACGGTTGGTCTGCCATGCCGCTAAGAGCAAGTAATACAATAGTGGGCTTATAGCCTACTTACATGGCAATTTTGCCTATGTGGAGGAGAGAGACATGAAGGATTCGTGCAACAAGGACAAGCATGCCTGGCACTCGGCCTGGATGGAGAAACTCGACAAAGCTCACGTCGTGTACGTGGCCAAGGAGGCGTACATGTGCTACGACATGTACACGCGGATCTTTGACATGAGGAAGTGCCTCCTTCCCCAAAACGGCCAGGGATCCAGCCGGAATCAGAGCAATGGCAAGCGTCGTCGCAACAAGAAGTAGATGATTAATTAGATCCTCGTTTCTCCTAGTTTAGTATGCATGTAATTGCTTACTTTGGTGTGTGAAAATGTTATCTGTGTAGTCACTTGTCTAATTGTATGCTTAATTTGGTTATGCAATGCTGTGTTTTTAAGTATATTTGTTGATGCTCTGTGAACAGAGCAAATCACATCGCACATGGACTAAACAAGGGAACCCGTCGGTGATTATTTCATCAATCACTGACAATTGTATACCAACAATCGTTTGCTCACAACACACACACGGCTTGTTAACAGGAATGGTATGTGTTGTTATCGGCCTTCCCACACATTTCTGATTACACACCTGTTTGCCGCGTATCACACACATCTTGTTATGTTGAACCGTTTCTGTTCTCTTGGCTCAACGCAAACAGTTCATCCGAGTGAACTGTATGCCATATATCGCACACACCTTCATCTGGCTGCCTGTTTCTGTTGTTTCGCCTCATCACAAACAGTTCATCCGAGTGAACCATATGTTGTGTATCGCACATGCCTTCATCTGGCTGCCCGTTTCTTTTGTTCCTCCTCATCGCAAATAGTTAATTGAATTGACCCGTATGCCCTGCATCACACACGGAACCAAAACCTGAATCGTGTTTGATGCATACGTCATCGCAAACGTTTTGGGAATTTTTTGACGGTTCTCTGACACCATCGTTTGCAATTATTGCATGGCACACAGTTTCTCCAAGGGTCTCTAATCGTAGTGTCGCGTTAGCAGCATTCTGCAGTAGTGGTGGTTCTTTCTCAAAAAATGGGTAGTGGAAGTGTAGGCACGTTCTGATGGCTTACCTCACGAATGAAGAATGGGTGGAGGGGTATATATAGCCTCCACACAAAATCTAGTTGTTACACAGAGATTCCCAAACTCGGTGAGACCGAATGGTGAAACTCAGTCAGACTGATTCAGGTCAAAATGTGAATGTTAGAGTTTTCGATGGGACCGACAAGGTCAACTCGGTGGGACCGATGTGCAAGGGTTAGGGTAAAACCTCAACTCAGTTTGACTGATTACACAAACTTGATGAAGCAAATAGAGGATTGGTCAAGCAAACTCGGTGGGATCGATCACATGAACTCGGTGGGACCGATTTCAGTAATAGGTAACCAGAGGGTTTGCAAGCCCATCTCGGTGAGACCGAGATCCCATCGATGAGACCGAATTGATTAGGGTTTGGCAGTGGCTATGTCAAATGAACTCGGTGGCGTCGGATAGATCAAATCGGTGGGGCCGAGTTTGACTTTTAGGTTTAGGACATATGTGGATATGAGAAAGTGGTTGAGGGCTTTGGAGCATATCACTAAGCACTTTGAGCAAGTAAGCCATTAAGTAACACCTCATCCCCTTTTAATAGTATTGGCTTTGCTATGGACTCAATGTGATCTTGGATCACTAAAATGAAAATGAAAAGTCTTGAGCTTTTGCCAATGCTTGTCCTTAGCAACTTGAAGGGGTTCCACATCCTCTTGTCCATGCCACTCCACTATTGAACTTATCTGAAATATACTAGATGAAAATATTAGTCCAACAAGAGATATGTTGACATTAATTACCAAAATCACACAGGGAGCACTTGTGCTTTTAGCCTCCATCTATTCCTCCGTTGATGGCCCAAAGTGGTCAGCTTCGCTGTTTGCTCTTGGCCCCGGTGTCGGATGAGATACCCTACTCTCCCCGATTGACTCTTGAGAAGACATCTTGCTCTAAATCTGCTGCAAAAACAGCTCAAAACAAAAACAGAGGATTTTGTCGTGGTACGGTGGTCAAAACCTTAGGGTGATTATATAATGAATTTTTACCGACCAAAAGAAGTATTGTGCAAGAAAACAGAGTCCGGATGGCACACGTGGCCACGAGGCAGGGGGCGCACCCAGGGGGTAGAGCTTGCCCTCCACCCTCGTGGCTGCCTCGTGTCTCCTTCAATCTGCTTTTAATTTTCCTAAATTTTTAAATATTCCAAAACAGAGAAAAATTGATATTTGAATAGTTTTGGAGTCGGCTTACTTACCGTACCACATACCTATTTCTTTTCGGAGTCTGAAACATTCTGGAAAGTGTCCCTTATGTACTCCTCCAGGGTTACGGTGTTAATAACATTGGTTTCAACATTTATGGGATTACCTGAGATATAATGTTTGATTATTTGACCGTTTACCACCTTCGGATTTGTTCCTTCGGCGTTGTTGATCTTGATGGCACCGGAACGATAGACCTCCTCGATAATGTAAGGACCTTCCCATTTAGAGAGAAGTTTTCCTGCAAAAAATCTTAAACGAGAGTTGTATAGCAAAACATAATCACCTCATTAAACTCACGCTTTTGTATCCTTTTGTCATGCAATCTTTTACCTTTTTCTTTAAACAACTTGGCATTCTCATAGGCTTGGGTTCTCCATTCATCAAGCGAGCTAATGTCAAATAACCTCTTCTCACCGAGAAGTTTGAAATCATAATTGAGCTCTTTAATAGCCCAATATGCCTTATGTTCTAGTTCAATAGGTAAGTGACATGCTTTTCCATAAACCATTTTATACGAAGACATACCCATAGGATTTTTATAAGCAGTTCTATAGGCCCATAATGCATCATCAAGTTTCTTGGACCAATTCTTTCTAGATCTATTAATAGTCTTTTGCAAAATCAATTTAATCTCTCTATTACTCAATTCTACTTGACCACTAGACTGAGGATGGTATGGAGATGCAACTCTATGATTAACATCATACTTAGCAAGCATTTTACGAAAAGCACCATGAATAAAATGTGAACCACCATCAGTCATTAAATATCTAGGGACTCCAAACCTCAGAAAAATAACTTCTTTAAGCATCTTAATAAGAGTGTTATGATCAGCACTACTAGTTGGAATAGCTCTATACCCATTTAGTAACGTAATCAACAGTAACTAAAATATGTGTATACCCATTGGAGGAAGTAAAAGGTCCCATATAATCAAAGCCCCATACATCAAATGGTTCAGTAAAAAGTGAAGAATTCATAGGCATTTCCTGACGTCTACTAATATTACCAATTCTCTAGCATTCATCACAAGACAAGGCAAACTTACAAGCATCTTTGAAGAGAGTAGGCCAATAAAAACCGGATTGCAATACCTTATGTGCAGTTCTATCTCCAGCGTGGTGTCCTCCATAAGCCTCGGAGTGACACTTGCGTAGGATTTGTTCCTATTCATGCTCAGGTACACAACGTCTAATAACACCATCTACTCCTTTATAAAGGTGTGGGTCATCCCAAAAGTAATGTCTTAAATCATAGATAAACTTTTTCTTTTGCTGGTATGTGAAACTAGGTGGTATAAATTTAGCAACAATGTAATTAGCATAATCAGCATACCATGGAGCAGTACGGGAAGCATTTATGATAGCTAATTGTTCATCAGGAAAGCTATCATCAATAGGTAGTGGGTCATCAAGAACATTTTCTAACCTAGACAAGTTGTCTGCAACAGGGTTCTCAGCTCCCTTTCTATCAATAATATGCAAATCAAATTCTTGTAGCAAGAGAACCCATCTAATAAGTCTAGGTTTAGCATCTTTCTTTTCCATAATGTATTTAATAGCAGCATGATTAGTGTGAACAGTTACTTTGGAATCAATAATATAAGGTCTGAACTTATCACAAGCAAATACAATTGCTAAAAATTCTTTTTCAGTAGTAGAATAATTTCTCTGGGCACTGTCTAGAGTTTTACTAGCATATTGGATAACATTTAATTTCTTATCAACTCTTTGTCCTAGTACAACACCAACAGCATAATCACTAGCATCACACATAATTTCAAAGGGTAAATTCCAATCAGGTGGCTGAACAATAGGTGCGGAAATCAAGGCTTTCTTAAGTATTTCAAATTCTTCTACACAATCATCATCAAAAACAAAAGGAACATCTTTTTGCAAGAGATTAGTGAGAGGCCTAGAAATTTTAGAGAAGTCGACCAAGGAAACTTCTTATACCTTTGATATCTTTAGGACACAACATCTTTTCAATAGCATCTACTTTAGCTTTATCAACTTCAATACCTCTTTCAGAAATTTTATGCCCCAAGACAATACCTTCATTAACCATAAAGTGGCACTTCTCCCAATTCAAGACAAGATTGGTTTCTTCGCATCTCTGCAAAACTCAATCAAAGATTCCTTAAGCAATCATCAAAAGAAGTTCCGTAAACGGAGAAATCATCCATGAAAACCTCAACAATCTTTTCACAAAAGTCAGAGAATATAGCATTCATACATCTTTGAAAGGTAGTAGGTGCATTGCATAAACCAAAAGGCATACGTCTATAAGCAAAGGTACCAAAAGGACAAGTAAAAGTGGTCTTTTCCTGATCCTCTTTTGACACATGTATTTGAGAGAAACCAGAATAACCATATATAAAGCAAAAATGTGTATGTTTGGATAGTCTTTCTAGCATTTGATCAATGAAAGGTAAAGGGTAATGATATTTTCTAGTAGATTTATTTAATTTGCAAAAATCAATTACCATTCTATAATCTGTAACAATTCTTTGTGGGATCATTCATTATTATCATTAGGAACAACAGTAATACCTCCCTTCTTAGGGACACAATGAACGGGGCTTACCCACTGACTATCAGCAATAGGATAAATTATACCTGCCTCCAGAAGCTTTAATATTTCATTTCTTACCACTTCTTTCATCTTAGTATTTAACCGTCGTTGATGATCAACAACTGGTTTAGCATCTTTCTCCAATTTTATTTTGTGTTGGCATAGAGTGAGACTAATGCCCTTAAGATCATCAAGAGTATATTCAATAGCAGCACGGTGCTTCTTCAGAGTTTTCAATAATTTCTCTTATTCATGCTCTAAAAGGTTAGCACTAATAATAACAGGATATATCTTCTTTTCATCAAGATAAGCATATTTAAGAGTATCAGGTAATTGTTTAAGCTCAAACACGTGATCTCACTTGGGTGGAGGAGGATCCCCTAGGGTTTCAACAGGCAAGTTGTGTTTCAAAATAGGTCCCTGATTAAAGAATACTTCATCTATTTCCCTTCTTTCATTCATAAACATATCATTTTCATGGTCTAGCAAATATTGTTCTAAAGGATCATTAGGAGGCACGACAATAGAAGCAAGACCAATAATGTCATCCTTACTAGGCAATTCTTTATCATCGGGTTAACTATGAATTTAGCAAAATTAAAGTCATGAGACATATCCCCTAAGCCAATAGTAACAATATCCTTTTCATAGTCTATCTTAGCATGACAGTATTCAAGAAGGGTCTACCAAATATTATGGGACAAAAGTCATCTTGTGGGGAAGTAAGAACAAGAAAATTGGTAGGGTATTTTATTTTCCCACACAAAACTTCAACATCTCCAACAATCCCAACCGGTGAAATGGTATCTCTATTGGCAAGCTTAATAGTAACATCAATATCTTCTATCTCAGCAGGTGCAATATCATGCATAATTTACTTATATAAGGTATAAGGTATTGCACTCACACTAGCACCCATATCACATAAGCCATGATAACAATGATCTCCTATTTTAACAGAAGCAACAGGCATGCGAACAATGGGTCTATGTTTACCTTTAGTATCGGGTTTAGCAATTCTAGCAGCTTCATCACAGAAAAAAATAACATGCCCATCAATATTATCGACCGAGAGATCTTTAACCATAGCAATACTAGGTTCAACTTTAATTTGTTCGAGGGTTGTAGGTGTTCTAGTATTACTCTTATGAACCACAATTGAAGCTTTAGCATGATCCTTTATTCTAACAGGGAAGGGTGGTTTCTCAATATAAGTAGTAGGAACAATAGGATCTACATTATAAGTAATAGTTTCTTCATCAACTCTAATAGGTTCTACTACCTTTTACTGTTGGAAATATGCCCTAGAGGCAATAATAAAATGGTTATTATTGTATTTCCTTGTTCATGATAATTGTCTATTGTTCATGCTATAATTGTATTAACTGGAAACCGTAATACATGTGTGAATACATAGACCACAACATGTCCCTAGTGAGCCTCTAGTTGACTAGCTCGTTCATCAATAGATGGTTATGGTTTCCTGACCATGGACATTGGATGTCATTGATAACGGGATCACATCATTAGGATAATGATGTGATGGACAAGACCCAATCCTAAGCATAGCACAAGATCATGTAGTTCGTTTGCTAAAGCTTTTCTAATGTCAAGTATCATTTCCTTAGACCATGAGATTGTGCGATTCCCTGATACCGTAGGAATGCTTTGGATGTATCAAACGTCACAACGTAACTGGGTGGCTATAAAGGTGCACTACAGGTATCTCCGAAAGTGTCTATTGGGTTGGCACGAATCAACACTGGGATTTGTCACTTCGTATGACGGAGAGGTATCTCTGGGCCCACTCGGTAATGCATCATCATAATGAGCTCAATGTGGCTAAGTAGTTAGTCTCGGGATCATGCATTACGGAACGAGTAAAGTGACTTGCCGGTAACGAGATTGAACAAGGTATAGGGATACCACTGATCGAATCTCGGGCAAGTAACATACCAATGAACAAAGGGAATTGTATACGAGATTGATTGAATCCTTGACATCATGGTTCATCCGATGAGATCATCATGGAACATGTGGGAGCCAACATGGGTATCCAGATCCCGCTGTTGGTTATTGGCCGAAGAACGTCTCGGTCATGTCTGCATGGTTCCCGAACCCGTAGGGTCTACACACTTAAGGTTTGGTGATGCTAGAGTTGTTATGGGAAATAGTATGTGGTTACCGAAGGTAGTTCGGAGTCCCGGATGTGATCCCCGACGTCACGAGGAGTTCCGGAATGGTCCAGCGGTGAAGATCAATATATTGGATGAAGGGTATTGGAGTCCGGAAGTGTTCCAGAGGTACCAGGCTATGGCCAGCATGACCGAAAGGTGTTTCGGGAGCCCCAGCAAGTGTTGGAGGGCCTCATGGGCCAAAGAGGAAGGGGAAAACCAGCCCACTAAGGGGTGGTGCGCCCCCCACACCCTTTCCCATGTTATTTGGGGAGGTGGGGCACCTCCACCTGGCTTGGGAGGCAATCCTCCACCTGCTTGGCTTTGGGGGCAAGTCTCCCTAGGATTTTCCCTAGGGAGATCCAATCTGCTTGGCCGCCGCCCCCTAGGGGAAACCCTAGGGCGCCTCCCCCTCTCCCCTTGCCCGTATATATAGTGGAGGGGTGGGAGGGCAGTCGCACCCTTCCCCTGGCGCAGCCCTCTCCCTCCTCCAACACCTCCTCCTCCTCCGTAGTGCTTGGCGAAGCCCTGCTGGAGAACCACGAGCTCCATCGCCACCATGTCGTCGTGCTGCTGGAGTTCTCCCTCAACTTCTCCGATCCCCTTGCTGGATCAAGAAGGAGGAGACGTCCCCGGGTTGTACGTGTGTTGAACGCGGAGGCGCCATCCGTTCGGCGCTAGATCTGATCTTCCGCGATTTGAATCACCGCGAGTACGACTCCATCAACCGCGATCTTCAAGGGTATGAAGATGCACTCCCTCTCTCTCTCTCTTGTTGCTAGAATCTCCATAGAAAATTTTGAATTTCTGCTACGTTCCCCGACAGTGGCATCATGAGCTAGGTCTATGCGTAGTTTCTATGCACGAGTAGAACACACGTTGTTGTGGGCGTCGATTTTGTCAATTTACTTGCCACTACTAGTCTTATCTTGATTCGGCGGCATTGTGGGATGAAGCGGCCCGGACCAACCTTACACGTACGCTTACGTGAGACAGGTTCCACCGACTGACATGCACTAGTTGCATAAGGTGGCTAGCGGGTGTTTGTCTCTCCCACTTTAGTCGGATCGGATTCGATGAAAAGGGTCCTTATGAAGGGTAAATAGCAATTGGCATATCATGTTATGGTCTTGGCGTAGGTAAGGAACGTTCTTGCTAGAAACCTATAGCAGCCACGTAAAAACTTGCAACAACAATCAGAGGACGTCTAACTTGTTTTTGCAGCATATGTCGTGTGATGTGATATGGCCAAAGGATGTGATGAATGAAATATATGTGATGTATGAGATTGATCATGTTCTTTTAATAGGAATCACGACTTGCATGTTGATGAGTATGACAAACGGCAGGAGCCATAGGAGTTGTCTTAATTTATTGTATGACATGCGTGTCATTGAATAACGCCATGTAATTACTTTACTTTATTGCTAAACCGTTAGTCATAGTAGTAGAAGTAATAGTTGGTGAGACAACTTCATGAAGACACGATGATGGAGATCATGGTGTCATGCCGGTGACGATGATGATCATGGCGCCCCGAAGATGGAGATCAAAAGGAGCAAAATGATATTGGCCATATCATGTCACTATTTGATTGCATGTGATGTTTATCATGTTTTTACATCTTATTTGCTTAGAACGACGGCAATATAAATAAGATGATCCCTCATAAAAAATTTCAAGAAAGTGTTTCCCCTAACTGTGCACCGTTGCGAAAGTTCATTGTTTCGAAGCACCACGTGATGATCGGGTGTGATAGATTCTAACGTTCGCATACAACGGGTGTAAGCCAGATTTACACATGCGAAACACTTAGGTTAACTTGACGAGCCTAGCATGTACAGACATGGCCTCGGAACACAAGAGATCGAAAGGTCGAACATGAGTCGTATAGTAGATACGATCAGCATTAAGATATTCACCGATGATGACTAGTCCGTCTCACGTGATGATCGGACACGGCCTAGATGACTCGGATCATGTATCACTTAGATGACTAGAGGGATGTCTATCTAAGTGGGAGTTCATTAAATAATTTGATTAGATGAACTTAATTATCATGAACATAGTCAAAAGGTGTTTGCAAATTATGTCATAGCTTACACTTTAGTTCTACTGTTTAAGATATGATCCTAGAGAAAATTTAGTTGAAAGTTGACAGTAGCAATTATGCGGACTGGGTCCATATACTGAGGATTGTCCTCATTGTTGCACAGAAGGATTATGTCCTTAATGCACCGCTCGGTATGCCGAACCTCGAGCGTTGTCTATGGATGTTGCGAACATCTGACATACACGTTTTGATGACTACATGATATTTCAGTGCGTAATGTTAAACGGTTTAGAATTGAGGCACCAAAGACATTTTTGAAACATTGCAGAACATATGAGATGTTCCAAGAGCTGAAATTGGGATTTCAGGCTCATGCCCACGTCAAGAGGTGTGAGACCTCCGACAAGTTTCTTAGCCTGCAAACTAAGGGAGAAGAGCTCAATTGTTGAGCATGTGCTCAGATTGTCTGAGTACTACAATCGCTTGAATTGAGTGGGAGTTAATCTTCCAGATAAGATAGTGATGGTTCTCCAAAGTCACTGCCACCAAGCTACTAGAGCTTCATGATGAACTATAACATATCAGGGATAGATATGATGATCCTTGAGCTATTCACGATGTTTGACACCGCGAAAGTAGAAATCAAGTAGGAGCATCAATTGTTGATGGTTAGTAAAACCACTAGTTCAAGAAGGGCAAGGGCAAGAAGGGATACTTCATGAAACGGCAAATCAGTTGCTGCTCTTGTGAAGAAACCCAAGGTTGAGCCCAAACCCTAGACTAAGTGCTTCTGAAATGAGGGGAACGGTCACTGAAGCAGAACTACCCTAGATAATTGGTAGATGAGAAGGCTGGCAAGGTCAACAGAAGTATATTGGATATACATTATATTAATGTGTACTTTACTAGTACTCCTAGTAGCACCAGGGTATTAGATACCGGTTCGGTTGCTAAGTGTTAGTAACTCGAAATAAAAGCTGCAGAATAAACAGAGACTAGCTAAAGGTGAGATGACGATATGTGTTGGAAGTATTTCCAAGCTTGATGTGATCAAGCATCGCATACTCCCTCTACCATCGAGATTGGTGTCGAACCTAAATAATTGTTATTTGGTGTTTGCGTTGAGCATAGACATTATTGGATTATGTCTATCGCAATACGGTTATTCATTTAAGGAGAATAATGGTTACTCTGTTTATTTGAATAATACCTTCAATGGTCTTGCACCTAAATTGAATGGTTTATTGAATCTCGATCGTAGTGATACACATGTTCATGCCAAAAGATATAAGATAGTAATGATAGTACCACATACTTGTGGCACTGCCATTTGAGTCATATTGATATAAAAAGCATGAAGAAGCTCCATGTGATGGATCTTTGGACTCACTCATTTTTGAAAAGATTGAGACATGCGAACCATGTCTATTGGTATATATGCATGAAGAAACTCCATACAGATGGATCGTTTGGACTCACTTGATTTTGAATCACTTGAGACATGCAAATCATACCACATGGGCAAGATGACTGAAAGGCCTCGTTTTCAGTGAGATGGAACAAGAAAGCAACTTGTTGGAAGTAATACATTTTGATGTGTGCAGTACAATGAGTGCTGAGGCACGCAGTGGATATCATTATGTTCTTACTTCACAAATGATTTGAGTAGATGTTGAGTATATTTACTTGATGAAACACAAATCTGAATTATTGAAAGGTTCAAGTAATTTCAGAGTGAAGTTGAAGATTGTCATGACAAGAGGATAAAATGTGTATGATATGATCATAGAGATGAGTATCTGAGTTATGAGTTTGGTATACAATTAAGACATTGTGGAAATTGTTTCATAACTAATACTGCCTGGAACACCACAGTGTGATGGTGTGTCCGAACATCATAGCTGCACCCTATTGGATATGGTGCATACCATGATGTCTCTTATCGAATTACCACTATCATTTATGGGTTAGGCATTAGAGACCACTACATTCACTTCAAATAGGGCACCACGTAATTCCGTTGAGATGACAGCGTACGAACTATGGTTTAGAGAAACATAAGCTGTCATTTCTTAAAAGTTTGGGACTGCGAAGCTTATGTGGAAAAGTTTTATCCTGATAAGCTCAAACCCAAAGTGGATAAATGCATCTTCATGGGACACCCAAAACAGTTGGGTATACCTCCTATCTCAGATCCGGAAGCAAAAGGGATTGTTTCTAGAATCGGGTCCTTTCTCGAGGAAAAGTTTCTCTTGAAAGAATTGAGTGGGAGGATGGTGGAAACTTGATGAGGTTATTGAACCGTCACTTCAACTAGTGTGTAGCAGGGCACAAGAAGTTGTTCTTGTGGCGCCTACACCAATTGAAGTGGAAGCCGATGATATTGATCAGATCAAGTCACTACCAAACCTCGTAGGTCGACAAGGATGCATACTACTTCAGAGTGGTACGTAATCCTGTCTTAGAGGTCATGTTGCTAGACAACAATGAACCTACGAGCTATGGAGAAGCGATGGTGGGCCCGGATTCCGATGAATGGCTCGAGGCCATAAAATATGAGAGGATCCACGTATGAAAACAAAGTATAGACTTTGGAAGAACTACTCGATGGTCGTAAGGCTGTTGAGTACAGATGGATTTTAAAAGGAAGATAGACAATGATGGTAAGTGTCACCATTAAGAAAGCTCAACTTGTCGCTAAGATGTTTTCTGACAAGTTCAAGGAGTTGACTACGATGAGACTTTCTCACTCATAGCGATGCTAAGAGTCTGTTGGAATTATATTAGTAGTTACTGCATTATTTATGAAATCTTGCATATAGGATGTCAAAACATTGTTTCCTCAATGATTTTCTTGAGGAAAGGTTGTATGTGATACAAACAGAAGGTTTTGTCAATCCTAAAAGATGCTAACAAGTATGCAAACCTCCAGCAATCCTTCTAAGGACTAGAGTAAGCATCTCGGAGATGGAATATACGCTTTGATGAGATGATCAAAGATTTTGGGTTTGTACAAAGTTTATGAGAAACTTGTATTTCCAAAGAAGTGAGTGGGAGCACTATAGAATTTCTGATGAGTATATGTTGTTAACATATTGTTGATCAGAAATGTTGTAGAATTTCTTGAAAGCATATAGGGTTATTTGAAAAGTGTTTTTCAATGGAAAACCTGGATTAAGCTACTTGAACATTGAGCATCAAGATCTATAAGAATAGATCAAAAATGCTTAATAGTACTTTCAAATGAATACACACCGTGACAAGGTTTTGAAGGTGTTCAGAATAGATCGGCAAAGAAGGAGTTCTTGGCTGTGTTATAAGGTGTGAGTATTGAGTAAGACTCAAGACCTGACCACGGCAGAAGAGAGAGAAATGACGAAGGTCGTCCCCTATGCTTTAGACGTAGGCTCCACAGTATTCTATGCTGTTTACTGCACCTAAAGTGTGCCTTGCCATGAGTCAGTCAAGGGGTACAAGTGTGATCTAGGAATGGATCACAGGATAGCAGTCAAGGTTATCCTTAGTAACTAGTGGACTAAGGAATTTTCTCGATTATGGAGGTGGTAAAAGAGTTCGTCGTAAAGGGTTACGTCGATGCAAACTTCGACACTAATCCGAATGATTCTGAGTAGTAAACCGGATTCGTATAGTAGAACAGTTATTTGGAATAGCTCCAAATAGAGCATGGTAGTTGCATCTACAAGATGACATAGAGATTTGTAAAGCACACATGTATCTGAAAGGTTCAGACCCGTTGACTAATAACCTCTCTCACAAGCGAGATATGATCAAACCCCATGGGTGTTGAATTCATTACAATCACATAGTGATGTGAACTAGATTATTGACTCTAGTGCAAGTGGGAGACTATTGGAAATATGCCCTAGAGGCAATAATAAAATGGTTATTATTGTATTTCCTTGTTCATGGTAATTTTCTATTGTTCATGCTATAATTGTATTAACTGGAAACCGTAATACATGTGTGAATACATAGACCACAACATGTCCCTAGTGAGCCTCTAGTTGACTAGCTCGTTGACCAATAGATGGTTATGGTTTCCTGACCATGGACATTTGATGTCATTGATAACGGGATCACATCATTAGGAGAATGATGTGATGGACAATACCCAATCCTAAGCATAGCACAAGATTGTGTAGTTCATTTGCTAAAGATTTTCTAATGTCAAGTATCATTTCCTTAGACCATGAGATTGTGCAACTCCCGGATACCGTAGGAATGCTTTGGGTGTATCAAACGTCACAACGTAACTGGGTGGCTATAAAGGTGCACTACAGGTATCTCCAAAAGTGTCTATTGGGTTGGCACGAATCAAGACTGGGATTTGTCACTCCGTATGACGGAGAGGTATCTCAGGGCCCACTCGGTAATGCATCATCATAATGAGCTCAATGTGGCTAAGTAGTTAGTCACGGGATCATGCATTACAGAACGAGTAAAGTGACTTGCCAGTAACAAGATTGAACAAGGTATAGGGATACCGCCGATCGAATCTCGGGCAAGTAACATACCAATGGACAAAAGGAATTGTATACGGGATTGATTGAATCCTTGACATCGTGGTTCATTCGATGAGATCATCGTGGAACATGTGGGAGCCAACATGGGTATCCAGATCCCGCTGTTGGTTATTGGCCGGAGAACGTCTCAGTCATGTCTGCATGGTTCCCGAACCCGTAGGGTCTACACACTTAAGGTTCGGTGATGCTAGAGTTGTTATGGGAAATAGTATGTGGTTACTGAAGGTAGTTCGGAGTCCCGGATGTGATCCCCGACGTCATGAGGAGTTCCGGAATGGTCCAGCGGTGAAGATCAATATATTGGACGAAGGGTATTGGAGTCCGGAAGTGTTCCGGAGGTACCAGGCTATGGCCAGCATGACCGAAAGGTGTTTCGGGAGCCCCGGCAAGTGTTGGAGGGCCTCATGGGCCAAAGGGGAAGGGGCAAACCAGCCCACTAAGGGGTGGTGCACCCCCACACCCTTTCCCACGTTATTTGGGGAGGTGGGGCGCCTCCACCTGGCTTGGGAGGCAATCCTCCACCTGCTTGGCTTTTGGGGGCAAGTCTCCCTAGGATTTTCCCTAGGGAGATCCAATCTGCTTGGCCGCCGCCCCCTAGGGGAAACCCTAGGGTGCCTCCCCCTCTCCCCTTACCCCTATATATAGTGGAGGGGTGGGAGGGCAGTCGCACCCTTCCCCTGGCGCAGCCCTCTCCCTCCTCCAACACCTCCTCCTCCTCCGTAGTGCTTGGCGAAGCCCTGCTGGAGAACCACGAGCTCCATCGCCACCATGTCGTCGTGCTGCTGGAGTTCTCCCTCAACTTCTCCTCTCCCCTTGCTAGATCAAGAAGGAGGAGACGTCCCCGGGCTGTACGTGTGTTGAACATGGAGGCGCCGTCCGTTCGGCGCTAGATCTGATCTTTCGCGATTTGAATCGCCGCGAGTACGACTCCATCAACCGCGTTCTAGTAACACTTCCGCTTAGCGATCTTCAAAGGTATGAAGATGCACTCCCTCTCTCTCTCTCTCTCTCTCTCTTGTTGCTAGAATCTCCATAGATTGATCTTGGTTATGCATAGAAAATTTTGAATTTCTGCTACGTTCCCCAACATTTACTTCAATGGGAGGATGATATTTAAACCACTTCTCCTTAGGGATATCAACATGAGTAGCAAATGATTCACACAAAGAAGCTACTATCTCAGAGTCAAGTCTGTATTTAGTGCTAAATTCACGAAAAGCATCGGTATCCATAAAAGATTTAACACAGTCAAACTTAGGGGTTATAACTGACTCCTTACCTTTGTCAAGTTCCCAATCTTCAGAGTTCCGTTTAATTCTTTCCAATAAATCCCATTTGAATTTAATAGTCTTCATCATAAAAGAACCAGTACAAGAAGTATCGAGCATGGAGCGATCATTATGAGAAAGCCGAGCATAAAATTTTTGAATAACAATTTCTCTTGAGAGCTCATGATTGGGGCATGAATGTAACATTGACTTAAGCCTCCCCAAGCTTGAGCGATACTTTCTCCTTCACGAGGCCAAAAATTATATATATAATTACGATCACGATGAACCAGATGCATAGGATAAAACTTCTGATGAAATTCCAATTTTAATCGGTTGTAGTTCCATAATCCAATATCATCACATGGCCTATACCATGTCAATGCCTTTCCCTTCAAAGATAAAGGTAAGACCTTCTTCTTGACAACATCCTCATGCATACCTGCAAGCTTAAATAATCCACAAACTTCATCCACATAGATTAGGTGCATATCGGGATGTAATGTTCCATCTCCTTATATGGATTAGCTAGCAGTTTCTCTGTCATACCCGAAGGAATTTCAAAGTAAATATTTTCACTAGGTTGAGGAGAAACTCTTTGCACTTCTGGTCGGGGTGAAGATACCCCAAACAAGCCCCTCAAAGGATTATTTTCCATAGTAACAAGTGACAGTAAATTTCAGCACACTATATAAATGTTTCCTTACCAAATTCCACTTACCAAAGGTGCTTCACTCCCTGGCAACGATGCCATAAAAGAGTCTTGATGACCCACAAGTATAGGGGATATATCATAGTCCTTTCGATAAGTAAGAGTATCGAACCCAACGAGGAGCAGAAGGAAATGACAAGCGGTTTTTAGTAAGGTATTTTGTGCAAGCACTGAAGTTATCAGTAACAGATAATTTTTTGATAAGGTAATTCGTAATGGGTAACAAGTAACGAAGGTAAACAAGGTGCAGCAAGGTGGACCAATCCTTTTTGTAGCAAAGGACAAGCCTAGACGAACTCTTATATAAAGCAAAGCGCTCTCGAGGACACATGGGAATTATTGTCAAGCTAGTTTCCATCATGCTCATATGATTCGCGTTCGTTACTTTGATAATTTGATATGTGGGTGGGCCGGTGCTTGGGTGCTATCCTTACTTGTACAAGCCTCCCACTTATGATTAACCCCTATCGCAAGCATCCGCAACTACGAAAGAAGAATTAAGGTAAAACTAACCATAGCATGAAACATATGGATCCAAATCAGCCCCTTACGAAGTAACACATAAACTAGGGTTTAAGATTCTATCACTCTAGCAACCCATCATCTACTTATTACTTCCCAGTGCCTTCCCCTAGGCCCAAACAATGGTGAAGTGTTATGTAGTCTACGTTCACATACCACCACTAGAGGAGAGACAACATACATCTTATCAAAATATCGAACGAATACCAAATTCACATGATTACTTATAACAAGACTTCTCCCATGTCCTTAGGAACAAATAGAATTACTCACAAAGCATATTCATGTTCATAATGAGAGGAGTATTAAATAAGCATTAAGGATCTGAACATATGATCTCCCACCGAATAAACCAACTAGCATCAACTACGAGGAGTAATCAACACTACTAGCAACCCACAGGTACCAATCTGAGGTTTTGAGACAAAGATCGGATACAAGAGATGAACTAGGGTTTGAGAGGAGATGGTGCTGGTGAAGATGTTGATGGAGATTGACCCCCTCTCGATGAGGATCGATGGTGATGACAATGGCGATGTTTTCCCCCTTTGGGAGGGATGTTTCCCTGGCAGAACGGCTCCGTCGGAGCCCTAGATTGGTCCTGCCTAGTGATGTCTACTACACAACCTTCTTCTTGTAGACGTTGTTGGGCCTGCAAGTGTGCTACCTCTTGATTTAACAAAAATATATTCGTGCGCGCAAAGTTTCTGTTTTTCAGCAGAATTAATTCAATTATCATTGTAGGTTATCCTATAGGTTCTACTTGGCACAAACACTAATTAAAACATAAAACCACATCCAAACAAAAGCTATATGGATTATTTATTCCTAAACAGAAGCAAAAACAAAAACACAAAATAAAATTGGGTTGCCTCCCAACAAGCGCTATCGTTTAACGCCCCTAGCTAGGCATAAAAGCAAGGATATATCTACGTATTGCCATCTTTGGTAGGCAATCCATAAGTGGCTCTCATGATAGATTCATATGGTAATTTTATTTTCTTTCTAGGGAAGTGTTCCATGCCCTTCTTTAAGGGAAATTGGAATCTAATATTCCCTTCTTTCATATCAATAATTGCACCAATCGTTTTAACGAAAGGTCTACCAAGAATAATAGGACATGAAGGATTGCAATCTATATCAAGAACGATAAAATCTACGGGCACATAATTCCTATTTGCAACAATAAGAACATCATTAATTCTTCCCATAGGCTTTTTAATAGTGGAATTCGCAAGATGCAAGTTTAGAGAGCAATCATCAAAGTCACGGAAATCTAGCAAATCACACAAAGTTTTGGGAATAGTAGAGACACTAGCACCCAAATCACACAAAGCATGAAACTCATAATCTTTAATTTTAATTTTAATAGTAGGTTCCCACTCATCATAGAGTTTTCTAGGGATAGAAACTTTCAACTCAAGTTTTTCTTCATAAGATTGCATCAAGGCATCAACAATGTGTTCGATAAAGGCTTTATTTTGACTATAAGCATGAGGATAATCTAGCACGGATTGCAACAAGGAAATACAACCAATCAAAGAGCAATTTTCATAATTAAATTCCTTGAGATCCAAAATAGTGGGTTTAGCAACATCTAGGTTTTTATTTCTTTCAATCCCACTTTCATCAATTTCATCATCAAGATCTAGAAACTCTAAATTCTTAGAACGCCTTCTAGGTAAAGGAAGATCATATTTAGTTTCATCAAGATTCATATTGCAAAACAAAGATTTAATGGGGGACACATCAATAACTTTTAGATCTTCATCTTGATTTTCATAAGAATTGGAAGAACACGCTTTAATAAAGGCATCTTTGGAAGCACGCATCCTAGCGGTTCTTTCTTTGCACTCATCAATGGAAATTCTCATCGCTTTGAGAGACTCATTGATATCATGCTTAGGAGGAATAGATCTAAGCTTTAAAGAATCAATTTCAAGAGAAATTCTATCAATGTTCCTAGCCAAATCATCAACTTTAAGCAATTTCTCTTCAAGCAAAGCATTAAAATTCTTTTGTGAATTCATAAACTCTTTAACACTACTCTCAAATTCAGAGGGCATCTTATTAAAATTTCCATAAGAGTTGTTGTAGGAATTTCCATAATTATTAGAAGGATTACTAGGATAAGGCCTAGGATTAAAATTCCCTCTATACGCGTTGTTTCCAAAACTATTCCTACCGACAAAATTCACATCCATTGATTCATTATTATTCTCAATAAAAGTAGACAAAGGCATATCATTGGGATCAAGAGAAGTATTTTTAGTAGCAAACATCTTCATAAATTCATCCATCTTTTCACTCAAACATTGATTTCTTCTATAGCATGCACTTTTTTACTAGAAGATCTTTCGGTGTGCCATTGAGAATAATTAGCCATAATATTATCAACCAATTTTGTAGCATCTCCTAACGTAATTTCCATAAATGTGCCTCCCGCGGCCGAATCTAAAAGATTTCTAGAAGCAAAATTCAATCCGGCATAAAATTTTTGTATGATCATCCATAAATTCAAACCATGAGTAGGGCAATTGCGAAGCATCAATTTCATTCTTTCCCAAGATTGGGCAACATGCTCATGATAAAGTTGTTTAAAATTCATAATATCATTCCTAAGAGTGATGATCTTAGCGGGAGGAAAATACTTAGAGATAAAAGCATCTTTGCACTTGTTCCAAGAATCAATACTATTTTTAGGCAAAAACGAAAACCAAACTTTAGCATGATCTCTAAGTGAAACCGGAAATAACTTCAATTTGACAATATTGTTATCCGTATCTTTCTTCTTTTGCATATCACACAAATCAACAAAATTGTTTAGATGAGTAGCGGCATCTTCACTAGGAAGGCCGGCGAATTGATCTTTCATAACAAGATTCAGCAAAGCGGTATTGATTTCACAAGACTCGTCATTATTAAGAGGAGCAATCAGAGTACTAAGGAAATCATTATTATTGATATTCGAGAAATCACACAATTTGGTATTATCTTGCGCCATGGCAACAAGTAATCCAACACACAAGCAAACAACAAGGCAACGGAAAAAGGCAAGTGGGAAAGAGAGGAGGAGATTGGGAAAGAGAGGGCGAATAAAACGGCAAGGGTGAAGTGGGGGAGAGGAAAACGGGAGGCAAATGGAAAATAATGTAACGCGAGAGATAGGGATTGTGATGGGTACTTGGTATGGTTGACTTGCTTGCGTGAGCCTTCCCCGACAACGACGCCAGAAATTCTTCTTGCTACCTCTTGAGCACTGTGTTGGATTTCCCCGAAGAGGAGAGGATGATGCAGCAAAGTAGCGTAGGTATTTCCCTCAGTTTTTGAGAACCAAGGTATCAATCCAGTAGGAGACCACGCACAAGTCCCTCGTACCTACACAAAATGATAGCTACTCGCAACCAACGCGATTAGGGGTTGTCAATCCCTTTACGGTCACTTACGAGAGTGAGATCTGATAGAGATGATAAATAATATTTTTGGTATTTTTGATAGATAGATGCAAAGTGAAAAGTAAAAGGCAAAGTAAAAGCAAAGCAAGTAATAAAGCGATAGAGATTGATATGATGAGAATAGACCCGGGGGCCATAGGTTTCACTAGTGGCTTCTCTCAAGAGCATAGATATTCTATGGTGGGTGAACAAATTACTGTTGAGCAATTGATAGAATTGCGCATAGTTATGAGCATATCTAGGTAATGATCATGTATATAGGCATCACGTCCGAGACAAGTAGATCGAAATGATTTTGCATCTACTACTATTACTCCACTCATCGACCGCTATCCAGCACGCGTCTAGAGTATTAAGTTAAAAACAGAGTAACGCCTTAAGCAAGATGACATGATGTAGAGGAATAAATTCATGCAATATGATAAAACCCCCATTTTGTTATCCTCGATGGCAACGATACAATATGTGCCTTGCTGCCCCTTCTGTCACTGGGAAAGGACACCGCAAGATTGAACCCAAAGCTAAGCACTTCTCCCATTGCAAGAACTACCAATCTAGTTGGCCAAACCAAACGGATAATTCGAAGAGACTTACAAAGATAACTCAATCATACATAAAAGAATTCAGAGAAGATTCAAATATTGTTCATAGATAAGCTGGATCATAAACCCACAATTCACCGGTCTCAACAAACACACCGTAAAAACGAGATTACATCGAATAGATCTCCACGAGAGAGGGGGAGAACATTGTATTGAGATCCAAAAAGAGAGAAGAAGCCATCTAGCTACTAGCTATGGACCCGAAGGTCTGAAGTAAACTACTCACACTTCATCAGAGGGGCTATGGTGTTGATGTAGAAGCCCTCCGTGGTGGATGCCCCCTCCGGCGGAGCTCCGGAACAGGCCCCAAGATGGGATCTCGTGGATACAGAAGGTTGCGGCGGTGGAATTAGGTTTTTGGCTCCTGTTCTGATCGTTTGGGGATACATAGGTATATATAGGAGGAAGGAGTACGTCGATGGAGCAACAGGGGGGCCACGAGGCAGGGGGCGTGCCCTAGGGGGGGTGCCCCCACCCTCATGACCGCCTCTGTTACGTCTTGGAGTAGGGTCCAAGTCTCCTGGATCACGTTCGGTGAGAAAATCATGTTCCCGAAGGTTTCATTCCGTTTGGACTCCGTTTGATATTCTGTTTCTTCGAAACACTGAAATAGGCAAAAAACAACAATTCTGGGTTGGGCCTCTGGCTAATAGGTTAGTCCCAAAAATAATATAAAAGTGGAAAATAAAGCCCAATATTGTCCAAAATAGTAGATAAAGTAGCATGGAGCAATAAAAAATTATAGATACGTTGGAGACGTATCAAAGTGCACAAGTTTGTAGGACAGTAGCAAATTTCCCTCAAGTGGATGACCTAAGGTTTATCAATCCGTAGGAGGTGTAGGATGAAGATGGTCTCTCTCAAACAACCCTGCAACCAAATAACAAAGAGTCTCTTGTGTCCCCAACACCCCCAATACAATGGCAAATCTATAGGTGCACTAGTCCAGCGAAGAGATGGTGATACAAGTGCAATATGGATGGTAGATAAATGTTTTTGTAATCTGAAATTATAAAAACAGCAAGGTAACTAATGATAAAAGTGAGCGTAAACGGTATATTGCAATGCTAGGAAACAAGGCCTAAGGTTCATACTTTCACTAGTGCAAGTTCTCTCAACAATAATAACATAGATAGATCATATAACAATCCCTCAACATGCAACAAAGAGTCACTCCAAAGCCACTAATAGCGGAGAACAAACGAAGAGATTATGGTAGGGTACGAAACCACCTCAAAGTTATTCTTTCGAATCGATCTATTCAAGAGTTCGTACTAGAATAACACCTTAAGACACAAATCAACCAAAACCCTAATGTCACCTAGATACTCCATTGTCACCTCAAGTATCTGTGGGCATGATTATACGATATGCATCACACAATCTCAGATTCATCCAACCAACACAAAGTACTTCAAAGAGTGCCCCAAAGTTTCTACCGGAGAGTCAAGATGAAAACGTGTGCCAACCCCTATGCATAGGTTCATGGGCGGAACCCGCAAGTTGGTCACCAAAACATACATCAAGTGGCACGTGAAATCCCATTGTCACCACAGATAAACACGGCAAGACATACATCAAGTGTTCTCAAATCCTTAAAGACTCAATCCGATAAGATAACTTAAAAGGGAAAACTCAATCCATTACAAGAGAATAGAGGGGGAGAAACATCATAAGATCCAACTATAATAGCAAAGCTCGTGATACATCAAGATCGTGCCATAGAGAGAACACGAGAGAGAGAGATCAAACACATAGCTACTGGTACATACCCTCAGCCCCGAGGGTGAACTACTTCCTCCTCGTCATGGAGAGCGCCGGATGGCCACCGGTGATGGATTCCCCCTCCGGCAGGGTGCCGGAACGGGCTCCCGAGAGGTTTTTGGTGGCTATAGAGGCTTGCGATGGCGGAACTCCCGATCTATCTTGATATCCGATGTTTTTAGGGTACGTAGGCTTATATAGGCGAAAGAAGTCGGTCGGGGGAGCCTCGACGGGCCCATGAGAGGGTAGGGCGCGCCCAGGGGGGTGGGCGCCCCCCCCTATCTCTTGGCCTCCTTGATGATCCCCTAGCTTGCACTCCAAGTTCTTGGGATTGGTTCTGTTCCAAAAATAACTTTTCCGAAGGTTTCATTCCGTTTGGACTCCGTTTGATATTCCTCTTCTTCGAAATACTAAAACAGGCAATAAAACAGCAATATGGGTTGGGCCTCCGGTTAATAGGTTAGTCCCAAAAATGATATAAATGTGTAAAATAAAGCCCATAAACATCCAAAAGGGGTAATATAATAGCATGGAACAATAAAAAATTATAGATACGTTGGAGATGTATCACCCAGGTTCCGCCTCGAGACGGCAACGCTTCGTCCCAAAAAGCTTCTCTATGATTTTTTCCAGGGCAAAATACACCACATAGCAGAAGATGGACGTCGGGGGCCTGCCAGGGGACCCACGAGGCAAGGGGGGCACGCCCAGGGGGTAGGGCGCGCCCTCCACCCTCGTGGATGACTAGTGGCCTCCCTCTGGTGCTTTCTTCGCCCAATATTTTTAATATATTCCAAAACTAATCTCCGTAAAGTTTCAGGACTTTTCGAGTTGTGCAGAATAAGTCTCTAATATTTGCTCCTTTTCTAGTCCAGAATTCCAGCTGCCGGCATTCTCCCTCTTCATGTAAACCTTATAAAATAAGAGAGGAAAGGCATAAGTATTGTGACATAACGTGTAATAATAGCCCATAATGCAATAAATATTGATATAAAGCATGATGCAAATGGACGTATCAGTGATGGTGAAGCTATCTCCGCAGGGCTTCGCCTAAGCACTACGAAAAATGACCGAGGGTGTAAACGGTGGAGGGGGGGGGGCGCCGCACACGGCTAAGCAATTGTCGTAGTTGTGCTAGGCGCCCCCTTCCCACATATATATAGGTGGGGGGAGGAGGGAGCAGCTAGGAGGCGCCCCCAAGTAGGCCGAATCCTACTTGGGGTCCTTCCCAAGTGGCGCCCACTTACCATATTTGTCGGAGGGGGGAAGGAAAGGGGGAAGAGGGAAGGAAGGGGGAGGTCGAATCCCCCTGTCCTTCCCCCCACTTTGGCGGCTACCATATGAGGGTGCGCCAGCCCCTTGTGGGCTGGTGTGCTCCCCTCTAATGGCCCAATAGGTACCCCTTAGGTATTCGGATGACTACCAGGTACACTCTGAAACACTTCCGGTGTCCGAATACCATCGTCCTATATATCAATCTTTACCTCTCGACCATTTCGAGACTCCTCGTCATGTCCATGATATCATCCGAGACTCCGAACAACATTTGGTCACCAAATAATATAACTCATATAACATTATATCGTCAACGAACATTAAGCGTGCGGACCCTACGGGTTCGAGAACTATGTAGACATGACCGAGACACCTCTCCGGTTAATAACCAATAGCAGAACCTGGATGCCCATATTGGCTCCTACATATTCAATGAACATCTTTATCGGTCGAACCTTATGCCAACATACGTAATTCCCTTTGTCCATCGGTATGTTACTTGCCCGAGATTCGATCGTCGGTATCTTCATACCTAGTTCAATCTCGTTACCGGCAAGTTTCTTTACTCGTTCCATAATGCATCATCTCGCAACTAACTCCTTAGTTACTTTGCTTGCAAGGCTTCTTATGATGTGTATTAGCTAGAGGACACAGAGATACCTCTTTGATACTCGGAGTGACAAATCCTAATCTCCATTTATGCCAACTCAACAAACACCTTCGGAGATACCTGTAGAGCATCTTTATGATCACCCACTTATGTTGTGACGTTTGATAGCACACAAGGTATTCCTCTGGTATCCGGGAGTTGCATAATCTCATAGTCGAAGGAATATGTATTTGTCATCAAGAAAGCAATAGCAATAAACTGAACGATCAATATGCTAAGCTAACGTCCATCACATCATTCTCCTAATGATGTGATCCCGTTATCAAATGACAACACATGTCTATGGTTAGGAAACCTTAACCATCTTTGATCAACGAGCTAGTCTAGTAGAGGCTTACTAGGGACACAATATTTTTTTATGTATTAACATATTTATTTAAGTTTCCGATCAATACAATTCTAGCATGAATAATAAACCTTTATCATGAAGGAAATATAAAATAACAACTTTATTATTGCTTCTAGGGCATATTTCCTTCATGTCGCTCCCTTGTGACTCTTCGGGTCTTCTTCCGAAGCTTATATGGTCCTTCTGGTCCAGAAAAAATTGTCAAAAAGTTTTGTAGCGTTTGGACTCCGTTTGGAACTGATTTTTCTAAGAAGCCAAAAACAAGCAAATAATAGCAGCCGACACTAGGCACTAGGTTAATAGGTTAGTCCCAGCAAATGATATATTTGATACTATAATAACATGGAACAATCAAAAAATTATAGATACGTTGGAGACATATTAGCATCCTAAGCGTAATTCCCGCTCGTCCTTGAGTAGGTAAATGATAAAAACATAATTTCTGATGTGGAATGCTACCTATCATATTCATCATGTAATCTCTTTTATGGCATGAATATTAAGATCCGAATGATTCAAAGCAATAGTCTATAACTGTACATAAAGACATCAATACTCAGACATACCAATGAACAATCATGCCTTCCAAAATATCCCTACAAAATCATATACCTTGTCATGCTTCATCTTCTCAATACAAAGTATAAATCACGCACTTCCCCGTGTCAGCCAAGCAATTGGTTCATACTTTTTAACGTGCTTCAGCTTTTTCAACCCTCACGCAATACATGAGTGTAAGCCATGGATATAACACTATGGGTGGAATATAATATGGTGGTAGAAATTAATATGAAGAAGACAAAAAAAGGACAAAGTCTCACATCGATGCGGCTAATCAGCGGGCTATGGAGATGCCCATCAATTGATGTCAATGCAAAGAGTAGGGATCGCCATGCAACAGATGCACTAAGAGCTATAAGTGTATGAAAGCTCAAAAAGATAACTTGCTTGCTCATGAAGATCTCGGGCATTTGAGGAAGCCCATTATTGAAATATACAAGAGCATATTCAATACACCTTTGGAACATGGATATAATTTGTGAGTAGTTACTTTTGTTCTTGAAGGCACATGAGAAGTCTTGTTATAAGTAATCATGTGAAGTTGGTATTCGTTCGATATTTTAATAATATATATATTATTTTTCCTTTAGTGGTGTCATGTGAACGTCGACTATATAACACTTTATCATACTTAGGCCTAAGGAAAGGCGTGTGCATGTGTGCGTTCATAAGAGTGAGTATAGATATGTTTGTATTAGGGTCTGTATCTATATGCTTTGTTTAAAAAATGAAAAGCTAACCGTAATAATCTTTGTTTAGGCAAGTAATAATCTTCCTTCCCTAAAATAATACTCCTTTGTTACAAAATAAATATCTCAACTAGTATAATTTTGTACTAACGCTAATACAAAATTGAGACATTTTATTACTTATTATTTTTGGAGGGAGTAACAATAATCTTCCTAAAACCGAACGAGGTTCCCAAAAATCTTGCTGGGCTGGTCGACTCAAGCTCGAAGTACTCCTTCGCGAGCGACGCGAGCGCGCACGTACCGCTTGAACGCGGCCCTACAAACGCTATCCGCCGCAAGTCCACGAGGCCCACAGGCCCACAGGCCGACTGGCCGACTACCGGCGGGCGGCGACAGGAGTCAGGAGGCTCGCCCTTCTGAGAGAGAGAGAGAGAGAGAGATGGAGGCGAGCAGCAGCCGGAGCGGAGGTCTCCCCTCGAAGCGGCGCAGCGGCGGCTGCGGCAGAGGAAGCGGGTACGGGCTGACCGGGCAGCCGCTGAACGACGATACCCTCCGTTCCATCTTCTCCCGCCTGGACGACCACTTCGACCTCGCCCACTGCTCCGCCGTCTGCAAGTCATGGTCAGACCCGCTACGCG
>NC_041387.1:101585884-101600008 GCF_002162155.2 Triticum dicoccoides | reverse complement strand
TGATTGCTCTCAGCAGTACGTTCGTTTTGTGCTATGCTCTTCTTATATTGTAACAGAACTTACTTCTCGATCTGTTAGTGGATTATTATTATTATTATTATCGAATTGATTTTGTTAGGAGAATTGATAAATCATAGATGCACACTTCGTTCCGCGAGATGGCAAAGATCTGAGAACCTAAACCATGAGCTACCAATTTCTGTAACAGCAACTCTTGTGCTAGTCCTTGTATTTCAGTTTGGTATTTCTGTTTGTTATACTTTTTCACCCCACAAGACGGATGCAAAATTTTCTTATGGAAGTTCCTAATTGCGAAGCAAATTGTAGTGTTGATTAAAGTGTGCACATCTGATTTTCTTCGTTGATAGGAATACGATCATCAGCACAGGCCATCTGATGAGGGGTCTATATTACAAGAGGAATCCGCAGGCAAGAGGCTCGAGTTCTACTATTTCAATGAGAAGTTATTTTGAGGCACTTGCCATGAATGAGCACGCATCAACTCTCGCTAGAGGGTCTGCTGAAGTTCATCAGTGGATTGGTCATGATGTGAGGTAAGCACCTGTTGTCTCACGTTAGGTCTTCTGAACGTATGCCTCCGAGTGTTGCAACGCATCAACGAAAGTAGTTAGATTTGTCAACTCATCATATTTTCATATTGTTTTATCATGACCAGTCTTCTTTTTCATACTTACCACAATGCTTCCGTATCCATGTTTTCTCTCTCTTATTTCTTGTTGCAGGGCCACCTTGTGCCGTATGAAAAGCGGTTCAGTCTTAACTGGAATGGGAGATAAGGTGAATGTTGCATCATGTGGTGGTGTTCTTAATAACTTCATTCATGTAAAATATCTAGTTACAAAATGTACTTGTGAGGTGCGGTAAGTAATCCTACAATTGATGCAATGAGATGCAGATTGTCATATAAACATGATCGTGGAGATCATGCTTGCCTGAATCAAAAGTTGTAGATAATTGGCATACTGCATGGCTGAAGATTTCGTAGTTTCCTTTGAATATTGTGTCACCTTTCTAGTTAGTATCATCTTGAATGCCTCATCGTTTTGACAATAGTTTTTACCAGGTTCTTCGACTCTGGTCTGCTGAAAGTTGCAAATACATGAATGAGTACAATGTTCCAAATTCCAAAATGTTGGTTGACTTTGATTTTGATGAAAATAAGGTAATCAACGTTGGCACACAGTTCTATTATTTACGTATCAGCAGCTGCACTCTTCTGGTTTTGAGAATAGACATATCCAACATTCGTGCTTATTAAAATAACACAGGAAGTTTTGACTATTCTTTCACACACTTGCTGACATGGTTTTTCAGCCTTGCATAGCCAGCGCCATGAGGCAGCTGGACCCTTTTGTTTTGCTCTTACTTACTCTTTTGTAAGTCCCTGGTCTTAAATGCAAAGGAAGAGCACCTGCCCTTTAACCAAAAAAACAAACAAACAAACAAACAAAACATACACGCATATTGATAGAAGATTGCAGCCTAGATGGGATACCTCACCTATTCATAGGTCAAAACATCAACTGTACATTTTAAACATCTTACTTATGTAGATATGAGCATCTGGTTGCGATGATGTTAGCAACATGGCTTGTTGTATCTTAATGTCAAAGGGTGCAAAATAGACCACTTGTACTGTAATCCATATGGCCATATCCAATGCTGGAAGTCACTCTATCATGTATATGTGAGTTTCAGCCAAGAATTATGGGATACTTTCCCAGTTGATTCTTATTGGAACATCTCTTTGTTAGCACAATGGCAGGCCATATGGTCAAGCCCATCCCATCCATACATGAAAATGGTGGGCAAGGCTAAACGCAGAGATGATTCATGATTGTGTCCTTGTTAGAAAATTCAGTGGGTGGTTGTCTCTCAAATCACCATTCTTCCCATTAGGGTTGCACAAAACATAGATGCGCTCAATTTTCCGTTATACACTGTCAACATAACTCTGACATGGGCTGAATTGATGCTTCTGGTTTATCTCATCTATATTTTATTCATGGAGATCGATTGAACCGAACTGTTAATAGTTACAACTTACAACTTCGCATGATCTTTTTGGTCACATGGCATCTTTATTTCAACAGAGTACAAACTTCCTGTTACCTATCCTAAAAGGATTTTAATCCTCTGTGCAGATTGTAGGTTTAACTAGCTCCCAGGTTTGCATATGGAAACGCAGTGGACCAAGAAGTATATTTCAATCTCGTGGAGACACATTCAATCATGGGTTATGCATGAGGTGAGGTGCCAGGTTTAACAGTCTTGATATGAGTTGACAAGATTGATGTTGCCTGGTACAAAAAAGTTATTGAATTGGCGTTTGAAGAATAAAGACAATATATCTGGTGCGATCTACCCTTACAGTGTAATTGTGCACTCTGGTGTCACTTGGGAGTTGGGAAACAAATGCGCATAAAGATGGCCTTTTTTGTGGTTGTATTTCTTGAATTGACTCTACCTTTGTTTCTAATCTCAACTTCAGATCAGTATATGTTGAGAATAACAAGGATGAGGATATTCTGGCTAAAGATAAAATAAGAAGACAAATATTTCTATTCGGTCACTGCAAACTTATGATTCTTTTTCTTATTCTAACACAATTTAAGTTTCTGATCTGAAATTTGAATGGTGCCACAAAACTTCATAAACTATATCACCATTTTTTTTCAGAAGATTTCATATTGATTTGGTGCCCAAATTGAAGCCTGGTTGCATCTGATACATGCCACGTGGAGCCTTTTACTCTCTTTCAGAATGAAAGACGAGCTTAAGGCTCCTCTCCTAGGGCCAGTTCTTTTGGGTGGCTTAAAAAATAAGCCGCCTCTCCCCAATTTTTCCCATAAGCCGCCTCTTATCCTCATCGGGACTTCTAAACTACTAATGGGATAACTAATTTAGAAGTCTCAAAAAAATTTAGAGGCGGCTTATTTTTTAAGCTGGGGAGAGGCAGCTTATTTTTAAGCCGCCCAAAAGAATTGGTCGATGGGCTGCTAACCCCTTTGTACAATTCTTTTGCATATAGCCTTGCAACATATTTTTCTTCTCAATAAAATCTACTGTCGGGGCTTCTCCTGCAGTTTCTTGTTCAAATTATTTTTATAATGCTGGAAAGCATTTATTAGTTGGTCGCGCGATCTTATGGGTTTCACCTCTAGCCTACCCCAACTTGTTCGGGACTAAAGGCTTTGTTGTTGTTGGAAAGCATTTATTAACAGTGAAGGAGTGTTGTATAAGCTTGTGTATGCCCACCATTATTTGACAAAGATTTGATTAGCCCAGACATTCTTGCTGTTATTTTAAGTAGGATTGATTTATATTCTCATTTCATTTGCTTCTGCAGTTATGCCGACCCAGAGGTTGTAATTGGTTGTGAGGATGGTAGAGCCTTTGTATATGACATGTACAGCAGGAGTTGCTCGAGCATTCACCGGTAAGCGCAAGGGAATCAAGTAGTATATCATGTGAATGAAGTGCTTTCTGCAATTGTTGAATTCTTTCTTTCATTGTTATTTTGTGTGCACGAGCTTCACCTTACTTCAGATGAATTCTGTAACATCATATCCCCTTGTTTGCTTACTGTACTAGGTAGTATAGTTTATTTATCGGGGAAAAGTCAAAGTTAGCAAACTTTGACCAAGTTTATAGAGAAAATTAACAATATATACAATATGAAAATATTACTCATGGTGTATTCAATGATTTCCATTTGGTATTCTAGATATATATAATTTTCTCTATAAACTTGATCAAAGTTTGCAAGATTTGACTTTTGAAATTTTTTGGATCTTCTTCTGATATCATCAACATATCACGAAAGTCAAATTATGACCATACTTAAGTGTGTAATCATCATTAGAGGTACATCCAGTTTGATATGCTGCTTGTACTGATGCCTATGGTATACAGGCTTCACCCTTCCCCGGTGACATGCTTGGCAATAACAGATGACCAGCTGATCGTTGGTGGTTCTACATTTGGAAATGTAGCTATTGCAGATCAAACCTCGGGACAGAGGTTAGGTCTTCTAAAGTCAGCTTTTGCACCAACAGGTATGTTTTCAACTAATTATGGATGATTAGCACGATGAATTTTCATTTCCGGACAAGTGATGGGCATAGTGTTGATTTCGAGTCATGACTAAAAAAGCCAAGCATTTAATGGTGTTTATTCTACCTAGTCCTTAGCTCACAGTGCAGGTTAAGTCCTCTTTTGCAATGTGTAGAACTCTAGATAACATCTGAAATTTTCTAATCCTTGACCACTACTAGTAGTACAACACCTGTATTTTTTCCCATCACAACATGCATATATGTTACTTGATGTGTAGCTTTATGACTAGAGATGTTAAGTTGTGTAACTGAAAAGCTCAAACAGCATTTTGCTCCGACCTGCTAGACAACATCGCTAGCATTCCATAGGTTGGACCAGAGGGGAGCACCGTAGAACTAACTATTACACCAAAAACTAATGTGTGGCTCAAAATAAATGTTCATTTTTCTCCGTTGACCTATTATTTAGTTGAACATTTTTTGCATTCCTCCTAGCAAAAATAATCTGATGTTGAATGTTAAGTAGCAGATTGATTCAACAATTTAATGCTAAAAGCTCCTTTAATTTTGATTATATAAAGAATAAGATTAATCTTAATCTCAGCTCAATAAATCGAACTGCATTTAAAACTTTCTGTCAGTTTTAGTTCTTGTTGGATCTTTTGAGGAAAAAATAGTGAATAGAAATTCATACAAATATGATTGTGTTGTGAATTTAATCACTATCAAACTAACTTGTTACATTATTTCTCATTTCAGTGATAAGATGTTTGTCTTTCAATGCAAATTCACACTTGATATTCGCGGGCTCATCTTCTGGTTATGCACATTGCTGGGACTTAAGGTCAGTATCAGTAGTAGTTGTTCTAATTTAGTACTGTACTAGAGGGGAGCGCACACTTTGCTGGGTCAGTAGATATAAAACATCGACAATGTTGAGGCAATCAAAATTTATCCTATAAAAATCTTTATTAGGCTATAACAAATTAACGACACTCTAGCATGCTCCACACACATGATCCAGTTTATATTCGGTTTTTATTTCTTGTAAAATTTTATAAGGATGAGAAGCACAGCCCACCGATTATTCTATGCTGGAATTTTTTAAATGCTGCTATAGCACGCTCCAAGCTCATATACTTAGTTTCCTCTGGATGAATGCCAATTTTTTGGCTCTTTGGTTATGCCTCAGCAAGCAGCAGGTACCCAAAAAAAAGAAGAAAATTTATGTGTGTTCCATACAGAGGTGCATACTGACGTACTAACAGCAGTGTGCATATTCTCTTCTAGGAAAAAAGAAAAAAAAACATGGAAACTGCACTATGAGTCATGTATGACTACAACTGTGATATTTTCTCTCAGTAATTATACCATTTTATCTAAAAAAACACCTGACGATGAAGTTTACACCACAAGCGATGTGCCACCTCTCTCCATTTAGACACTAAACTCCATAAAAATGCCCCCTTCCTTTAGGACAAAGCTATGTTGATAAAGGCTTTGACAATCTTGCTAATAACTGAATCCCACAAAAAGGGAAATAGCATCACCTCCATCTCACAGTAAAAAATGCAATTTAGACATCCCGTGTGAAATTGGTCAATCTAAGCATCAGTACTATGTAATTCCAAACATTCTTGGTACTGGCCAGGTGGCATGATCCAAGAGAACCCAACATCTTCCCATATCTGCGAGGAAAGGATGTTTGATGCAGAGTATCTCATAGCTTCTATTGACAGCTTGAGGATGAAACTTGGGCAACTCTAGCTCCAGTTCCTTTCTTTGACATGCCACATGTCATTAACCTCCTCACCTCAATTTGTTGCAGCCAAACTTATATATATATATATATATTGATTCCAATAGAACAACATAGTTCTCCACGTGGCTACTGACTTTCTGACCGAACCATCCTATACTACTTTCAAATTGACGTCTTCCATTAGGAAACTAAGCAAAGGGTTGCCCATGATACTTCCACAAAATACTCCCTAGTTTACTATTTAGATTAGCTAAGCATTGAGTCTAAATGCAAGTGCCACTAAAGGTGGAAATGTTGGAACAAAATCAACCAAGGGCAAGAGCACATCAAAAACAAAGCAAGAAGAAATTAACCTTCTTGAACCACAAAAAGGCTAATGATGGGGGTGCGGTGAGCTGCAGGTGCGACACCAAAGTGAACGAACGGGAGAGGAGGAAATGGGTTCAGATTAGTGTAAGGCCCCATATGCTGTACTATTTCAAATATAGACCCTAACGGTCCATTTCTAGAATAGAAGCGCATATAGAGCCGCCACAAGCATATAACTTCATATCATACACGCACTGTTATATGCCACAGCCTTTACAAACCGAATACCACAACAATTCCACCACGAAAGAGGCAACATAGATATATATGAATAGGGCATACAAGTGTCAAAATCCAAATTTATTACATGCAGAGACCACATGGTCCAACATTCATCATCACAGTGGAAGTCTCAAATGGTCTGAGTACAGACAAAACCAAAATGATGCCTCTAAGAGGCGGAAACATAAAGTAAACGGTCCCATCCCATTGGTTCGAGGCGCCCAGCTGGGACCCGCTAATCTACTTGTCATTGTCGACTTCACGTAGTGACATCCTGTCTCAACATACCAGTTGAAGTAGTAACCATGTACTTGTTCTTGTTGTTGTGGCAAGGGTGAGTACTTTGGGTACTCAGCGAGTCTCATTACCAAAGGTACTAAAACTAACCGTATAGGGGTTAAGTGGTGAAGCTGCAGCAAGCGGCTAAGCAATATACTATACTTACGTCTATCAGATTTGAGATTAGAAAGCATACGTCAGAGGGGTTGTAAGCTAGTCTTCTATCCACCTACCTAAGCATTCATAATACTACCTTGTCCTGTCCTTCGGAAAATAATCTCAAAGAGGAGACAATCAAGGCACGCACACGTTCACAAATTTTAGTTAAGTTAGTTAAAGTTGTGCTATGAACCAACATTAAGCTCCTGAGTCGTCGCCATCGCCTGTGGGGGGCGTGTGACGAGTCGACGCCGAAGAGCGGCTGGCATGACATGTGGACGCTGTGTGGCGAGTCGACGTAGAACGACCAGGAGCACCGGCGGAAGTCACAAAAGGTGTCAAAGTAGAGCTACAACCATCACCTCCAAGCGGACAAGCACCAAGCACCGAGGAATGGCACATGTGCGACACGGGATCCATGTACGGAACACCGTCGAAAAATATCGGGCTGCGAGGGAGATGCGTACCCGATGAAAGCATTGCACCTTTTTCCTTTTTTTACTCTTTTTTTTCTCTCGTCTTTTTTTTTGCGGAACTAACAAGTCAGTCCTCAGGCAGTCGATCGAAGCAGACCAATCAGCCTACCAGCAACCCAATCCACGCGGGCGCAACAGCTAGCAATTTTGCAATCCACACGGACACAGAAGCTAGCTATCCACACGGACACAACCGTGAGGAACAGCTTTGACCCGCAGGAGACAAACCGACGGGCGGAACCGGCGGGGTAGCTTGTCCAGCGGAACGGGATCCGGCGGGGCCGGCTCAATTCAGGACGGCTGGCTTGATCTGAAATGGAGTCCTGCGGCGGCTCGCAACAGACGGCCGGCACGGACAGAGGAGTCCCGTGGCGACGCGATCGGGAGTGCCCGAGGTCCGGGCGGAGGAGTCCTGTGGCGGCTTGCGAAAACAGTTGCCGGCGGCCAGCAGACGCGGACAACAACGGGAACCGGCGGACGCGGGCGACGGCGGGAGCGAGTGACAGCGGGAACCAGCGGCCGACGGACATGGACGGTCGGAACCGGCAACCGGCGGATGCTGACGGCAACTTGTAGCCGTAGGAGATGGAATCGATCTGCTGCGGCGGTGGTCAACTGCGAGTTGGATCGTTGGTGTGCCGGCGCGGACAAACACGCAACAAATCAGGAGGCGTGCGTATAGCAGAGTAGCAGCAGCAATCGGCCGGAGATAGGAGCTGCGACGGCCAAAGGAGAGATATTGGATCGGAGAAGCACGAGTTGCACGTGCGAGAAAAAAACCCTAGAGCTCTAATACCATGTTAGGAATAGCAACTTGATATTACTAGGAGGCCAAAGCCGTCATATATACATGTACAAGAGAATGCCAAGAGGCTAGAATACAAAAGGCCAAAGGCCATCATCAATATAACTCTAACAATACTTAATTGCGGACACGGCTTTTCGGAAAGATTTAACCCTGCAGGCTGTTCACAACCGGAATCTACCCCTTAGAGGCATCCATTTTATGAGACACCGGAAGTTCCAAGCGAGGCAACAACGCTTGCTCGACGACACCAACTGCTCTGACCCATGACAGGCTGAGCAAAGCAGTTTCCCTGCCTGTTTGCCCCTCAGCCTGGTGAGAAGGCGGATTCCCTGAAGTGCAGTCGATCGTATCCTTGTACTTTGCTTCACTACCGAACTCTGAAGATAAGAACCAAACCGAAAAGAAGCAACGATATGGTAAACAAACACTCCATGGTAGGCACGCAAACATAAGCACGCATGACATGACAAAGGTGAGACAAGCAATTAACTACATATATAAGACATTTTAGATCATCTTATATAATGTTTACAGAGGGAGTACGAGTTAAGTGAAGCTCAATATGCAACTGTTTCGCATATCAACGGAACTCCATATTTAAAGAAAAGGTTGCAATCTTGTTTATGTACACATCAAAATTAAATGTTGTTTAACATGGCAAGGGGTGAAACGGAAATAATCTATCCTCTCTAGTTGTTTCAAATGAGGTAGAAAACATATAAATAGCATCCCCCCAAAATGCCCCGTGTTAATTAAGAGGTAATTAAGGTTCAGGCCTAAACAATATTTTAGGAGTTGTTAACAGTAGAAGTAATAGCCTGGCTGGAAACTAAACATTTTCTGGTGCAAAACATATATAAATTTTGTATTCCGAGTTATAGTTATTTAGTTATGAATTAAACTATTTAACATAGTCATTATGCCCGGATGCAGTGGAAAATGGGCAAGGGTCTTCGCATTTGACTCGACGAGTGCGAAGGGTAAGGAAACTAGCCGAGCCTAGGAAGATTCGCTTAGGTAGCTGGAACGTAGGGTCCCTGACAGGGAAGCTTTGGGAGCTAGTTGATGCTGCGGTGACATCCTTTGCGTCCAAGAAACCAAATGGAGGGAACAGAAGGCGAAGGAGGTGGAGGATACCGGCTTCAAGCTGCGGTACACGGGGACGGCTGCAAACAAAAATGGCGTAGGCATCTTGATCAACACGAGCCTCAAGGATGGAGTGGTAGACGTCAAGAGACGTGGGGACCAGATTATCCTGGTCAAGTTGGTAGTTGGGGACTTAGTTCTCCATGTAGCGCGTATGCCCCGCAAGTAGGCCACAATGAGAACACCAAGAGGGAGTTCTGGGAAGGCCTAGAAGACATGGTTATGAGTGTACCGATTCGCGAGAAGCTCTTCATCGGAGGAGACCTCAATGGCCATGTAGGTACATCTAACACAGGTTTTGAAGGGGCGCATGGGGGCTTTGGCTATGGCATCAGGAATCAAGAAGGAGATGTCTTAAGCTTTGCTCTAGCATACGACATGATTGTAGCTAACACCCTCTTTAGAAAGAGAGAATCACATTTGGTGACTTATAGTAGTGGCCAACACTCTAGCTAGATTGATTTCATCCTCTCAAGAAGAGAAGATAGGCGTGCGTGCCTAGACTGTAAGGTGATACCTGGAGAGAGTGTTGTACCTCAGCATAATCTTGTGGTTGCTGACTTCCGCTTTCGGATTCGTGTCCAGCGGGATAAGCGTGCCAAAGTCGCTAGAACGAAGTGGTGGAAGCTCAAGGGGGAGGTAGCTCAGGCGTTCAAGGAGAGGGTCATTAAGGAGGGCCCTTGGGAGGAAGGAGGGGATGCGGACAATGTGTGGATGAAGATGGCGACTTGCATTCGTAAGGTGGCCTCGGAGGAGTTTGGAGTGTCCAGGGGAAGGAGAAGCGAAGATAAGGATACCTGGTGGTGGAATGATGATGTCTAGAAGGCGATTAAAGAGAAGAAAGATTGCTTCAGACGCCTATACCTGGACAGGAGTGCAGACAACATAGAGAAGTACAAGATGGCGAAGAAGGCCGCAAAGCGAGCTGTCAGTGAAGCAAGGGGTCGGGCGTATGAGGACCTCTACCAACAGTTAGGCACGAAGGAAGGCGAAAGGGACATCTATAAGATGGCCAAGATCCGAGAGAGGAAGACGAGGGATATTGGTCAAGTCAAATGCATCAAGGACGGGGCAGACCAACTCTTGGTGAAGCACGAGGAGATTAAGCATAGATGGCGGGAGTACTTCGACAAGCTGTTCAATGGGGAGAATGAGAGTTCTACCATTGAACTGGACGACTCCTTTGATGAGACCAACATGTGTTTTGTGCGGCGAATCCAGGAGTCTGAGGTCAAGGAGGCTCTAAAAAGGATGAAAGGAGGCAAGGCGATGGGCCCTGATTGTATCCCAATTGAGGTGTGGAAAGGCCTCGGGAACATAGCGATAGTATGGCTAACCAGGCTTTTCAACCTCATTTTTCAGGCAAACAAGATGCCAGAAGAATGGAGACGGAGTATATTAGTACCAATCTTCAAGAACAAGGGGGATGTTCAGAGTTGTACTAATTACCGTGGAATTAAGCTGATGACCCATACAATGAAGCTATGGGAGAGAGTCATTGAGCACCGCTTAAGAAGAATGACAAGCGTGACCAAAAATCAGTTTGGTTTCATGCCTGGGAGGTCGACCATGGAAGCCATTTTCTTGGTACGACAACTTATGGAGAGATACAGGGAGCAAAAGGGTGTTCATTGACTTGGAGAAGGCCTATGATAAGATACAGAGGAATGTCATGTTGTGGGCCTTGGAGAAACACAAAGTCCCAGCAAAGTACATTACCCTCATCAGGGACATGTACGATAATGTTGTGACAAGTGTTCGAACAAGTGATTTCGACACTAATGACTTCCCGATTAAGATAGGACTACATCAGGGGTCAGCTTTGAGCCCTTATCTTTTTGCCTTGGTGATGGATGAGGTCACGAGGGGTATACAAGGAGATATCCCATGGTGTATGCTCTTTGCGGATGATGTGGTGCTAGTTGACGATAGTCGGAAAGGGGTAAGTAGGAAGTTAGAGTTATGGAGACAAACCTTGGAATCGAAAGGGTTTAGGCTTAGTAGAACTAAAACCGAGCACATGATATGCGCGGTTTCAGTACTACTAGGTGTGAGGAGGAGGATGGGGGTAGGTGGTACCTTAGAAGGACACCTTTCGATATATGGGGTCAATGCTACAGGAGGATGGGGGTATTGATGAAGATGTGAACCACCGAATCAAAGCTAGATGGATGAAGTGGCGCCAAGCTTCTGGCATTCTCTGTGACAAGAGAGTGCCACAAAAGCTAGAAGGCAAGTTCTACAGGACGGCTGTTTGACCCGCAATGTTGTATGGTGATGAGTGTTGGCCGACTAAAAGGCGACATGTTCAACAATTAGGTGTGGCGGAGATGCGTATGTTGAGATGGATGTGTGGCCACACGAGGAAGGATAGAGTCCGGAATGATGATATACGAGATAGAGTTGGGGTAGCACCAATTGAAGAGAAACTTGTCCAACATCGTTTGAGATGGTTTGGGCATATTCAGCGCAGGCCTCCAGAAGCTCCAGTGCATAGCGGGCGGCTAAAGCGTGCGGAGAATGTCAAGAGAGGCCGGGGTAGACCAAATTTGACACGGGAGGAGTCCGTTAAGAGAGACCTGAAGGATTGGAGTATCACCAGAGAACTAGCTATGGACAGGGGTGCGTGGAAGCTTGCTATCCATGTGCCAGAGCCATGAGTTGGTCGCGAGATCTTATGGGTTTCACCTCTAGCCTACCCCAACTTGTTTGGGACTAAAGGCTTTGTTGTTGTTGTTGAACATAGTCATTATGCAATTCAAATCAATACAACAAGTTACACATTTTTAACTTAGGTGAAAGTCACATATTTGGAAACTAGATAAAATTCTAAGCAAGTTTCATATATAACTCGCCTTAATCTGAAATACCATTTAAAAGTTATAAGGCATGCAAGACAAGACATTTTCCTGAAATTGTAGAAGGTTCAGAAAATAGCTATACGTCCATGGGCCAAAACAGGGATCTGGCACAAAACTGCATAGGGCGTCGCCTAACTATACTGCGCTTGCGGCCATGATTTCTTTCTAACGCTAATGGGTCAAGCCCAGCAAGGCAGAGGACGGACGCTAATGGGCCAAGCCCAGCAAGGCAGAGGACGGACTGGAGGATGGACGGTTCACCTAGCGGGCTGCGTGGTCCAGGTCGGTGGCGGTTGAGCTGGAGGTGTTGGGCGGCTGGCGGCCCATGAAGGACTGCTGCTGTTCGCGAGCGACGCGGCGGGTGTAGGAAAGGCGGGTGGAGGTAGGGAGCCGGCGGCGGTGCAGTTGCCATTTTTTAGGCGCGAGCAGATCCGGGCGTGGTGGACATTTTTGGGTTATGCCTTAGTGTCTTGTTATTTATATGACATTTTTTGGGTTATGCCTTAATGTTTTGTTATTTATATGATATGATGATATGGTAGTGCACAAGACGAAGGATTATGCCTTAGTGTTTTGTTCCATTCAAGTCGCCCTAAGAACTGAGTTCTGGTTATTATGTTCCATGAATGAGCGCGCTAACCATATGTGGGTGTTTTATGGGGCCCCCTCGACGCATTTTACTCATAGCTACACATTGTCTAGGAGTCGGTTTTCCATTTACAAACTTGTTTTTTTTTTGTCAAGGACCATGGCCTCATGGATCTTTCAAAATAACTTAGGCCAGTGGGGTGGAATACCCTGCTGGTCCGCATCTACGGAGTTGCGAGTGGCTACTTGGGACTCAATAGTAGCCACCTCATCGCTATTGTGATACAGTAGGAGCCGGGTCAGAGATACGTCAGCTCTCAATTCTGGTGTTGACCCATCGGTTGTCTCCTGGACTAGGATGTAGTAACGGAGTAATTATCGTTCATTCGAAACTGACTTGTTCAGCCTGTTGTGGGTCAGATCAGTTTGTGTCGTTGAGCAAGCGTTGTCGTGTCGCTCGGAACTTCCGGTGCTAGCTCATAACATGGGTGCCTCTAAGGTGTAGATTCCGGTTGTGAACAACGTGCGTATGGAGCCTATAATGGGTACGTTGGTGCGCACCCTACAGGCTTAAATCTTTCGAAAACCCGTGACCGCGGTTAAGGACGACTTGGAGCTTAGTGCCAGTTCATATATATTTATGTTGCCTATTTGGTAGTGGAATTATTGTGATATTTGATTTGTAAAGTCCGTGGCATATGACATTGCGTGTATGATATGAAGTCATATGCATATGACGGCTCTGTATGCGCTTCTATTCTAGAAATGGACCACTAGGGTATATATTTGAAATAGTACCGCATATGGGGCCTTACAAGCTGGTATCAGAGCAGGACCGACCATAGGATCCCTTATTGGTCGTTGTCGAGTCTAGAAAAATTATTTGGTAGTTATAGAGGTAGATATCGGAAAGTAGGATTCTTTTCAGATTAGCCACTAGGAAATGCCAGTCTTAGGAGAATGGGTCTACACACACAGGAACCGACGGTGGCAGCAATTGCTTCATGGGCCCAAGAAAAGACGTGTCCATCTTTTCTTGCCGGCAAGCCCTCTCTGCCCCGTCCTCTCTCGGCATCCCGCAACATCCTGCTCTCCACCTGCACCAGTGCACCAGGCCTTATCCGGCCTTGCGTCAGTGTTGTCTTGGATGTCAATACAGTGCGCCGCCTCTACTGCCCTGCAGCTCTAATGCCCCACTGCCCTAGAGTCCCAATCACTAGTGGGCCATACCTTGCGTGTTGCCTGTGTCCCCATCAGCCGTGGTGTTCCCTGCGAGGTGCAACAGCCAGCATGATGACAGGTGAGCCACCACTGGCAAGTTGGCCGACTAGCAAACGACACGGAGTAAGAAGAACAGAGTCCTACCGTAGGGGTG
>NC_041387.1:101578981-101585721 GCF_002162155.2 Triticum dicoccoides | reverse complement strand
ATGGGGATAAGGTTGTGTGTGGTGCGTGGGGACAGAGGTGGTGCAATGGGTATCAAACTTGTGTCCAAATGGACGGCTCAAATAGCACCTAGCCTATATCGATCGAATGAAATGCAATGAGCGGGGAGCAAGGAGAGGGCACCACTTATGTCGGCCTTACAGTTTGGAGAGATGGATATCTTGACAGTTTAATAATGGAGGCTGCTGCCTGTAGAGATTATGTTTAAATTCGTCTGCACTGTAAGTATTGTTCCATTGTTGTCCCACAAGAAAAGAATAACTTATACTCCATCCATCTGGGTATTCTGGATGTTGATATTTTTTCTATTAACCTTGTCAACCTTAAAGCAGTTGATTCAAGACACATCTGTAGGCCTCATTTTCGAAGTTTGAGTAGAGAACAGAAACGTAATGGAGTATGAGCAGTGCATGGTCTCACCTAATTATTGAGTTTAATGGAAAGGTGTTCATTGCATTAGTGTGTGGTTGATAATCTTTTTATGCTTCATGAACAACACATGTTTGTTTACAGTTAAAGCTATTGCTACTTGCTGAGAAACCTGTAATGATTTCTCATAAGATGCTATAGTTTATAATTCAGATTGCTTGAACATGGAAGATTACTTCCATGCAGAGGAAAGAAGTTGGAAGATTACACATTTTCCATTTTTTTAATCTGAAGAAGATTATCATGACTACCAGTTGATAATGTAGTAAATTTATCCTGTCTATGAATAATTTGTTTTGAGGTCAACTAGCAAGCTGCTCATTTCTACATTCTTTTAATCAAGTGCACTTTGTTCATACTTGTGGTGGTCTGTAGTTCAACGTCTTAAATAATCCATGATATTACGTAAATATGAAGTTGTTTGCTGTGTTAACAACTTAACTACTGGGCTAGAATGTTGGCAACAGAAGCCATTGCTGAAATTTTTCTAATGTCATGGTCCAGCAAATTATAACTAGATCTCATCATTTTTGTTACTTTTATCCTTGATCAGGACCCTGAGGCCTCTCTGGGAAACAAGAGTTAGCCCAAATGTCATCTACGGTGCACATCATTTGCCTGGTGACACTTCGACACTGGTGGTTGGTGGTATTGACGGTGTCCTTCGCCTGGTATGCCAGAGAACTGGTGGTACTATTCGAAGCTTCCTCATGGATGCAGGCTACCCAGCACAATCCAGTTCCAGGCCGCAAGCTGAACAGAAGAATGTCGGCTCAGCGGAATCTGGCCCCAGACAGCAAGTCGAAAAGAAGAGAGTCCGTGAAATCGCTCCCGATGCCCGGCTGGACAACATTCGTAAGCACCTACGCCCGCCAATCACCGGCCTGTCGGTGGGCATGAAGAAAATCGTGACCACGCACGGTGAAAACTACATCCGCGTCTGGAAATTTCGCTTGTAGAGTTCTTAGAATGGTGATGGGGAATTCAGAAGAACTTGTGCTGTTTGTAAACGAGATGCTGCAAGTAAGCTTGTAACAGTACCCTGAAGATGTAGTTTTGGTGTTGACATGCTGTCCCGACAACGCCATGGTACCTGAATCGTTGAAGATTTATTGTTGTATTGCCGTGGAGAAGAATATCATGTCGAATTTATGTCCATTTTTCTCCGGAAGGAAAAGAGAATTATAGCGAGTTGCAATGTCTTCAGTTTTAAGTACTTGCCTTGCCTGCTCCGCCAATTTGTACTTGCTCTTATATCGTGCATGTTTATCTATGTCTATTTGCTGCGGTTGGGCTGAGACTATCAATTCAATTCTAGGCTACCAGCTCGGGCCACAAGTACATGCCCAAAGTTATCCTGAGCGATCACACCCCGTCCGCCAACCGAGCTGCCAGTGACGAACGAGCCATTTAAATTAAATTTGATCGTATGTATGTCAGGCGGCTTCCAGGGCTCGAGCTTCTTCTTTGCCGGCGCATAAAAATATACTTCCTCCGTTTTTAAATATTAGTCTTTTTAGAGAGAGATCACTGTGGACGCACCAAAGATCTTGTACGTGGATCTGGATCAGTTTTCTTAAATCTGCACTATCCTATTGGGCCTTACAAACAATGGGCTGGCAGCCCTATTCAGAGGGCCTCGGCCTCCCTTGCTTCTGTACAACGGGGGAGAAAGCACGAAATCACTAATTAGGAAGCATTATTTGCAAAGGTCGTTTTCATCTCTAGGTTACGACAAGTAACACATTGCCATGCTAGCGAGGCAAGTGTGGCGGCTAATACAGCAACCGGATAGCCTATATGCACAAATCATGAAGGCCAAGTACTACCGGACTGTGATATTTTGGAAGCAGGGCCGAATGCCAATATGTCATATGCATGGAGAAGTATTACCCATGGGATTGGCCTCATTAAAAATGGAGTAATTTGGCGAGTTGGAGATGGTCAGAACATCCGGATCTGGGATGACCCATGGCTACCGAGGGCGTGGTCCAGGCAAGTGGTGACACCACGAGGGAATAGTTTGTTAACCAGGATGGCTTAGCTCATTGATCCGGGCACTGGGAAATGGGACGAGGCCCTCATCAGGGACACCTTTTGGGAGGAGGATGCAGCGTTGATCCTTCAACTACCATTAAGGGACGATACTGAAGATTTCCGAGCGTGGCACTTCGATAGCAAAGGTGTTTTCTCGGTGAAACAAGCCTATAAGCTACAACGGGTTATTTCAGAACACGACGCCGTGGGGCAAGGTGGGGAGCCACAGGCTGTTGGTGATCTTGATGGTGGCGGTGATGTGAGGTGGAAAAGGATATGGAAGATACCATGCCCGGGGAAGATCAGGCACTTTATGTGGAGAATGCTGCATAACACAATCGCCACAAAAGACATCCTAGCAAGAAGAGGGATGAGCATTGAGGATCACCGTTGCTTCATGTGTACAACGCGGCACGAGACAGGGAAGCATCTCTTTGTAGAGTGTCCCGAGGTGAAAGTGGTGTGGAGGAAGTTAGGGCTTGAACACATCCGAGCGCAACTAGCTGACTGCGATGCGATAGGAGAAACCATGGACATTCTCTGGCGGGCCACAGAAAAGGAGAGGCTGCAGGTCATAGTAATGTGGTGGCAGTGGTGGACTCAGCGGAACAAAGTGCGGGAGGGGGAGAAGCCCATGGATCGCGAGCAGTTCAGCTGTAGGGCTGCATGCACGGCAGAGGAATATCTTGGGTGTTTCTGCAAAATGGCAAAACTGTCAGCTCTTCCACAGGCCTGGGCCCCACCTCCTCCGGATGAGCTAAAGATCAACGTGGATGGCGCATATATACCAGGCATCCAACATGGTGCTTGGGGTGCCATCGTGCGTGACTCGACGGGGCAGGTGGTGGCGGCGCGGGCAGGGCGGGTAGATCACGTGGCGTCGGCTTTCGACACGGAATTGCATGCAGCAGAACGAGCGCTGGAGGTTGCGGCGGAGCTCGGAGTGCTGCGGCTCACGGTGGAAACGGACGCGCTCCTGGTGCAGCAAGCCTTAAGCCGCCGAGCGCCAGACTACTCCATACAAGCCCATGTGATCGAGGATGTCAAAGTGCAGGCGCGCTTGTGGTTTGCATCTTGTGTGTTTGCTCATTGTAAGAGGGAGGCCAATACGGCCGCTCATAATCTAGCTAAACTTGGGTTGGCTCTTGGAGTGGGAGAGGTTCTTGTACTGGATGATGGATGATGATTTGCCAGCTGATATAGCTGCGTCAGTGTTGGGCGATTATGCCCACAACGTGGAGTAATAAAGCAATTTGCTTGACCTCAAAAAAAAAAGTAACACATTGCATGTGCACTTGCCGTAAACTGAAATTCTTTTTTCGTATATCCGTTCATTTAAAATATTTTATCTCTTAAAGCGTGTGTTTAAATCTTGAACCATTTTCACCGTTGGATTTCTCACATCGAGATCTTTAAAACTAGATCCCATATTGACAGGTTTTGACCATTTCTTTTTCATGAAAAAAAATCAAACCGAAAAACCGGATGAAAAAACCGCACCGTGAGCACACGTTTTTTATTCCTTTTTCGAAACAGACATGACCATGCCTTCGCGAAAGCAAACCCGTGACTCTGGCGGAAGGAAAAAAGAAAACATATTTTTTTTCTTTTGTTTTCGAGATACACGGTCGTGCCTTTTATGGAAGCAAACTCGTACCTCTCGTGTAAGCAAATTCATACCTTTCGTGGAAGGAAAAAAAATACATTTTTCCCGTTTCGAGAGGCACGGCTGTGCCTCTTGCAGCAGTAAACCCGTGCCTCTCACCAAGGAAAAAGAAGCGATTTTTTTCCGTTTCCGAAAGGCACGGCCGTGCCTCTTGCAGAAGCAAACCCGTGCCTTTCGCGGAAGCAAATCTGAGCCTCTCGCAAAAGGAAAAAACACATTTTTTTTCAGTTTTCGAGAGGCACGGCCGTGCCTCTCGCGGAAGGAAAAGAAAAGGAAAGCGCATTTTTTCATGTAAATTTATTTTTTAGAAGCCAAATAAGACCGGTGGAAAACTAAAAAGTCAAAAAATACCCAAAAAACATTTAAAAAGCCAAAAATGCATGCGAATAAAAAATTAGAGGAAGCCTCCAAAGCGCGACATGTGATGGCGATGGCGCGCTCTCAACCCACCCCAAATGACCTTGAGGGAGGCTCCCGAACTAGTGTTCTTTGATTAGTTGCTTTCGAGAAAGCCTTCACAACGAGAATCGCAATTTATTCTAGAAAAACGAGAATCGCAAATCGCAATTGGCCACGCTTGTCCCCACTGGCGCATTAGTGGGTTCTTCAGAGAAAGCAACATCCACAGAACTCGTGATATTTGAGTAGCTCGTGACCAAAAATAACAAATTTAGCTTTGCTAATTTCAAAAGGTGTACTGTATATATTGTTTTTTTACACGAGCTCCTCAAATATCCAAACGCCTTGAAATTTTGAACGTACGTAGAATATTCTCTCAACTTTTGTGTGTAAAACTTTCAGAGTTTTTAAAAAATCATTTACTATTTTTTTGTATTTACTGTTCGTAGAGGAGATGAGCCTGGGCACCATTTTGGATTCTCGACATCCACATTCCTCGCCATTTTGAATTCTCGATATCCACATTCCGTTCATGTATGCCAGAGAAATGGTGTGTCCTCAGAAAAAATATAGTATGTCAACCCAAGTACCCAGAAAATGTCGCACACGAATGTGTCCATACATACAATTTTCTTTGTGGCCTTTGACATCGCTACAAATTTAAGAATTCGTGCGTCAATGCTAAGAGCTTGGAAACCTAGCTCGTGGAAAATGCATAGAAGAGAATGCTGAAAATTCGTATGCCGACACAGAAATTCTTCTGAAAGTTTCCTTTGTTGATGTATGGAACTATAGTTTTCTCTTCTTTTAACTATGATTGCAACTTTTTCTTCAAGTGTTTTCTCTCCTCCCCCTTGGCAACTAGAGCAAACTCTTCCCTTAGGGATTTGCCAATGAGCCCATGGATTCGTCTTCCCTCTGTCTACTGCTCCTGTGGCTAGTGTCAGGAGTAGAATCTCAATGCATTCACTCTTGCTAGTAGTTTAAGTTTAGGATTTTTAATCCTTGCAGTTGTGGCGCTTCACTATCGGACTCGTGGTCTATGCCTACGGCCACGGGCCGTCGGCATAGGCCCCTAGGCCGTCGGCATAGATCTATGCCGACGGCAGCCGTCGGCATAGAGCCGTCAGTCTAGATTACGTCAGCGTACTCCTGTCAGACCGTCGGCATAATAATGCCATTGGCATAGGGGGTATGCCGACGGCCCTGGCGCAGCCGTCGGCATAGTTTAGCCGTCGGCGTAGTTTTCCGTCTGACGGCAACGGACGGCGCCGTCAAACTGCTGGCGGGTCAGGAGGCGACACGTGGCAGGGCTATGCCTACGGCCAAGCCGTCGGCATAGATTTATATCTATGCCGACGGCTTTGCCGTAGGCATAACCTGGTGGCATGGCTATGCCTACGGCAAAGCCGTCGGCATAGATATAAATCTATGCCGACGGCTTGGCCGTAGGCATAGCCCTGCCACGTGTCTCCTCCTGGTGGCTCCTGAGCGTATCTATGCCGACGGCTTTGCCGTAGGCATAGTTTTTTTTATATTCCCTTCTTTCTCTTTTCCAATTCATTTGACAACATTTCAAAACAGAATAATATGAAATATGACAGTTCATCAATGTGACGCCCGGATAATCGAGCTACAGTAAACCTCTACTAATGGTGCCATGTCACCTCGGTTACTGTTGATAAACTCGAGTTAGTTCAAAACTGATTCAAATTCAAATTTGAAATAAAGTCAAACACTAAAAGTTTTCAAAAGCTAAAACTATAATGTTCTCAATGTGGCAAATAAATCATAAGTAATTATGGTGGAGGATCCACATTATTATAAAATAATTAAAGGCACTAAAATAAATAAAACAATGACCGAAATAATAACTTAATTTTCTTTTAATTAACAGAGAATACAAGGCACTTTGCTTTTGTCCCAAACTTTTTGTGAGAACAACTGATTTTACAAATCTAATTGAGGGGTGGGTTTCACTTTTTCTAAAAACTACAAACTATTAAATAAGTAAAAGAAAATAGAAACAAGGAAATAAATAAAAGGAACGGTAAAATAAAAACAAAACATAGCAAAAAAAAAAAACGAAGCAAGCCCCCCCCCTCCCCTGGGCCGTTCGGCCCAGCAGGGCACCAGGCCATTGGGCTGGCCCAGCCGCGCCCCTGCATAACCCCCACACCGAACCCTAAA
>NC_041387.1:101574653-101577917 GCF_002162155.2 Triticum dicoccoides | reverse complement strand
GCCTATGACAGGGGGCCCCACGCCCAGAACGGTTTTATAAAAAAAAAAGAATTAAAAAAATATATATATTAAATAAATAAATAATAATTAAATTAATTAATTAATTAAGGAATTAATTAAGTTAATTAATCATAATTAGATTAACCTAATTAACTAATTAGTTTAATTAAACAGTAGTTAGATTAGTTAAATAGTGATTAGCCTAAACAGTCTATGACCAGTGGGTCCCACACGTCAGATTGACCAGTCAACACCCCTGCTGACTGCTGACGCCATGCTGACGTCATGCTGACGTCAGCATACACTATTCTGGATAATGTTAGAGTTATATAATTAAATAAATTTCAGAAAATTCATAAAATCTTTAGAAAATCATATCTTTTAATCCGTAACTCGGATTAAAATATCTTCAACACGAAAGTTGCTCAGAACGACGAGACGATTCCGGATACGCAGTCCGTTCGTCCGCCACACCCCTCTAACCTATCGAACCCGCAACTTTCCCCCTCCGGCTCCTCTGCCCGAAAACACGAAACACCGGGAATACTTTCCCGGATGTTTTCCCCCCTTCACCGGTATCACCTACTACCGCGTTAGGGCACACCGAACACCGCGTATTGCCTTGTTATATTTTGTGATGCTTTGTTTGCTCTGTATTCATTATTTCTTCCCCCTCTTCTCTCCGGTAGACTACGAGACCGAAGCTGATGCCACCGAGTACGACTACGTCATCGACGACCCCTCCTTGTCTGAGCAACCAGGCAAGCCCCCCCCCCTTGATCACCAGATATCGCCTACTCTTCTCTATACTGCTTGCATTAGAGTAGTGTAGCATGTTACTGCTTTCCGTTAATCCTATTCTGATGCATAGCCTGACATTGTCGCTACATCTGTTGATACCTTACCTGCAATCCTAAATGCTTAGTATAGGATGCTAGTCTATCATCATTGGCCTTACATTCTTGTCAGTCTGCCTTGCTATACTATCGGGCCGTGATCACTTGGGAGGTGATCACGGGTATATACTATACATACATACTATACAGATGGTGACTAAAGTCGGGTCAGCTCATTGAGTACCCGCAAGTGATTCTGACGAGGGGGCTGAAAGGACAGGTGGCTCCATCCCGGTAGAGGTGGGCCTGGGTTCCCGACGGCCCTCGACTGTTACTTTGTGGCGGAGCGACAGGGCAGGTTGAGACCACCTAGGAGACAGGTGGGCCTGGCCCTGTTTGGCGTTCGCGGACACTTAACACGCTTAACGAGATCTTGGTATTTGATCTGAGTCTGGCTACGAGCCTATACGCACTAACCATCTACGTGGGAGTAGTTATGGGTATCCCGACGTCGTGGTATCAGCCGAAGCACTTCAGACGTCAGCGACGGAGCGGCGCGCGCCGAATTGGACTGGAACGCCACTAGGCTAGGTCTGCTTTCGGCCGCCCACGCAACGTGCAGGTGTGCTCAGGGCGATGGGCCCAGACCCCTGCGCGCTTAGGTTTAGACCGGCGTGCTGGCCTCTCTGTTTTGCCTAGGTGGGGCTGCGACGTGTTGATCTTCCGAGGCCGGGCATGACCCAGGAAAGTGTGTCCGGCCAAATGGGATCAAGCGTGTTGGGCTATGTGGTGCACCCCTGCAGGGAAGTTAATCTATTCGAATAGCCGTGATCTTCGGTAACAGGACGACTTGGAGTTGTACCTTGACCTTATGACAACTAGAACCGGATACTTAAATAAAACACACCCTTCCAAGTGCCAGATACAACCGGTGGTCGCTCTCTCTCAGGGATACGAGGAGGGGATCGCCGGGTAGGATTATGCTATGAGATGCTATTTGGAGATGTTACTTGGAGATGCTACTTGGAGGACTTCAATCTACTTTATTCTACATGCTGCAAGACGAAGGTGACCAGAAGCGTAGTCTTCGACAGGATTAGCTATCCCCCTCTTATTCTGGCATTCTGCAGTTCGGTCCACTGATATGGCCCTTTACACATATAACCATGCATATGTAGTGTAGCTCCTTGCTTGCGAGTACTTTGGATGAGTACTCACGGTTGCTTTCTCCCCCCTTTTCCCCCTTTCCTTTCTTTCTGGTTGTCGCAACCAGATGCTGGAGTCCAGGAGCCAGACGCCACCGTCGGCGATGATTCCTACTACACTGGAGGTGCCTACTACTACGTGCAGGCCGCTGATGTCGACCAAGAGTAGTTAGGAGGATCCCAGGCAGGAGGCCTGCGCCTCTTTCGATCTGTATCCCAGTTGTGCTAGCCATCTTATGGCAACTTGTTAACTTATGTCTGTACTCAGATATTGTTGCTTCCGCTGACTCGTCTATGATCGAGCACTTGTATTCGAGCCCTCGAGGCCCCTGGCTTGTATTATGATGCTGGTATGACTTATTTTATTTGTAGAGTTGTGTTGTGATATCTTCCCGTGAGTCCCTGATCTTGATCGTACACATTTGCGTGCATGATTAGTGTACGATTCAATCGGGGGCGTCACAAGTTGGTATCAGAGCCGACTGCCTGTAGGAATCCCCCTTCCAACTCCTTGGCCGAAGTCGAGTCTAGACATTGCAAAACTTTTACTAACATGGCTGTGTGTCTTACGGGCACACGTCGCCATTGGGTGGTAGTAGGATCTTTTACTCCTCGACCTTTACTCTGGGACTCTGATCTCTCCTCTATTCGGGTTAAATGAAGTTTACAAAAAAATCTAACTTTAGGTCCTCGAAAATACTTTCTTCCGGAGAGCCCCTTCAGTCCAGATGGTCACCGACTGCACCAGAAGATTTCGGAGATACTCTTTGATATTCTCTCGAGACTTTGTGCCCATCACTTTTGCTATTCCCGACCACCGATAAATCCTTACGGATAACTTCTTACACTTGCCATTCTTACGATCATTCCCCATTGTTCTTGTTATTACAAGATACCCGAAGTTTTCTCTATTGTTCCGAGAATACTTCGTGCCTACTGCCTAGCAGTTCTTTGCCACATGAATACCCCTTCAAATAAATCGCCGCACTTGCCGAGTATCCGCTCATCCCCAGTTGTTCTTGTGTTTCACAAAAGTCTTCAAAAATAATATTCGATCTTCCGAAAATCCTCTGGAGCCTTTGGCTCTTGAAATTCTTGCTTGCTTGCATTATGGTTAATCCCATAACTCTCGTAGTCTTAATGACATTCCTTGTCATTATCATTTTGAGTCTGTTGACTCAATATGTTTGCGAATACACGCAATCATCATTGATCCTTATAAA
>NC_041387.1:101559277-101569758 GCF_002162155.2 Triticum dicoccoides | reverse complement strand
GCCCACTCCGGCCCCGAACCGGCCTCGCCTTGCTATCGGGCAGGGGTGCGGCTTCGCCCGCACCAGCCTGCCCGTATGCCCGTTAGGGGCCTTGGCCTATGACAGGGGGCCCCACGCCCAGAACGGTTTTATAAAAAAAAAGAGAATTAAAAAAATATATATATTAAATAAATAAATAATAATTAAATTAATTAATTAATTAAGGAATTAATTAAGTTAATTAATCATAATTAGATTAACCTAATTAACTAATTAGTTTAATTAAACAGTAGTTAGATTAGTTAAATAGTGATTAGCCTAAACAGTCTATGACCAGTGGGTCCCACACGTCAGATTGACCAGTCAACACCCCTGTTGACTGCTGACGCCATGCTGTCGTCATGCTGACGTCAGCATACACTATTCTGGATAATGTTAGAGTTATATAATTAAATAAATTTCAGAAAATTCATAAAATCTTTAGAAAATCATATCTTTTAATCCGTAACTCGGATTAAAATATTTTCAACACGAAAGTTGCTCAGAACGACGAGACGATTCCGGATACGCAGTCCGTTCGTCCGCCACACCCCTCTAACCTATCGAACCCGCAACTTTCCCCCTCCGGCTCCTCTGCCCGAAAACACGAAACACCGGGAATACTTTCCCGGATGTTTTCCCCCCTTCACCGGTATCACCTACTACCGCGTTAGGGCACACCGAACACCGCGTATTGCCTTGTTATATTTTGTGATGCTTTGTTTGCTCTGTATTCATTATTTCTTCCCCCTCTTCTCTCCGGTAGACTACGAGACCGACGCTGATGCCACCGAGTACGACTACGTCATCGACGACCCCTCCTTGTCTGAGCAACCAGGCAAGCCCCCCCCCCTTGATCACCAGATATCGCCTACTCTTCTCTATACTGCTTGCATTAGAGTAGTGTAGCATGTTACTGCTTTCCGTTAATCCTATTCTGATGCATAGCCTGACATTGTCGCTACATCTGTTGATACCTTACCTGCAATCCTAAATGCTTAGTATAGGATGCTAGTCTATCATCATTGGCCTTACATTCTTGTCAGTCTGCCTTGCTATACTATCGGGCCGTGATCACTTGGGAGGTGATCACGGGTATATACTATACATACATACTATACAGATGGTGACTAAAGTCGGGTCAGCTCATTGAGTACCCGCAAGTGATTCTGACGAGGGGGCTGAAAGGACAGGTGGCTCCATCCCGGTAGAGGTGGGCCTGGGTTCCCGACGGCCCTCGACTGTTACTTTGTGGCGGAGCGACAGGGCAGGTTGAGACCACCTAGGAGACAGGTGGGCCTGGCCCTGTTCGGCGTTCGCGGACACTTAACACGCTTAACGAGATCTTGGTATTTGATCTGAGTCTGGCTATGAGCCTATACGCACTAACCATCTACGTGGGAGTAGTTATGGGTATCCCGACGTCGTGGTATCAGCCGAAGCACTTCAGACGTCAGCGACGGAGCGGCGCGCACCGAATTGGACTGGAACGCCACTAGGCTAGGTCTGCTTTCGGCCGCCCACGCAACGTGCAGGTGTGCTCAGGGCGATGGGCCCAGACCCCTGCGCGCTTAGGTTTAGACCGGCGTGCTGGCCTCTCTGTTTTGCCTAGGTGGGGCTGCGACGTGTTGATCTTCCGAGGCCGGGCATGACCCAGGAAAGTGTGTCCGGCCAAATGGGATCAAGCGTGTTGGGCTATGTGGTGCACCCCTGCAGGGAAGTTAATCTATTCGAATAGCCGTGATCTTCGGTAACAGGACGACTTGGAGTTGTACCTTGACCTTATGACAACTAGAACCGGATACTTAAATAAAACACACCCTTCCAAGTGCCAGATACAACCGGTGGTCGCTCTCTCTCAGGGATACGAGGAGGGGATCGCCGGGTAGGATTATGCTATGAGATGCTATTTGGAGATGTTACTTGGAGATGCTACTTGGAGGACTTCAATCTACTTTATTCTACATGCTACAAGACGAAGGTGACCAGAAGCGTAGTCTTCGACAGGATTAGCTATCCCCCTCTTATTCTGGCATTCTGCAGTTCAGTCCACTGATATGGCCCTTTACACATATAACCATGCATATGTAGTGTAGCTCCTTGCTTGCGAGTACTTTGGATGAGTACTCACGGTTGCTTTCTCCCCCCTTTTCCCCCTTTCCTTTCTTTCTGGTTGTCGCAACCAGATGCTGGAGTCCAGGAGCCAGACGCCACCGTCGGCGATGATTCCTACTACACTGGAGGTGCCTACTACTACGTGCAGGCCGCTGATGTCGACCAAGAGTAGTTAGGAGGATCCCAGGCAGGAGGCCTGCGCCTCTTTCGATCTGTATCCCAGTTGTGCTAGCCATCTTATGGCAACTTGTTAACTTATGTCTGTACTCAGATATTGTTGCTTCCGCTGACTCGTCTATGATCGAGCACTTGTATTCGAGCCCTCGAGGCCCCTGGCTTGTATTATGATGCTGGTATGACTTATTTTATTTGTAGAGTTGTGTTGTGATATCTTCCCGTGAGTCCCTGATCTTGATCGTACACATTTGCGTGCATGATTAGTGTACGATTAAATCGGGGGCGTCACAATCAACATCATTTAAACATAGTCAAGTTCATCATCTAATGATCATCACCGGCGAAAGTCCACGAACATAAGAGTAGTGCAAGACATGAAACATCATAAAAGTTGAAACATGAAAGACATGGCACAACGGCCGCATACACGGAATCATCATCGACATCAAGCACCACCGAGTCCACCTCCTCCAAAACCACCACCACCACTGAGTCCACCTCCACCAAAACCACCACCTCCGCCAAAACCACCACCAAGTCCACCTCCGCCAAAACCGCCACCGCCAAGTCCTCCTCCGCCAAAACCGCCACCGCGACCACCATCACTCTGCCAGATCGGAGTGACTGGGGTCGACGGAGCAGGAGTCGAGCCACCGGTCCCCTACATGTTTGAAAGAAGATTCTAATGGTAAATATGACATGATAGTGTTGAATGAACGAGAACTAGTTTGTCATTAGTTAGGCAAATTTACTAACCGGAGTATCACCGCCTAGTGCCAGCCATTCCTCGAACGTGGGAATGTGTGGGGCGTCTCCCGCAGGTGGTGGTGGGGGTCCAACTTGTGGTGGCTCCGTGCGGTTAGTCCAAGACGCCAACATAGCCTGGATGTTAGTTAAACAAGTCCACTTAGAAACAAGCCGTGATCAACAAAGTTAGAAGGAATGAAAGTGCAAATTTGAGCTTGGTTTAAGAGGGCAAAACTAACCGCCATCACTTGACGGCTGTAATCATCGTTTGCCTTCACTCGTTGCAAGTACTCCCTCACCTCAATATGCCTATGCTCGAGAAAGGTCTGATATGCCTACAAAATTGAGGTTGTTTCTAAGTGGGCAGTGATGAAAATAAACTAAGAAAGATAGAGACAAAGAAGATAGGGGGAAGTACTTACATCACGTTGGCGGACTAAGGGAGGCTGCGAACGCCCCGTACTCTCTAACGGGCTCGGGTTGGTAGCTCGAAGCCGTGTGTACGAGATCGACGGAGTGACCAAGCCATCGAAACATGGATACCGGCCATGGGACTTACCCTGGATGGCCACCACCGCCGTGTCGTCGATCTGAGACTGGGCGACCTCAGGAACGGGAACATCCGGATGCAACTTCTGATAGTTCTGAGTGTAAGACTCCAGGTGTTTCTCAGTGTTGCCGTAGTACTGGCTCTCGCCCTCCTAGCGATCACTCCGCTCGCGGGCCAGCTTCCACGACTCCATGTCTGAGAGCGGCCTCTGCAACTTGTCCTCCTGCAACGTCAAACAGAAGTTAGCCATACATAAGAACATGACGGTAAAGAAGAACCAAAATGCATCTTTCATATAGATATACCTTCATGGCCTTGAAGCCCCAGTGGTTCCTGTTTCCTTGGCCGTGTGTCCCGTCTTTTCCACGGTTAGCCCGGGCCTTGATGCTCTTGGCAACAAACTCTGGATCGTCACCGACCCACCTATCCACCAAACACGCCCATCCATCATGCCTTCCATAGCACCAACGAGGAACAACCTATGCAAATTTTGGAAGCATGACATGTGAGCACGAAACATATAGTTGACTCCTTGAAACAATGAAAAGTCAGTAATAGTTACCATCATGAACTGCTCCCTGCTCATGGTAATTTTTTGCCTCTGTGCTTGAGTTTTGGTCATCTTTTGTTGCAGGTAGATGTGGTAGTACTGTGAGACGGCAACCCAACGCACCTCGTACTGCAACTGACGAGCTTTCTTCTTTGCAGACGCAAGTAAGACCACGTCGGCTCTGGCCTTGTGCTCGTCAAGAACTCTATAGAGTTGCTGCAATCATGCATAAACCAGAAGCAAACAAGGCATGATTTGAGTGATTCAATGATAAACTATGAACAAAACTAAAGACAAGTGATTCAAAAGGGAACTTACCCAAAATTTGGTGATCACGGCCTTAGCGGCTGTCCCGTACTCCGCGTTGCTGCAAGCCTCGTAGTGGGCCCAGCTTGTGGCCAAAACACGCAGCTGTGGGTCCCCGTCTGGCCGCGGGCAGAATAGGCCAGGCCAAAACTGCTTCAACAGGACAGTGAGAAGGCCGTTCGGTTTACGGCCCTTTCCGTGAAGGATCCAGTTACTGCAAAAGAATCAAAGGGTTGCCATGTGTACAATAAAAAAATGTTGTCATGTGTTGAAAGTATGATTGAGATGCACTTACTCTGTCCCCGCAGGTTCAATGAGCCACTTGTGCGCCTCGATAGAAGGTGATGTAGGTACTCCGGCATTACCACGCAGCCACCCCTGTGGAGCACCCGGTGGCAAGTCACCCCACAACTCGGGGTCAACCTCCCCTCCACCCTCCTCGCCCTCCTCGGCCTCCTCCTCCTCGGCCTCCTCCTCCTCGGCCTCCTCCTCCTCGGCCTCAAGAATACACTCCTCCTTCTCAGACTCAGAAGCTGCATCAGCATAGGAGGGCATCGAAGAAGACCCTCCTATTTCGGACACGGCCCGGAGTTTTTTGGCCCGGTTGCCTCTCCCCCCACCTCCTCGTCCTCTAGGGGCTCTCCCCCACCCCCTCCTCCTCTAGGGTCTCCTCCCCCGACCCCTCCACCTCCCTGTGAGGTGCCATCCTCACGTAGTCGGGAGGGAACCTTGTGGGCTCGTCCACTCTGAGTAAGTCCTCCTTTGAGTTTACTGAGGAAACTGGCACCGCTGGACTTGCCCATGATTAGCAAACCTGCATTGAGAAGAGAATAAACAATTAGTAAGGATATAAAAAAAAAGCATACAGGAAAGACATTAATAACGAAAGAGAACATTATTAAAAGAACATACATTTTCTAGAACCCATATGAATCATCACTATTGTAATCTATTTGTCGACCGGTCTCATCATCACTATCCCGCATATCTTCTTCGTTGTCTGACGGAGGTGGAGGCTCTTCCTCATCGTCAGCGTCAGCGTCTTCATTTAAATTTTCAAGCATAATTATGTCTCTTTGATTCACAACTGCCTCACCATCAATCCGGGCGCCGTCGTCGTTTGGGTCCAGGTCAACATAACCCAAGTCATCATCCTCCTTGTTTCGGACCACGTCATCATGTTCCTCTTGAAAAAACACTCCCTCATATGTCATGGGGTTTATGTTGCAGTAATCATCATCGTTCGGGTCCGGTAGCTTACCATGTGGCGACACCTTAAACACAACTTCCCAACCCTTTAGGTACTCTTTCTGGCATGGGTAAGGCAGATAATATACTTGTGTGGCCTGGGTAGCGGCGATAAAGAGATCAGCTCCGGCATAGACGGTTGATGGTTTAACTTCAACTAAACCAACAGAAGACGTATGTCTCAGACCCTTTTTGGGGTCGAACCATCAGCATTTGAACACAGTGAGACTTAGGTGTTTACGGCCACATTTGAATGTAAGCTCGTATATTTTTCCTACCCTTCCGTAGTAATCTACATTATTATCTCCTTCGGTGAAGACTCCGGTATTTATGGTTTTGGGATCAGGCCGACTGTTCTGGTGCTCCTCTGTATGGAAGCGATACCCATTCACATCATACTTTTGGCATGTCATGACGGTAGGGTCAAAACCCATGGAAACCCATCTCAATTCTTCATCCATTGATTCGTTCGGATCATTTCCCTACAAGTTTAATTGAAATTATAGGGTGCATGAGTTTAATTGGAAGTGTGAAATGGGTAATAAGGAAGTGTGAAATATTACTTTCTCCATGAACCACGCAATGAAAATTTTCCTTCCATCAGCACCCTTTCGGAGAAGAGCAAGTGCCTCCGCTTCAGTAGGAGGCAGCATTCCTGTCCATTCTTCCTCAACGAATCGACTACAATAAGAAAAGCGGTATAAGAACTAGGCAAAGTGAACATAACGAATTGACTAAAAGAATGGTGCAAAGGTATTACCTCATCCACTCATCCTCAACTTCTTTGATGTTTTGCAAGATATAGAACATGACATCCTCCCACTCATCTCGTGGCATGACATAAGATGTCGAGCATCCAGCCCTGCCACCTTGCCCGGTGAATAGAGGCAACTTGGGTTTATACTTGGGTTCTTCTATATTGTATCGAGACACCTTATTGTGCAACGTGGGAATATGGTCCGGATAGTAGGCTGTCCTGAGGTCTGCCACCTCCTCTAGGATAACTGCCTCAGCTATGGAAGCTTCAATCTTAGCTTTGTTTCCACATTTCTGTCTCAGATGCTTGTTCTGTCTCTCAGGGCCGTACTGCCAACGATACTGCACAGGCCCCCCCAACAATACCTCGTTCGCAAGGTGCAAAATGAGATGTGTCATCGGAGTAAAGAAGCCTGGCGGGAAGATCTTCTCTAGCTTGCATATCAACTCCGGCGCCTTCTTATGCATTTCTTTTATCTTCTCAGGACATACTTCTTTAGCACAAAGCGTTCATAAGAAATGGCTTAACTTCGCAAGCACACGCCAGACACGCTCGGGAACATAGCCCCGAACCATCACCGGCATAATCCGCTCAATCCATACATGATAGTCATGACTCTTCAGCCCGGTCACTCTGCCCGTTGAAAGATTGACCCCCTTACTTATATTCGACGCATAACCATCAGTGAACTTCACGACGTGTTTCAGCCACTTGAATGCCTCCATCTTATGATCCTTTTTAAGTACGAAGTCAGCATCTGGCTTGAACCAAGATTTTCGACTGCCTGTGGGAGGTTGCATGTGAAGACGTGGTCTATCACAAATATTCTGTTGATCGACTCTAGCATTAACATTATCCTTTGTCTTATCAGGAATGTTGAGGATCGTGTTAAAAAGGGACTGTGCGACATTCTTTTCGGTGTGCATCACGTCGATGTTGTATGGAAGTTTGAGGTCCTTAAAATAGAGAAGCTGCGTGAAGGGGGTAATGTGAGTCCAGTTGTGCGTCTCACCATATCCTTCAAAACATTTTTTCCCTTTACCGATGCCTTTGCCTTTGCCTTTGCCTTTGCCTTTCCCTTCACCGGCAGGCTTAAGAGCTTTGAGCTGAGCAAGCATATCCGCACCAGAAAACGTTGGAATCTCGTTTACTTCATGGACAACTTTGCCTTTTGTGAAGTTCTTCTTGTCTTCCCTATCAGGATGGTCTGGAGGGAGGAATTGTCGATGCTGGTCAAAGGCAACATACTTGCCACCCTTCTTCAGCCAAATGAAAATCAAGGCCTGCATGCACACTGGGCAAGGCATCTTTCCACTTGTACACCATCCACAGAACAGGGCATAGCCGGGAAAGTCATGCATGCAATACTGTAGCCAAACTTTCATCAAGAAATTTTTCTGCAGATGCCGGTCGTATGTCAACCTCGGGAAGTACCAAGAATGGTGCAAATCATCCACCAACGGCTGCATAAACACACTCAAATTCTTCCCTGGATATTCAGGCCCCGGAATTATAAGCGACAGGAACATGGTCTTGCGTTGCATTATGGCGCCGGGAGGGAGATTGAGCGGAATAACAAATATGGGCCAGCAACTGTATGGATTAGACGACATACCATATGGATTGAACCCATCACCTGTTATAGCAATTCTGACATTCCCAGCCTCGGCTGCTTCCTCCGGGTACTTTATATCGAATGACTTCCATGCTTCACCTTCTGATGCATGTACAATTTTTTTTGGATTGTACCTTTTCCCTTCCTTGTGCCACTTCATCATTTTGGCAGACTCCTCGGTGATGAAAAGGTGCTGCAGTCTTTTTATAAAATCAAGATACCGAAGAACCTTCACAGGGATTTTTAGCTGCCGCTTCTGACCATGCTTATCGACCACCTCAATATACCGAGAGGAACCGCACTTCCTACAGTAGTTGTCATCCGCATACTCATGCCTAAACAAAAGGCAATTCTTTGGACAAACATGTATTTTCTCATAGTCCATGGAGAGCGCCTTCATGATTTTCTTCATACCGTACAGGGTTTTCGGCAGTTCATGGCCCTCGGGCAGGCTGTTAGCCCATACTCCCAGAAATGCTTCGAAGCAACCTCGGCTACAGCCGTACTCAGCCTTCACTTCCACCAGTTGCGAGATGGCATCCAGCACAGACAGCTTGGCACCCTCATAGAGAGGTTTCTTTGACGAGGCCAAGATTTCCAGGAAGGCCTTTGCGGTTCCTCCGGCTCCTCCGGTTCATTCGCTGAATGTGACGGAGGTGTCGGCTGTGCAGTAAAGACATCATCTAGCATGTCTCTAACCCCATCGTCCTCATAACCAGCGACGCGTTGTCGTATCACATCCTCTCTACCACGGTCCCACTGGGCAAAGTTTATCGGCATATTAAAGTTGGGCATAAATCCATGCGTGCGAAGGTGCTTAGTCATCGCACTCTTATCTCTGCGGATACGTCTCTTACATCTGGCACACGGGCATTCTGGCACCATCCTCATTGGACTACGAAATATCTCTTTCAAAAACACATCAGATTTCTCGACCCACTCTGTTGTTACTTGATTCCGACGGAAAAACCCACTATACATCCACTGGTTATCTGCCATCTCTGCTTTATTGGAACCCACACAACAAAATTAATGATTCATTTAAATTACCCACATCAATATTTTATTTTTTACAAGGTTGACGAGTAATCCACCTACATCTCTAATAGGTAAAGATGGGTCCTAATCCCACCCGAGAATGTGTAGATTGAGTACGGTCCATGCTCTACCCCATTCCGAGACAAAATTTCGGCAGCACCTCCCCGCTGTTCTCCAAATACACGTCTCAGCAAAATGCCGAGAGAATGTGCATTCGGAGAACAACAGGGAGGCGCCGCCGAAATCCTGTCTCGGAACGGGGTAGAGCATGAACAACGTACCCAATCTACACATCCTCGGGTTGTCCGTGGAAAGCGCTGGACAATCCAAAAGAGCTGCGGTGATAACTATGCAATTGAATGCATATTTATCATGCAACCCTTTCGGACGGGAGACCTAGGTTACGCGACTTGATGTGAAAATTCAATCTAGTTAAAAGAGGCTAGGAGTTGAAGGTGGATTCGTAGCTCACCCTCCGCTGTAGAGGAAGTAGTCTAGTAGCGGCAGGATCACGGACCAAACCCAGACGACGAAGGCTCCAGTGAGATGAAATACCACAAAGCCTGTAAATTTTACCGAGTCAAAAATTTGAGGGCATCACATCACATAAAACATTGACACTTCAAACTATGAAAAAAATCATATTGCTGATGACATCTAGTCAAGGTTTTAGATCATCATGATACTTCAAATCCTAATTTTCATCAAGTGTCAAATTTTGTTCTTCAATTTTTTTAGCAAGATCATCATGATAAAATAACTACTCATCAGATACAAATTTTGTCAACATCACAAAATGAAACTATAGCTATTTGACAACATCTCAAATATACCAATTTTGTTCTTCAAAATTTTTTTAGCGCGTCTCGCATAGCTATTTGACAACATCACCAACTTGACCAAAGCTATAACTAACCAATATAAATCAATCCATCCATTCATCCATACAACATGCATCTATCACATATATAACAAGCTGTAAAAATTGCAAAAAAAATTAAGAAAAAAAGAGCTCACCGAGGTACGACGCTCCGGTGGCATTGCTACCCCCAGGGCCCCCGTCCCGCCTAACCCTGAAGCGGTTGACCACGAGATCTAGCCCTTTGACTTCCCACGGACGGGCATTGACCAGTGGACCTCTCCACCCGGTTGTGTCAGGTCGGCCCATAGGGACACCCGGGAGCAACATCCGGGCCAAAACCACAGCTAAATCCACTGCGTGTAGACCCGACGCGTCCGTTTCCCCCCTCCAGGTGCCGGCGGCGGCACCGTCCGTGAGGGAGGCCACGCACCGGAGACGCGTGCCGCCTCTTCGGACATGCCACAACACCACCCCGCATGTATGAGGGCCCGGTACGAC
>NC_041387.1:101558118-101558889 GCF_002162155.2 Triticum dicoccoides | reverse complement strand
CGCGTTCGTTTCCCCCCTCCAGGTGCCGGCGGCGGCGCCTTCCGTGAGGGAGGCCACGCACCGGAGACGCGTGCCGCCTCTTCGGACATGCCACAACACCACCCGCATGTATGAGGGCCCGGTACGACCCTCCGGTGACATTGCTACCCCCAGGGCCCCCGTCCCGCCTAACCCTGGAGCGGTTGACCACGAGATCTAGCCCTTTGACTTCCCACGGACGGGCTTTGACGAGTGGACCTCTCCACCCGGTTGTGTCAGGTCGGCCCATAGGGACACCCGGGAGCAACATCCGGGCCAAAACCACAGCTAAATTGTCACATCCCTAACTTCTGGCATTGCTCTAGGTTAGCTTCATGTGTGCATCATGTCTATATTTTTGAAAACTTGAATTGAGGAATTTTGGAAGCCTCAAAACCCTAAATAAAAGAAGGGCAAGCACCCTTTAAAATTGCATTCTGTGAATCCAAAATGCCCTAAAAATAGTTTTGTGAATTTTGGCAAGAGTTATATATCAAACCAAAATTCTGGAATATTTTTAAGGAATTATTTGGTCTCTGAATTTAAATCAATAATCTATTTGAATTTGGGGATATATTCATAATATATAATGAATATATTTGCAAATGCTTTGAAATGTTTTATGTACTTTTGGAATAATCCAGAGAGGTAACATAAAATATTTCAGAATGTTTTGGCACTGTAAGAAATTATTTTGAATTTGAAAACAGTGGCAAAATAAAATAAAAAGGGAAACAGAACAAAAAAAATAAA
>NC_041387.1:101556789-101558007 GCF_002162155.2 Triticum dicoccoides | reverse complement strand
CCAGGGCCCCCGTCCTGCCTAACCCTGGAGCGGTTGACCACACGATCTAGCCCTTTGACTTCCCACGGACGGGCTTTGACCAGTGGACCTCTCCACCCGGTTGTGTCAGGTCGGCCCATAGGGACACCCAGGAGCAACATCCGGGCCAAACCCATAGCTAAATCCACTCCGTGTAGACCCGACGCGGCAGTTTCCCCCCTCCAGGTGCCGGCGGCGGCGCCGTCCGTGAGGGGGCCCACGCACGGAGACGCGTGCCGCCTCTTCGGACATGCCACAAGACCACCCCGCATGTATGAGGGCCCGGTCACTACTAGGAAAATGGCTATAGATGGGATTGACACTAATGGCGCACCACAATCTGATGCGCCATTAGAGTTTAAACAACTAATGGCGCACCATGCTACGGGTGCGCCATTAGTATCAAATTTTTTTTTAACTAGTGCACCTGTCCAAACATACTAATGGCGCATCCCGGCAAAGTGCGCCATTAGTAGTTGTAACTACTAATGGCGCACTAGGCAGCAGGTGCGCCATTAGTATAGAAAATTTTTTTTTGAACTAGTGCGCCTATCCAAACATACTAATGGCGCATCCTGCCCAAGTGCGCCATTAGTAGTTGTAACTACTAATGGCGCACCAGGCAGTGGGTGTGCCATTAGTATAGGATTTTTTTTGAACTAGTGCGCCTATCCAAACATACTAATGGCGCATCCTGCCCAAGTGCGCCATTAGTAGTTGTAAGTACTAATGGCGCACTATGCAAGAGGTGCGCCATTAGTAAGTGGGCAGCAACAAGATATTTGGGACAGCCTCTCCTACCCACACACTCACTTTCTCCCCACTTCATTCTCTCCACCTCCTCCTTGTCTCGGGTGCCTCCTCTTTTTCACCTCATTTCCACCATAGATTCATTCAAATTAAGTGGTTAAATTACCTTGTTTTAATAGGTAAGTAAGGGGGGAAGCTATATTTAGGTTGTTCTCCTTACAACAATGTGCACATGCACTTTTTACGGCCTAGCTAGATCTATGTATGTTCGTGGTGTTGCATATGTTTGTGGTGTTGCATATGTGTTTGTGTTTGGAGGTGTACCGGTATTTGATATGCGATAGTTGCCAATATTTTGCCGGAATGTTGATTCATTTCCGTTTCAGCGAGAATTTTGGCATTAAGCATTCTTTTTGGTCCTATTTTTAGGGAAGGTCATGCCAAATTTTT
>NC_041387.1:101493213-101555661 GCF_002162155.2 Triticum dicoccoides | reverse complement strand
CAACACGTACTATATGTAAGTTAGTCAAATAATAATATTTAAGAAAACATAAAATATAGCTATGAAAAAAAGAAAAAAATAACAAGTGGAGGGGGTGACCGGGAAGTGGATAAGGGAACTATGATAAAAAGATCGATGACGTGGTAAAAAAAGAAAAAAAACTATGAAAAAAATATAGCTATGAAAAAAAGAAAAAAAGAAAAAAAGAAAAAAAGGAAAAAAGAAAAAAAAAACTATGCCGACGGCAAAGCCGTCGGCATAGCTGCGACATAGGGCAGATGGTCGGCGCGCTGCGGATCGATGATGTGGCATCTATGCCGACGACAGCCGTCGGCATAGGTGGTGGTCGGTGCGCGCCTCGGATCGATGATGTGGTAAGGGCATCTATGCCGACGGCCTCCCGCCTCGGCCGTCGGCATAGATCGGACGCCGTTAGCCGCACGGCATGGCGGGATCGCCGGGCTCGCAACTATGCCGACGGCCGCTGTAGGCGTATCTTTAGGTAAGCCGACGGTCGTTCTGGGCCGACGGGGGCCGTCGGCATATGTCTGGATAGCCCGACGGCTTTATTACGCCGACAGCCTGGGTATGGCTGTCGGCATAGCCCAGACAAGGCCGACGGTGGCCGTCGGCATAGATATGGCCGTCGGCATAGGGCCCTGTTCCGGTTGTGCTTGGGCGAATGGTGATGCTTCTTCTTTCAGGTTGTCTTTCAGACTCCGGTCCTTCTCGACTTTGTCCATCTGAATGTAATCGATTGAGCTCCGACGTGGATTCCTTCCGCCTCCTTAGGTTTGGGTTTCTCGTCGCGGGTGTGCGACGGTGACATTTGGTGTGAGTTAATTTTGATATATTTTAAGGGTTTAACGACGACTACTATAGCCCCGGGGCGCTGGTCCTTAGGGGCACGTGCACAAAAACATCCCAGCTATCATCGACAATGTCAAGCCGGCTCCGGTAGGGGAGTGATAACAGGGATGCGTCAACGGCTCGTTCCGGCAGCAGTGGTTCGGTGGTCCGGAGACCTCAGTGTAATTTCTATTATGTTTGATGTGCTTTATACTTCGGTTGAACTTATATAATAGATCTGGATTTTTTTCCTTCAAAAAACGGTAATCTTCTCTTCCACACGCGTCCTCTCAGAGTTCATAACTTATAATGCCTGTTCAATTGTGCCATCAACATCAGAAATCATACACTTATCTTCTCGATTCCAGTCACGCCGCCGGCCGCACACAAACCACGATGAAGCCGCCAACCCAATCGGCGGGCAGAGTTAGCTCCGATCGACGTGCGCGCATCGTCTGGCCGTCAAACCTGAAAACGACATTCCCCTAACTGATCAATGCGCCGGTCGTCAGCTGAACTTGTCTTGTGCTGAGGCGAGAGTCAGAGGTAACATGGTGGCACAATGCGATTCTTCGGTTAGCCTACCACTTAGTGCCAAACCGCCGAAGAAACTCAACGCATGCACACTAAAAAAAGTACAGATAGCTTCCCACTATCTCGAACCAGTCCATCTCCCCCTGGAATCACTCCTGAATCATCGCCACCCACGACCTCTATAAATTCAGGAGCGTGACGAGGAAGAGGGAGGGAGATAGGGCGAGAGAAGGTCTGGAGAGAGAGGATTTCATTGCAAAACGAAAAGATGGCAGCAATTGAAGACGACTCGTGCAGGAGGGCAGGCTCGATACCGTTCAAGTGGGAGGTCTGCCCTGGGACGCCCAAGCACACGAGGAGCGCGAGCGCCGCGGCGGCGGTGGCGGCATCGCCTGCCAAGGTGGCGCCCAAGCTGACGCTGACGCCGCCTCCCTCCATGGCGTCGTCGCCGTCGCCGTATTACCACCACTCCGCGGCTTCGTCGCCTCGCGTCACCTCCGCGCGCTCGGCGTCGGTGTCACCCTCCCGGCGCCGGCCCTACGCGTATGCCGGCGGTCACCGCCGAGCGCCGCCCACCGCCTTCATCGACGCCGCGCCTCGGCCAGCGGCGAATGAGTACGGCAGCGCCGCGCCTGAGCCAGACACGGCGGCGTTTGGGTGCTTCGCTCTGCCTATGCTCCGGAGGAAAGGCAGCAAGAAAGGCGCCGGCCTCGGGTCCGCGTCCAGCTTCAGCTCCAGCTCCAGCTCGTCGGGAGGCAGCTTCAGGTCGGACGGCGGAGGGCTGGGGATGCGGCGGTCGGCGTCGATCTCATCGGCCTCGTCGTTGTCACTGCCGCCCGGGAGGAGATACGCCGCCCAAGCGAGGGCGGAGGTGGATGCTGCTACTGGCCGTGGCTGGTACTTTTGACTATTGTGTTCTGACTGGACGGCGACCGGCCGGCACGAGCGCTGCCCAGCATTGTTGAAGAAATATAGGAGGAAGATATAACTTTGTGTGATGAGATGACGAGATTTGAGATCCCAGCTTTTGTGAAAAATGTCTGGAGACTGTTTGCTTTTACTTATTTGCTTCATTAAGGGAGCAAATGTGGATGAACAGTTGCTCACATGATGTAACAACCGGGCAACAAAATAAAAGGACCGTGAATCTTATTTTTTTTAGAAATATTTTTTTCTACAAAATGTCGAAACTATATCCCTGTTAAGAAAAATCCAATTTTCACGGACGAAGAATCACTCACCCCTCTCGTCGTGGACGAAAAGCCTCTTCTCTATCCGGTTTCGCACAAAAAGGTGTCTTTGTTATGATACCTACGGAAGAGAATGAAATGAGGCTGTCCATAAGAGTATCTCTAGCTGATATCCTCGCACCTGGCCGATCTCCTAAACGGGTTAGAGTTAGAGGAGTAAAAATTTTACTCCTCAGCCTAGTGGACGACTAAAAATACTCCGAGCTGAGCGGCTGGAGCAAAACTTTTCTTTGCGCGAAGATCTTCATGTGGCCGGTCGGTGACTCGCGTGAAGCCCCCTTGCCGACGGGGCGACCGGGGCCTCGCCGGTGACCTTGCTTCATGGAGGTGTACGCGGGTGTGGTGCTCCTGCCCTCGGCGGGCCTAGCGCGGCTGCTCCTACCCTCGTCAGCGTTGCGCGCCCAGAGCACCGCCTGTTCTCCTGGTGGTCTAGGAGAATCTGCCAACACCGAAAGCCGAAGACCATGTGTAATGCAAGCAAAAGCTCAGAGTTCTACGTCAAAAAATCAAAACTCGAGACAGGATGTTGATTAGCTCGCAGTACAACTCCGGTGGGTTCCCCATTGCCACCTGCAAAGAGCACTATTGTGAAGACGGCAACATGCGAGGCCAGCCAAGGGACGCATAGGCGTGGAGTGAGTGAGCGAGAGCGCAGTTGCGAGGACGGCGACGCCAGGCACTGGTACAAATTTTGATATACAGTTCATAGACGTTTGCAGGTGGCATAGCCGGTGGAGATCGTCATGACGGCGGAGGCTGGCGGACGTGTGGTCGGTGGCGCGTCACTGGCGTGGTCACCACCGTTGCCACTCGCCGTGGAGACGCATAGCAAGTGGTGCACGAAACGCATAGACCAATTGCAAGTTTTACTCCGCTAAGTTTAGGAAATCTGCTAGTCCGGCCGAAATTTATGAAGTAAAAACAGTCCATTAAGATTTACTCGTCGGTTTACTCCTCTATTTTAGTTTTTGGGGATCAGCTCGAGATGCTCTAAGTGAACCAACAAGCTGGCAGAGGATCATCCCGCCACACTATAGCCCCCTTGGTTGAACCCTTCTGCCACCAGGACTACATCAATGTGGAGAATCCATTCAGACGAACATGAGCTGGAACAAGAACAATATATTGTGAAGGATGAATTTTGCGTTCAATATACACTGACCGATACAAGCCAACGTCCCCGCCGCTGATTATACTTTTCCAATTAATGGCACCCATCTACTCTTCTAGATGTTAGACTATGTATAGATTCTGTACCTATGTACGTATTGTAACAGAACCATTATATATAATGAGATAAGCCACCCCTAGAGGGTTGTGCTGGTTCCCAAAAAAAAAACACCCATGTCGTCTACTGACAAGATAACAGCTGTTGATGGTGAGCTTTTGTCTCCTGCGGATGCCACAGAGTACAGGAGCATTGTTGGTGGACTTCAGTACTTGACGATCACGAGACCAGATATCTCTTATGCTGTTAACAGGGTTTGTCAGTATCTTCAGGCTCCCAGAGATACTCATTGGGCTGCTGTTAAACGCATTCTTCGTTATGTTCAGTTCACCCTGACATTTGGTATGCATATTCGGCCGACTTCCTCTCGGGTCCTTTCGGCCTTCTCTGATGCAGATTGGGCTGGTAGCCCAGATGACAGGCGATCCACGGGGGGTTATGCAGTATTCTTTGGCCCTAATTTGATCGCCTGGAGTGCTCGGAAACAGGCTACTGTGTCACGTAGCAGTACTGAAGCTGAGTACAGGGTTGTGGCTAATGCTACTGCAGAGATTATTTGGGTGCAGTCTTTGCTTCAGGAGTTGGGTTTGTCTCAACCACAACCTCCTATTCTTTCGTGTGATAACATCGGTGCTACATACCTTTCTGCAAATCCAGTATTTCATGCCCGAACGAAACACATTGAAGTTGACTATCACTTTGTACGGGAACGTGTATCACAGAAGCAACTCCAGATCAAGTTTATCTCATCTAAGGATCAACTTGCAGACATCTTCACTAAGCCTTTACCACTGCCACAGTTTGAGGCTGGTAGGCGCAATCTTACCCTTCTCAGTTCTTTAGAAAGTGGCTAAGATTGAGGGAGGGTGTTAGACTATGTATAGCTTCTGTACCTATGTACGTATTGTAACAGAACCATTATATATAATGAGATAAGCCACCCCTAGAGGGTTGTGCTGGTTCCCAAAACTTATTGTCTTACACTAGATGTCGCGATCCTCAAAGACATTGTCTTTCATAAGAACTCCGGTATTCAGTTCACGCTCGAAGTTAAGAGAGCTTCGGAGATCGAATTGACCAATGGCTCATTGATTTGAACCCCTATGAATGAGGCGAAAAGTGACAAGGATAGTGCACGCCTGAACGCCATTTCGATGATTGTGTCGAGTTGATGCTAGAGTTAGCAACACCAGCTCATGTTTATGATGGCGCGGATAGTGATGTGCGCGGCCAACGACAACAGTAAGAAGAGGGGCAATGTCTAGGAGGATGACGGTATCTAGATGAGTAGATGGGTGCTAGTAATTGGGAAAAACATCACAGAGCGTGAGATAGGTGTGCGTCAATCGGTGTAGATTGAACGACTAAATTCGTCCTTCACAATGAACTTTTCGAGTTCATTTTGTTTGAACCAAGTTTGCCTGAATCACTATTTTATTGTACGATTCTACAATGTTAGAATCTAAACTAACCACTCGATTTCTATATTTTTGATTACTATTTGCTATCCTACCGTTGGAGCTCCGATACGATTCAGAATTATGATTCTGACAATTTTGGTCTGAACGCATTCTCCACATCGATGTGGTGTCAGTGGCGGGAGGGTTCAGTCAGAGGAGCTATGTTGCAGCGGGGATAATCATATGTGAGTTTGCACGTTTGTTGTATGTGTGGGTGGCCTCTTTTTCATTGCCCATGAGAACGCTCTTTGTTCCCTCCAGAACATAGATATCTCTTCGTGCGCACCTGGACCGAAAAGAGACAAGAACAAAGAGTGGTTCTTCCTCCGCGTAGTCCGGATGATAAAACTGAAAGAAAAATAATTAAGCCGGGATATAGTTTTGAGATTTTATAAAAAAAATAGAAAAAAATGTGAATCTTAAGCCAAGTCGTATGCCCATCTGCATAGTGCAAATATAAATACGTAAATTATTCAAATATTTTTGGACAAAAGACATTTCCTCCCAACTTTATATTAATTGTAGGGACCCGCGGAAGCACGCTCGACCCTCCTTCTCGCATTTGACGCACTCTAAAATCGCACACGTGTGATGCAAAGATAAAGCTCACACAAATAATAGAGTGATTTCAGACCCTAGGGATGCCTATTCTGAGGAATTGGACCAATGAAGTCATCAAGATTTAACCCCCCCCCCTATGTAGGCAGGCATATAGCATATCTTTTGTGTTACTGTTGTTTAGGTAGCCACTTGCCTAAAGTCGTTTATTAATCATCATCTCATTTAGTGTTCGTGTTGCTTCTTGAGTTGTTGCGTTTAGCCTAGTTTCATTAGTTTAAGTTTTTCCAATCATTATTCTCACTGCCTCATAAGAGGTGAGGTTTAGTAGTAAGTTATTTTCAGGAGCCACTTGGGTGCAAACAAGATTAATGTCCAACAAATCTAGCTATACAAAAGGTATGATGTTCATCTTTTGCTCTCATGGTAAATCCCAGGTTGATGCTTTCAGTGAAAGGTATTACGGTGATCCATGCACTTGCAACTTATGAAGGCTCTGCTTGTGATGTTCTGCCTTTCTTGTGGAAGTGGTTTGGCTCAAGTCTTGTGGCGGGTTTGTCCTTGTGATGTTTGTTTTATAGTTCTTGTCATCCTCATGGTAGCCGGGTTCCAAGTTTTGCGGTGGGTGGTTTTTTACTGCCATGCCTTATGTTGTATCTTTTTTCTCAAATCTAGATTGGGTTTAGTCGTCTTCTACTCATGGATTGTCAACTTTCAAGTTGATGACTCTTACGTCATCTAGTTTTTTCTGTCAAGCCGTGCTTTTTTGGCGTTGTATGGGTCGTGTCTTATTTGGTGTTGTATCTTTCTCTTTCTAAATGAATACACATTCAGCTCTCCTTCATGATGCGAAAATGTAAAGTAGTACGACCTTACTTAATGATCATCACATCTCATGCTTTTCAAAAAACTCAGACATTTTTAAAAATTTAAAAATTGCCCATATTTTCAGAAATTGTTAAGTATTTTTGAGAAAATTTTGAAATTTCAAATTTTGTTCATGTTTTCACTAAATGTTTGGAATTTAATTTTTTATTGACATTTTCAAAAAGTAATATGTATTCCAAAAAATGTTCCCAATATTTCAGATCTTTTTGGAATTTAAAAAATGTTCAAAATAATAAGGATTTAATAAAATGTCAGTGTTTTAAAAAATATTCACAAATTTGAAAAAAAAACAAATTGTTGAGAAAATGTTTGTGTTCCAAGAATGTGCACTTTTTTCAAAAATTGTTCCCAAATTTTTAGAAAGTTTTGTGTTTAAAAAAAACATGTTACCATAACCGAATGCTGTAGTGAACCTCGCTACAGTAACTATGTTACAGTCACTAATGGGCTGCCCAGCCGAGTCCCCTGTTGTTGGATACATTGAGCGTAGGGCTACTAGGCCAACTGGGGCTCGCACGCAAGCATAACGAGCCACGACCCAACTTAGATCCTTGCTCGGCTATGTGAGGACCAAGGAGAGAATATGTGACGAGTAGTGACCCCTCAAAAAAATGTGAGGAGTAGTGTAGCACTGACACGTCGGTTGGTGATGTATCAACCTCTTTTATGCCAAGAGAGCCTTGTCTCACTGATTGGGTATGCGGTTATGCAGCCTAACGACCCGAGTTCAATTCCTAGAATTGACAGGTGATGCACAGGGATTTTCCTCCATTTATTGAGGATCAAGTTTGGTGTGCGGAGGAATCACTCATCAAAAAATATCTTGATACTCATTTTAAAAAAATTCTGAGGACCATGTTTATCTTGGTACTCATACTAAAATGGCCGTATGCATCCCTAGTTGGTGCAGAGGCTGGGGAAGTAAAATTCTCCCCCATTTAGTGTGCATCAGGGACGACTGGGTAGCCCGACCCTCGCGTCGTCTCTCTGAGGCGACTCGAGGGTTCCCAACCCTAGCGCCGCCACCCCCCTTCCCCACTCCTCCTTCCACTCCGCTGCCGCCTGAGGTGCGCCCCCGGCTCGCGCGCGCGTCATCTATGATGGTGGCGGCGGGGATCTGGCTGCTCTGCATATCGTGGAGGGCCTAGGGCACCGGGGCGGCAGCCCCGGATGGTGTGCCCGGCGTGGATCCCTCGGCAGGTGGCGCCGGTGGGCGCTGGATGGCTGTCCTCTTGGCTGCGTGGGTAGCAAGGGGGCAGTGGGCGTGGGTCGCGATGCAGTGGTCTCCTCGCGGACCGCATCAGCGTCTTGTGGAGAAGGCCCGCCTCATCTTGCCCGATCTGCTCGATCCCCTTCTGATTCCGGTGGCCGGCGTCCCTCTTGATGCTGTCCTTCGGCTCGGGTGGTTGGGAGTTCGAGGTTGTGAGTTGGAACCGGGGTAACCCCTTGGCCAGCGCGGCGGCCACAGCGAAGTCGACGCCATTGGCGCCGATCCCTTCCTTGGAGGCTTCGGTGAGGTTCCCCTCCTCCTCTTCCTGCCCCCTGCTTAGTGGTGAAGACCTTGGTCCCCTGGTTGGGCGGCGATGGCGTGGCAACGTCGCATTCCTTTTTGGAGGCGTCGTCCGGGGATAGCAGTGGTGGTTCTGGTGGTGGCGGCTGGCGGCTTGTGCCGGCCTTGTTCACTTGTGGCTGCTCCAACGGCTTTCGTCCTGCGCCGTGTGTAGGGTGATGGCATTAGCGCTACTTCGCAGCTGCTGTTGCCTTTGAGCTGTTCTGTCTAGCGCTCTATATCAGTATATGCCGTGGTGGAGCGGTACTTCATCTCACTCATTGATGGCGGCGAAGATCGCGGCATGGCGCTGTGGAGGCGCGCCGCCCGATGCACGGAGATGGACTCGCGCAGGAGGAGGTAGCTGTCTGGCGTCATGGTGACGTCGATGGCGGAGTGTCCTACACAAGGTAGAAGACTCAATATATTCTGAAGACGGGCCTGTGGAAGATGGCTGCAACGACACAAGAGTGTGTCTGACCGGATTGTGCCCCAGACCCGGTATGTGGCTCGGCTGGGGCTTCCGGCTTTTGATGTTAGGTTTAGGTGAGTAGTTTGGGTAGTGGCCCAACTAGCATCCCTTCATCATATGGATAAGAGTAGCGGCATATGTTGCCGAGATGGTGGATTCAGGAATATTGTTTGTAATACTTTGTAAGGTCCTCGAGAATGATTAATAAAGTGGCCGTATGCATCTCCCAGATGCAGAGGCCGGGGGTCATCCTCCTTTTCGAAAAAAAAGTCTCAATGAAAATGAAAGGACACTATTGTTGCTTGTTCTTGGAAAAATGATGATGCTAAGTTATTTTTTTTGCGGGAATGATGATGATAAGATTTACACTTATGCATACAGAAAAGTTAGCATGCATTATCGATTTATTTATTTTACAACTTGAAGCGTCCTTGTTTATGAACTATAGAAATAAATCATCATCCAGTGTGCTTACGGGTTTGTACTACCTCGACTAATATAAGATCGTTTAATAACACATAATTGTTGAGACTTCCTAATAATGTTAATTGCATAACTAAAAATCATTATGTCATGGTATTTCCACGATATATGCCAAGGGGTGGCTTATCATGGATGGGGACAAGAGTATGTTCCCGGGCTCTAGAAGCGGGAGTGAGTGAGACCTCAAACGCCTACGAGTCTTACCCAGGTTCGGGGCTCTACGTGGAGATAACACCCCTAGTCCTGCTCTGCGGGGTCTCTGCATGATGACTATGGTCAATAGAGTGGCTACAAGAACGCTCCTTGAGCTGTTTCGGCTAGAGGAGGAATAAGGCAAGGCTAGTGTCGGTGTCAAAACCAGCGGATCTCGGGTAGGGGGTCCCGGACTATGCGTCTAGGCGGATGGTAACAGGAGACGAGGGACACGATGTTTTTACCCAGGTTCGGGTCCTCTTGATGGAGGTAAAACCCTACGTCCTGCTTGATTAATATTGATGATGTGGGTTACAAGAGTAGATCTACCACGAGATCAAGGAGGCTAAACCCTAGAAGCTAGCCTATGGTATGATTGTTTTCCTCCCCTATGGACTAGGGCCATCCGGTTTATATAGACACCGGAGAGGGCTAGGGTTACACAGAGTCGGTTACAAAGGTAGGAGATCTACATATCCGTATCGCCAAGCTTGCCTTCCACGCCAAGGAAAGTCCCATCCCGACACGGGACGAAGTCTTCAATCTTGTATCTTCATAGTCTTGGAGTCCGGCCGATGATGATAGTTCGGCTATCCGGACACCCCTTAGTCCGGAACTCCCTCAGTAGCCCCTGAACCAGGCTTCAATGACGACGAGTCCGGCGCGCATATTGTCTTCGGCATTGCAAGGCGGGTTCCTCCTCCGAATAATTTATAGAAGATTGTGAACACCAGGATAGTGTCCGGCTCTGCAAAAATAAATTCCACATACCACCGTAGAGAGAATAATATTACACAAGATCAATCTGCTGACGTATTCTGTGGCGTGACGTCACACCACTTCCAAGACTTTACTCGAATTGTTTTTATCGTTCCACCTCAGCGCGTTTAGCGAGGCGGTTTCCTTGGCACGTCTTGTCGAAGCAGAGATCGTGTTCCCCTTATTACGGGATTCCCATCAATACGGACGTGAGTAACCCAACCGCGCCCGTTGCCACGCCCCCTCTATCGAAGGCGGGTTCCAAACGGTCACGGGAACGGCTCTTAGTATTCTTCCTCTTTATAATGAGACCAAGGCCCGTTCTTTTTATTCAATCCTCTATCAAATCCGCCCCTCTCCCTGAGTTCCAACACCCAGGGCTCTGAATTCAGGTACCTTCGATCTTCGACAATGTCCGGTCCTGATCTACGAGGCCGGTGGATGCCCTCCTCCATCACGGAGGAGGACGTGCTAAAGCTGAGAGATGCCAGGTATTTAACCTACGAGATTTCGCATAGGCTGCCTGCCCGAGGGCAAGTTATCCCAACTCCCGAGCCTGGCGAGATCGTCGTGTTCGTGTCTCACTTCCGTCGGGGTTTAGGCTTCCCGACGGATCCCTTCATGAGGGGGCTCATGTTTTACTATGGGCTGGAATTCCATGACCTGGCTCCGGAGTCCATCCTCCATATCTCATCATTCATTGTCGTCTGTGAAGCCTTCCTCCGCACTACCCCTCACTTTGGCTTATGGCTCAAAACCTTCAACGTGGAGCCGAAGATGATTGAGGGGCGTTAGGCAGAGTGCGGCGGGGCGGTTATAAGCAAGAGGGCCGAAGCTCCATGGCCCAAGGGCTCTTTCCAAGAGGAGCTCGGCTTGTGGCAACAGGAGTGGTTTTATATTACCGCTCCCCGGGGCAGCAGGCAGAAGCCGCCGCCCGTCTTTCGCTCGGGTCCTCCACAGCAGCTGACGTCATGGGTCAACAAGGGGCGTGACTGGGGGCCGCCCAAAGACGTCCCCCTGCTGCAGGACCGTATTCGAGGCCTCCAAGAAAGGGAGATCAATCTGGTCGCAGTGGTGCAGGTCATGTTGATCCGGCGCCTACTGCCCTGCAAACGTCGCCCCCTCCGCCTGTGGGAATTTAATCCGTAGGGGCCACGAGCTCTTCAACACTTCATGGGTTTGACTCCCATGGAGATGTATAAACTGTTCTTCGGATCGCAAGAGACGCATCCGGAATTGACCGAGGATGCTGGCCTAAGCTGCAATCGCCCGGATACTCAAGTAAGTAGCCCCGTGTACGGACACACCGTCCATTTATTTTTCGTGAGCTTGCCTTTTAACCAGCTATCCCTGGACAGGAGTGGATAGCGCAAGCAAAACTGATACGGTGTCCGGCCCCCCTCCCTGAGACCACGCAGGATCCCGTGTTAATCAAAATGTTGGAGGTTGCACCTTCGAATGAGGGCGAAGGGGGGCACGGGGAAACTGTCACCTCTGCCAAGGAGGCGTTTAGTAAGGAGGAATCGAGAGTCCCTCCTTCTAGGAGGAGAAGAGGAACGCTTCCGAAGACCCGAAGGCCAAGGCCTCAAAACGGGGAAAGAAATCTGTACCGGAAGGTCCTGCGCCAGAAAACGCCCCGGCCGTATTGTCTCCTCGGAGGAATCAGCCCTCTAACGAGCCGTAAGTGAAAAGGGGGATTTTATAATTATCAGTCACCCCTGCTTAATGTCTAAAGGTAACAAAGTTTTTACCTTGTAGTTCGGATCTCAGCCCATCTCAGCACAGCTCATCTTTGGGAGACCTTCATCCGGAGATGATGGAAAGCGAAACGCCTTCATCTACCGCCCCATCGTGCGGGGCAGATGACCCTGAGGTGTCGTCGCGGAGGGTCTCCCCGAGTCCGGCGGGACCGAAGAGTTCGGCGCCCATTGGAGTACGGCCGGTGGAGCTGCAGGATTTGCTTAAGAGGGCATCCATCTCAGAAGATCACCGCACATTAATGGGTGATGTGATTGAGAGGATTTCGTCCGCCGAAACTGGGTTGTATGAGGCCGTCGGAATTTTACTGACGGGATTTGAGGTACGCAAAAAATGACATACCTATTGACAGTTTTGCACATGAAGTGCGCCCTGTATAGATAGTAGCCCCTAAGACTTGGTATGCTGTCGAAAGCGATAGCGTGCCACGGATCGTAATATCAGTCATAGAATGCCTCCTTTCCTATGCAGGTGGCGGATCGTCCGGTGGCCAGCCGGACTGATGGATTTGCCGAGCTGAGAAGGCAACTCGACGTTGCGGATGCGGACATCTCGCTGGTCAATAAACGACTGGATGAGTCACAAGGTATGTGGTTGCTCCGTGGTCGCCTAGTAAGGAGGCTGACGCCCGTGCCTTACAATTTGTATGCTTGATGCAGATGGCGCTGCCGCTATGGAAGGCCTTCGAGCCGAACTTGCTCGGGCAAGGAGCAAGCCAGAAAAAGTGAGGCGGCTGCCTCGAAGGCAGCGGAAGAGCTAGAAGCCAAGAAGGCTGCGCACTGCCGAAGCAGAGAGGAGATGGCCGGAATGGCCGCGAAATTAAAAGTTGCTACCGACCCCCAGGAGGTTCTTGAAAGAGAACGTCGAGTGGAACAAGAGGACCTGAAGAAGGCCGACGCCGAAGCCAAAGATGCCCATAGTGCGATGCGGGCTATGAAGGAGGAACTGCGTCAAATCCGAGACATTGTGGCTGGAAAGCCCTTTATGCTGCGCAGGAAGTTCACGGATCCGAAGTATGCTCAGCTCGGCCGATTGTATGGTGCGGAGGATCCTTACCTGGACTTGGTAGCGAGTGCGGCGGACGCAGTCGTCCACTTCCGAAGCCAGAAGGGTCACGAAATGGAAAAGCTTTTCTGGTCTCAATTCCATAGTCCGGAGCGTCAACTTCCGCTGAGTGATCGACTGGTTGAGTGGGCTGAGCTAAATAGATTGTCCGGACATGCCATGACGGATGTGGTCACTCATCTGTGGCCGGGAAGATCCAAGCCGAAGAGTTATTTTGGCTTGTTGCAGCAATTCCTTGGGGCAGTGCCGCATATTAAGGCGATGAAGCGGTCGGCATGCATAGAAGGTGCACGGATGGCTCTCGCCCGTGGTAAAACATACTGGGTGGAGATGGATGCCACCACTGTTGCATCCCGGGGTTCGGACAAAAGCCGATTCCCCACCGAGCATTACTTTGAGGAAGTCCTGCAGGGTGCTCGTATAATAGAGTCGCAGTGCTCGAATGTTATGTTTGAATGACATGTATGATTTCTAAGATCATGTTTATAATGCAATGACTTTTTATACTTGTGTGTTCAAGTATTGAACTATCTCCTGTGTGGCCGTATATGTATGTACAATCTGAAAGATGGCAGTCTTTGGCTTCAGCCCCCTCGCACATGGTGCGGGGGTGTTTGCAAAAAGAAAAACGCTTTTTCACACTTAATCCAACGTCTTGGTCCTTTTAAGGAGGTGATAGCATAGCAAACTAGGCAACCGGACTATAATGCTTTATCACTTTCACTTAGCCATAGGAGCTCGAATGTGGGGCTACTATATAGCCCCTAATGGCACTGCGCTTCTCCGAACTCGGGGCGCGTATGTGCTTGACCGGGAAGCGGTCCTTCGTCAAAGCGGAGGAATTCTAAACATTCCCAATGGTCGATCGAGTGGTTGACCAGTCTCTCGCTATATCATGACAGTCAGTTTTCGGCTTTCTCTACTGAGGTGCTCTCCCGGCCGAACCGGGGCACAATCGCAGTAGTTCTCCTGGTGCCGCGTTAGCCGATGATACGGAACGTAAGGCAGCAAAACACAGGAGCTGGGCAAACCCAACATTTGACCAAAGACATGATTCAGAGCTGATGCATATAAGGCCTAACTCGAGACGCCGAACACTCCCTGAGGTGTTCGGTCTTTATGATATCGGGCAGAATAAAGCCCTAAGCCCCTAGTGTCCAAGTACAGGCGGGAACTTCTGACGCGGCCGATGCCAAAACGCCTGCCTCCTCCTCGGCTCTGGTAGGAAACCGGGGGATGTGTATCAACAAGAGACAGTGAGAAAGGTTTACGCAGAGTCTTAATCTGAAAAGAATCCTTGCAACGGGTCCCTACTGCACGTCTGCGCCTGTGTCTCCGTTGTGCTGTATCCTGGATGGGTGTAGCACGTGCTTTATCTGTAAAAGAGAAGGACTTAGTTTCTAAGAAATATCGTGCAAAAAGTGTATCAAAATAAAGTATAATTTGGAAGATGAAGAAAGTTAAGCTTTATTGGCTTTCATCATTTATGTGCGCGCCCCCCTAAAAAAAGAGGGTATGCGGCTGGGAAGCCCCTTGCTAAGTTACACCGAACTCGTCTAACCATGTCCGAGGCCTAAATGACCTATTTTTAGGGGCTTTGACCTGCAAGGTCGGAATAATGTGTGGCTGTCGAGGCAGACGCACATTCTCCATGATCGAGAGACACCTGGAGTTTTAAGAATATGCCACGTGGACCGAGCATTTTTAAGCGTAAGAGACGCGAAATGTGGTATTGCATTAAAGCGGGCGAAAGCTGCACGCCCCAGTAGTGCTTAAGGGCTACTGCTAAATGGGGTGATGGAGGGTGAGCTTTTTCGCGACGGAGGTTGTCGGATGAACCGAACACGACCTCTAGTGGTACAGAGCCTGTAAAATTGGCTAAAAAAGGCCTGGCGTCACTCCTTTGAAGGAAGTGCTGCTATAGCGAATTTTGGTGGGTTCTATCCCTAGTATGCGGACGGTGTCCTGGTATAGCAGGGGCCACCCTGCGTGTTATCACGTGAAGTGAGTTCATTGTTTTGACTTCTAATGGGAAAGTCTTTTGGTTTCCGGAGCGCTGCTTTTGGGTTTCGTCACTTTCACTTGGTGTGTCGAGCCCTTTGTGTTCGGTGTTAAGTCGGCCGGACTGCTTGAAGACCCAACAATCTCTGTGGGTATGGTTTGCAGGCTTCTCGGAGGTACCGTGTATTTGACACAATCTATCCAGAATCTTGTTTAGGTTGGATAGCTCGTCACTGTTATCCTTTAGGGGCAGTGTTTTGTTGTTCGGCCGAGAGCTTTTGAATCCGGCGTTGACCGCCGTACTATTTGGGCTATTTTCCTTATTCCGGCGCTGATCTTTTTTGCATCGTGATTTCCCATTTCCATCCCTGATTTCGGATGTACTCGGGTCGCTGGTGCTGCATCTAGCCAACCAGCTGTCTTCCCCCCCGCAAAAGCGGGTCATGAGACTTGTTAGTGCGGCCATTGTTCTTGGTTTTTCCTGGCCGAGGTGTCTGGCGAGCCATTCGTCTCGGACGTTGTGTTTAAAGGCTGCTAAGGCTTCAGCGTCCAGACAGTCGACTATTTGGTTCTGTTTAGTGAGGAACCTATTCCAGAATTTGCGTGCTGATTCTCTGGGCTGTTGAGTTATGTGACTTAAATCATCTGCATCCGGAGGCCGGACATAAGTCCCCTGAAAATTCGCTCGAAACGCATCCTCAAGCTCTTCCCAACTTCCAATCGTATTTTCTGGGAGGCTTTTAAGCCAATGCCGGGCCGGCCCTTTGAGCTTGAGGGGTAGGTATTTTATGGCATAGAGATCGTCTCCTCTTGCCATGTGTATGTGTAGGATATAATCCTCAATCCAGACTCCGGGGTCTGTTGTTCCGTCGTATGCCTCTATGTTTATGGGTTTAAATCCAGCTGGAAATTCATGATCCAGTACCTCGTCGGTGAAACATAGTGGGTGTGCGGCGCCCCTGTATTTGGGTGTGCCGTTGTCTTCAAATGCTCGGCTGGTTGTGTTACTTCCTGGAGTCTTCTTTTTTGGCCCATAGATAGACCTGGCCGGGTTATCCTTTTTCTGAGGATCTTTGTGCTGATCATGTGCTGGCTTGTGTGTGGCGCCCTGTTTTGCTCTTGGCCTGTCATCTGGTTGTCTATCCGGCCAGGCGGCCCCTTTCTTTTTTGACTGCGGGGGCTCAAAGGCCTCCTCGTCAAATTCGGGCAGCAGCTTGCGCTTCGGGTAGCTCTTTGTCTGGTGACTAGTACCATATTTATCTGCGGTGTTGAGTACTTTGCTCCATCTCATTCTGAGTGCGTCTTCCGCTGTTTTGAGCTTCCGCTTTTGCTTCTTCAGACTTCTTGCAGTGGCGACGAGCCTTTTATGAAGATTCATATGCTCTGGTGATGTGAGATCATTTTCGCCGGGGATGAGTTGCTTGTCCGGTTCATGTCTGGCTGGCTGCTTGTTGACGTGTGCGTCACCCACTGCTTCGCCCTGCTCTAGGGCCGGGTCCATATGGGTGCCGTTTTTGTCGATGCCGGTCTTCGGGCGGCGCTTGCGTCGCCGCTTTGTTTGTTTGTTGGGGGAGTTGTCCTTCGCCACGTCCCGTTTTTCCTCATTGTCGTTTCCTTTTGGTGTGTCCACCATGTATACGTTGTGGGCTGGGGTGGCTTTCCTGCACCCGTTAGGCGCTGGTTCTTGGTCGTCTCCGGCATCGTCGTCCATACCGTCGATGTCCTCGGAGTCGTAGTCTAGCATGTCGGTTAAATCATCGACAGCGGCTACCAAGTGGGTGGTGGGTGGGCTTTGAATTTCTTCGTCGTCTGCGTCCCAACCGTCCTGACCGCAGTCCGGCTAGGGTTCTCCTGATAACGAGAGATATTTTAGTGAACTCAAGATGTCGCCGAAAGGTGAGTGTTGAAAGACATCCGCTGCGGTGAACTCCATGATCGGCGCCCAATCGGATTCGATCAAGGCGGGCGCGGGAGGTTCGAAGTCCGGCGAGGAGTCCGGCACCTTGGAGTCACGAGCTTTATGAGGGACAAAGTCAGTGTTCGGCTCTATCGCCGTAGAGGTTGCAGCCCCCGAGGCGGTGTCTAGGCATCCATCCTCGATCTGCGCGGCCGGCTCCGAATTGAGGATCGGAGCGGGCTCGAGTGCGGCCTCCAGGGTACTGTCCGGCGGCAGAGCTAAATCATGCCCGACGTGACAGTGCGACACGCTCGGCTGCGGCTTGAATCTGTCAAAGATCAAGTCCCCGCGGATGTCAGCCATGAAGTTCAAACTTCCAAATCTGACCTGACGGCCAGGGGCGTAGCTTTCGATCTGCTCCAGTTGGCCAAGCGAATTGGCCCGCAGTGCAAAGCCGCCGAATACGAAGATCTGTCCGGGGAGGAAGGTCTCCCCTTGGACTGCGTCGTTGATGATGATCGAAGAGGCCATCGAGCCTATCAGTGACGACACAGAGGAACTCTCAATGAAAGCACCAATGTCGGTGTCAAAACCGGCGGATCTCGGGTAGGGGGTCCCGAACTATGCGTCTACGCGGATGGTAACAGGAGACGAGGGACACGATGTTTTTACCCAGGTTCAGGCCCTCTTGATGGAGGTAAAACTGAAGGAAATATGGCCTAGAGGCAATAATAAAGTTATTATTTATTTCCTTATTTCATGATAAATGTTTATTATTCATGCTAGAATTGTATTAACCGGAAACATAATACATGTGTGAATACATAGACAAACAGAGTGTCACTAGTATGCCTTTACTTGACTAGCCTGTTAATCAAAGATGGTTATGTTTCCTAACCATGGACAAAGAGTTGTTATTTGATTAACGGGATCACATCATTAGTTGAATGATCTGATTGACATGACCCATTCCGTTAGCTTAGCACCCGATCGCTTAATATGTTGCTATTGCTTTCTTCATGACTTATACATGTTCCTATGAATATGAGATTATGCAACTCCCGTTTACCGGAGGAACACTTTGTGTGCTACCAAACGTCACAACGTAACTGGGTGATTATAAAGGTGCTCTACAGGTGTCTCCAAAGGTACTTGTTGGGTTGGCGTATTTCGAGATTAGGATTTGTCACTCCGATTATCGGAGAGGTATCTCTGGGCCCACTTGGTAATGCACATCACTTAAAGCCTTGCAAGCATTGCAACTAATGAGTTAGTTGCGGGATGATGTATTATGGAACGAGTAAAGAGACTTGCCGGTAACGAGATTGAACTAGGTATTGAGATACCGACGATCGAATCTCGGGCAAGTAACATACCGATGACAAAGGGAACAACGTATGTTGTTATGCGGTTTGACCGATAAAGATCTTCGTAGAATATGTGGGAGCCAATATGGGCATCCAGGTCCCGCTATTGGTTATTGACCGGAAGCGTGTCTCGGTCATGTCTACATAGTTCTCGAACCCATAGGGTCCGCACGCTTTTCGTTGATGATATAGTATTATATGAGTTATGTTTGTTGGTAACCGAATGTTGTTCGGAGTCCCGGATGAGATGATGGACATGACGAGGAACTTCGGAATGGTCCGGAGATAAAGTTTGAAATATGGGATAATAGTGTTTGATCCCCGGAAGGGTTCCGGAATTCACCGGAAGGGGTTCCGGATGTTTCCCGAAATGTTTGGGTACGAGAACACGTTATTTGGGCCAAAGGGGAAAGCCCACAAGGTTTTTGGAAAGCGCAAAAGGAAGTTTTGCGGAGTCCAGGGGCCAGACGCCAGGGTCCCTGGCGTCTGGGTCCAGATGCCGGGAACCCTGGCGTCTGGCCCTGGAGTCCGAGAAGGACTCTTGCCTTTCGGGTGAAACTGACTTTGTGGAGGCTTTTACTCCAAGTTTCGACCCCAAGGCTCAACATATAAATAGAGGGGTAGGACTAGCACCAAAGACACATCAAGAAACACCAAGCCGTGTGCCGGCAACCCCGTCCCCTCTAGTTTATCCTCCGTCATAGTTTCCGTAGTGCTTAGGCGAAGCCCTGCGGAGATTGTTCTTCACCAACACCGTCACCATGCCGTCGTGCTGCCGGAACTCATCTACTACTTCGCCCGTCTTGCTGGATTGAGAAGGCGAGGACGTCATCGAGCTGAACGTGTGCAGAACTCGGAGGTGCTGTGCGTTCGGTACTTGGATCGATCGGATCGTGAAGACGTACGACTACATCAACCGCGTTGATAAACGCTTCCGCTTAGCGATCTTCAAGGGTATGAAGATACACTCCCCCTCTCGTTGCTATATCATCACCATGATCTTGCGTGTGTGTAGGAATTTTTTTGAAATTACTACGTTCCCCAACAGTGGCATCCGAGCCTAGGTTTTATGTGTTGATGTTATATGCACGAGTAGAACACAAGTGAGTTGTGGGCGATATAAGTCATACTGCTTACCAGCATGTCATACTTTGGTTCGGCGGTATTGTTGGATGAAGCGGCCCGGACCGACATTACGCGTACGCTTACGCGAGACTGGTTCTACCGCCGTCCTTTGCACACAGGTGGCTAGCGGGTGTCAGTTTCTCCAACTTTAGTTGAGCCAAGTGTGGCTACGCCCGGTCCTTGCGAAGGTTAAAACAGCACCAACTTGACAAACTATCGTTGTGGTTTTGATGCGTAGGTAAGAACGGTTCTTGCTCAGCCCGTAGCAGCCACGTAAAACTTGCAACAACAAAGTAGAGGACGTCTAACTTGTTTTTGCAGGGCATGTTGTGATGTGATATGGTCAAGACGTGATGAGATATAAATTGTTGTATGAGATGATCATGTTTTGTTGAAGTTATCGGCAACTGGCAGAAACCCTATGGTTGTCTCTTTGTTGCATAAGATGCAAGTGCCAAATAATTGCTTTACTTTATCGCTATGCGATAGCAATAGTTGCAAGAGCAATAGTTGGCGAGACGACCATGTGATGACACATTGATATAGATCAAGATGATGAAGATCATGGTGTTGTGCCGGTAACGATAGAGATCATGATAATGTTTTGGAGATGGAGATCAAAGGCGCAAGATGATCATGGCCATATCATGTCACATATTTTGATTGCATATGATGTTTATCTATTATACATCTTATTCTTGCTTTGATTGACGGTAGCATTTTTAAGATGATCTCTCACTAATTATCAAGAAGTGTTCTCCCTGAGTATGCACCGTTGCCAAAGTTCGTCGTGCCCAGACACCACGTGATGATCGGGTGTGATAAGCTCTACGTCCATCTACAACGGGTGCAAGCCAGTTTTTGCACACGCGGAATACTCAGGTTAAACTTGACGAGCCTAGCATATGCAGATATGGCCTCGGAACACGGAGACCGAAAGGTCGAGCCTGAATCATATAGTAGATATGATCAACATAATGATGTTCACCATTGAAAGCTACTCCATTTCACGTGATGATCGGTTATGGTTTAGTTGATTTGGATCACGTGATCACTTAGAGGATTAGAGAGATGTCTTTCTAAGTGGGAGTTCTTAAGTAATATGATTAATTGAACTTAAATTTATCATGAACTTAGTCCTGGTAGTATTTTGCAAATTATGTTGTAGATCAATAGCTTGCATTATTGCTTTCATATGTTTATTTTGATATGTTCCTAGAGAAAATTGTGTTGAAAAATGTTAGTAGCAATGATGCGGATTGGATCCGTGATCTGAGGTTTATCCTCATTGCTGCGCAGAACAATTATGTCCTTGATGCACCGCTAGGTGACAAACCTATTGCAGGAGCAGATGCAGACGTTATGAACGTTTGGCTAGCTCAATATGATGACTACTTGATAGTTTAGTGCACCATGCTTAACGGCTTAGAATCAGGACTTCAAAGACGTTTTGAACGTCATGGACCATATGAGATGTTCCAGGAGTTGAAGTTAATATTTCAAGCAAATACCCGAGTTGAGAGATATGAAGTCTCCAACAAGTTCTATTGCTAAAAGATGGAGGAGAATCGCTCAACTAGTGAGCATGTGCTCAGATTGTCTGGGTACTACAATCGCTTGAATCAAGTGGGAGTTAATCTTCCAGATAAGATAGTGATTGACAGAATTCTCTAGTCACCACCACCAAGTTAGTAGAACTTCGTGATGAACTATAATGCAAGGGATGACGAAAACAATTCCCGAGCTCTTCGTGATGCTGAAATCGACGAAGGTAGAAATCAAGAAAAACAATCAAGTGTTGATGGTAGAAAAGACCACTAGTTTCAAGAAAAGGGCAAAGGGAAGAAGGGGAACTTGAAGAAGAACGGCAAGCGAGTTGCTGCTCAAGTGAAGAAGCCCAAGTCTGGTGCTAAGCCTGAGACTAAGTGCTTCTACTGCAAAGGGATTGGTCACTGGAAGCGGAACTACCCCAAGTGATTGGCGGATAAGAAGGATGGCAAAGTGAACATAAGTATATTTGATATACATGTTATTGATGTGTACTTTACTAGTGTTTATAGCAACCCCTCGGTACTTGATACTGGTTCAGTTGCTAAGAGTAGTAACTCGAAACGGGAGTTGCAGAATAAACAGAAACTAGTTAAGGGTGAAGTGACGATGTGTGTTGAAAGTAGTTTCAAGATTTATATGATCATCATCGCACACTCCCTATACTTTCGGGATTAGTGTTGAACCTAAATAAATGTTATTTGGTGTTTGCGTTGAGCATGAATATGATTTGATAGTGTTTATTGCAATACGGTTATTCATTTAAGTAAGAGAATAAACTGTTGTTCTGATTACATGAATAAAACCTTATATGGTTACACACCCAATGAAAATGGTTCATTGGATCTCGATCGTAGTGATACACATATTCATAATATTGAAACCAAAAGATGCAAAATTAATAATGATAGTGCAACTTATTTGTGGCACTGCCGTTTAGGTCATATTGGTGTAAAGCGCATGAAGAAACTCCATGCTGATGGGATTTTGGAATCACTTGATTATGAATCACTTGATGCTTGCGAACCATGCCTCATGGGCAAGATGACTAAGACTCCGTTCTTCGGAACAGTGGAGCAAGCAACTGACTTATTGGAAATAATACATACTGATGTATGCGATCCGATGAGTGTTAAGGCTCGCGGCGGGTATCGTTATTTTCTGACCTTCACATATGATTTGAGCAGATATGGGTATATCTACTTGATGAAACATAAGTCTGAAACGTTTGAAAAGTTCAAAGAATTTCAGAGTGAAGTGGAAAATCATCGTGACAAGGAAAAGGTTTCTACGATCTGATCGCGGAGACAAATATTTGAGTTACGAGTTTGGTCTTCAATTAAAACAATGTGGAATAGTTTCACAAATTCATGCCACCTGGAACACCACATCATAATGGTGTGTCCGAACGTCATAACCATACTTTGTTGGATATAGTACAATCTATGATGTTTCTTACCGATTTACCAATATCGTTTTGGGATCATGCATTAGAGACAGTTGCATTCACGTTTAATAGGGCATCATCTAATTCCGTTGAGACGACACCATATGAACTGTGGTTTAGCAAGAAACCCAAGTTGTCGTTTCTTAAAGTTTGGGGCTGCGATGCTTATGCGAAAAAGTTTCATCTTGATAAGCTCAAACCCAAATTGGAGAAGTGCGTCTTCATAGAATACCCAAAGGAAACTGTTGGGTACACCTTCTATCACAGATCCGAAGGCAAGATATTCGTTGCTAAGAATGGATCCTTTCTACAGAAGGAGTTTCTCTCGAAAGAAGTGAGTGGGAAGAAAGTAGAACTTGATGAGGTAACTGTACCTACTCCCGAATTGGAAAGTAGTTCATCACAAAAATCTGTTCCTGTGAATCCTACACCAATTAGTGAGGAAGCTAATGATGATGATCATGTAACTTCAGATCAAGTTACTACAGAACTTCGTAGATCAACCAGAGTGAGATCCACACCAGAGTGGTATGGTAATCTTGTTCTGGAAGTTATGTTACTAGACCATGACGAAACTGCGAACTATGAGGAAGTGATGATGAGCCCAGATTCCGCAAAATGGCTTGAGGCCATGAAATCTGAGATGGGATCCATGTATGAGAACAAAGTGTGGACTTTGGTTGACTTGCCCGATGATCGGCAAGCAATTGAGAATAAATGGATTTTCAAGAGGAAGACGGACGCTGATAGTAGTGTTACTATCTACAAAGCTAGAATTGTCGTAAAAGGTTTTCGACAAGTTCAAGGTGTTGATTACGATGAGAGTTTCTCACTCGTATCTATGCTTAAGTCTGTCCGAATCATGTTAGCAATTGCCGCATTTTTTGAAATCTGGCAAATGGATAAACAAAACTGCATTCCTTAATGGATTTATTAAAGAAGAGTTGTATATGATGCAACCAGAAGGTTTTGTCAATCATAAAGGTGCTAACAAAATATGCAAGCTCCAGCGATCCATCTATGGACTGGTGCAAGCATCTTGGAGTTGGAATATACGCTTTGATAAGTTGATCAAAGCATATAGTTTTATACAGACTTGCGGTGAAGCCTGTATTTACAAGAAAGTGAGTGGGAGCACTACAACATTTCTGATAAGTATATGTGAATGACATATTGTTGATCGGAAATAATGTAGAATTATTCTGCAAAGCATAAAGGAGTGTTTGAAAGGAGTTTTTCAAAGGAAAACCTCGATGAAGCTGCTTACATATTGAGCATCAAGATCTATAGAGATAGATCAAGATGCTTGATAAGTTTTTCAATGAGTACATACCTTGACAAGATTTTGAAGTAGTTCAAAATGGAACAGTCAAAGAAAGAGTTCTTGCTTGTGTTACAAGGTGTGAAATTGAGTAAGACTCAAAACCCGACCACAGGCAGAAGATAGAAAGAGAATGAAAGTCATTCCCTATGCCTTGGCCATAGGTTCTATAAAGTATGCCATGCTGTGTACCAGATCTATTGTATACCCTACACTGATTTTGGCAAGGGAGTACAATAGTGATCTAGGAGTAGATCACTGGACAGCGGTCAAAATTATCCTTAGTGGAATAAGGATATGTTTCTCGATTATGGAGGTGACAAAAGGTTCGTCGTAAAGGGTTACGTTGATGCAAGTTTTGACACTGATCTAGATGACTCTAAGTCTCAATCTGGATACATATTGAAAGTGGGAGCAATTAGCTAGAGTAGCTCTGTGCAGAGCATTGTTGACATAGAAATTTGCAAAATACATACGGATCTGAATATGGCAGACCCGTTGACTAAACTTCTCTCACAAGCAAAACATGATCACACCTTAGTACTCTTTGGGTGTTAATCACATAGCGATGTGAACTAGATTACTGAATCTAGTACACCCTTTGGGTGTTAGTCACATGGCGATGTGAACTATGCGTGTTAATCACATAATGATGTGGACTATTGATGTTAATCACATGGCGAGATTATTGACTCTAGTGCAAGTGGGAGACTGAAGGAAATATGCCCTAGAGGCAATAATAAAGTTATTATTTATTTCCTAATTTCATGATAAATTTTTATTATTCATGCTAGAATTGTATTAACCGGAAACATAATAAATGTGTGAATACATAGACAAACAGAGTGTCACTAGTATGCCTCTACTTGACTAGCCTGTTAATCAAAGATGGTTATGTTTCCTAACCATGGACAAAGAGTTGTTATTTGATTAACGGGATCACATCATTAGTTGAATGATCTGATTGACATGAACCATTCCGTTAGCTTAGCACCCGATCGCTTAATATGTTGCTATTGCTTTCTTCATGACTTATACATGTTCCTATGACTATGAGATTATGCAACTCCTGTTTACCGGAGGAACACTTTGTGTGCTACCAAACGTCACAACGTAACTGGGTGATTATAAAGGTGCTCTACAGGTGTCTCCGAAGGTACTTGTTGGGTTGGCGTATTTCGAGATTAGGATTTGTCACTCCGATTGTCGGAGAGGTATCTCTGGGCCCACTCGGTAATGCACATCACTGAAAGCCTTGCAAGCATTGCAACTAATGAGTTAGTTGCGGGATGATGTATTATGGAACGAGTAAAGATACTTGCCGGTAACGAGATTGAACTATGTATTGAGATACCGACGATCGAATCTCGGGCAAGTAACATACCGATGACAAAGGGAACAACGTATGTTGTTATGCGATTTGACCGATAAAGATCTTCGTAGAATATGTGGGAGCCAATATGGGCATCCAGGTCCCGCTATTGGTTATTGACCGAAAACATGTCTCGGTCATGTCTACATAGTTCTCGAACCCGTAGGGTCCGCATGCTTAACGTTTCGTTGACGATATAGTATTATATGAGTTATGTGTGTTGGTAACCGAATGTTGTTCGGAGTCCCAGATGAGATCATGGACATGACGAGGAACTCCGGAATGGTCCGGAGATAAAGTTTGATATATGGGATAATAGTGTTTGATCCCCGGAAGGGTTCCGGAATTCACCGGAAGGGGTTCCGGATGTTTCCCGAAATGTTTGGGTACGAGAACACGTTATTTGGGCCAAAGGGGAAAGCCCACAAGGTTTTTGGAAAGCGCAAAAGGAAGTTTTGCGGAGTCCAGGGGCCAGACGTCAGGGTCCCTGGCGTCTAGGTCCAGACGCTGGGAACCCTGGCGTCTGGCCCTGGAGTCCGAGAACGACTCTTGCCTTTCGGGTGAAACCGACTTTGTGGAGGCTTTTACTCCAAGTTTCGACCCCAAGGCTCAACATATAAATAGAGGGGTAGGACTAGCACCAAAGACACATCAAGAAACACCAAGCCGTGTGCCGGCAACCCCGTCCCCTCTAGTTTATCCTCCGTCATAGTTTCCGTAGTGCTTAGGCGAAGCCCTGCGGAGATTGTTCTTCACCAACACCATCACCACGCCGTCGTGCTGCCGGAACTCATCTACTACTTCGCCCGTCTTGCTGGATCGAGAAGACGAGGACGTCATCGAGCTGAACGTGTGCAGAACTCGGAGGTGCCGTGCGTTCGGTACTTGGATCGGTCGGATCGTGAAGACGTACGACTACATCAACCGCGTTGATAAACGCTTCCACTTAGCGATCTTCAAGGGTATGAAGATACACTCCCCCTCTCGTTGCTATATCATCACCATGATCTTGCGTGTGCGTAGGAATTTTTTTTGAAATTACTACGTTCCCCAACAAAAACCCTATGTCCTGCTTGATTAATATTGATGATGTGGGTTACAAGAGTAGATCTACCACGAGATCAAGGAGGCTAAACCCTAGAAGCTAGCCTATGGTATGATTGTTTTGCTCCCCTATGGACTAGGGCCATCTGGTTTATATAGACATCGGAGAGGGCTAGGGTTACACAGAGTCGGTTACAAAGGTAGGAGATCTACATATCCGTATCGCCAAGCTTGCCTTCCACGCCAAGGAAAGTCCCATCCGGACACGGGACGAAGTCTTCAATCTTGTATCTTCATAGTCTTGGAGTCCGGCCGATGATGATAGTTTGGCTATCCGGACACCCCTTAGTCCGGAACTCCCTCAGCTAGCTCTCTTCTCCCTAGCTGTGAGTGGAGGGAAATGGAGTGTGAACCCTTTGCATGGGTGAGCCTGGGGGTTTATATAGACCTACCCCCAGGGGTACAATGGTAATCCGGCCGGGTGTAGGACCCGGCCGTCTGCGTCTCTGGGATTCGGCTTCTCCGCCGTCTGTCTGGGCCCGCCTCCTGGTGGGTCCTGCCTGTTGGGGAACGTAGTAATTTCAAAATTTTCCTACAATCACGCAAGATCTATCTAGGAGATGCATAGCAATGAGAGGGGAAAGTGTGTCCACGTACCCTCGTATACCGAAAGCGGAAGCGTTTAGTAACGCGGTTGATGTAGTCGAACATCTTCACGATCCAACCGATACAAGTACCGAACGTACGGTACCTCCATGTTCAGCACACTTTAGCACGATGATGACCCTCGAACTCTTGATCCAGCTGAGGACGAGGGAGAGTTCCGTCAGCACGACGGCGTGGCGACGGTGTTGATGATGTTACCGGCACAGGGCTTCGCCTAAGCACTATGACGATATGACCGACGTGTTAAACTATGGAGGGGGGCACATGATTAAGAGAACTTGTGTCTTTGGGGTGCCCCCTGCCCACGTATATAAAGGAGGGAGGGAGAGAGGCCGACCCCCTAGGGGCGTGCCAAGAGCATGGAGTCCTACTAGGACTTCCAAGTCCTAGTAGGAATCTTTCCCTTTTAGGAGTAGAAGACAAGGAAAGAGGGAAAGAGAGAGGGAGTAGGAAAGGGCAAGGGGGGCGCCGCCTCCTCCCCCTAGTCCAATTCGGACCCATGGGGGGGGGAGCCACCTCCCCTTTGGCTTGCCTCCTCTTTTCCCGTATGGCCCAATAAGTCCCATTACTTCTCCCTGTGAATTCCTGTAACTCCCCGGTACTCCGAAAAATACCAGAATCACGCGGAACCTTTTCGATGTCCAAATATAGCCTTCCAATATATGAATATTTACCTCTCGACCATTTTGAGACTCCTCGTCATGTCCGTGATCTCATCCGGGACTCCGAACAAACTTGGGTCATCAAATCACATAACTCATAATACAAATCGTCATCGAACGTTAAGCGTGCGGACCCTAAGGGTTCAGGAACTATGTAGACATGACCGATAAACATCTCTAGTCAATAACCAGTAGTGGAACCTGGATGCTCATATTGGCTCCTACATATTCTACGGAGATCTTTATCAGTCAAACTGCATAACAACATACATTGTTCCCTTTGTCATCGGTATGTTACTTGCCCAAGATTCGATCATCGGTATCATCATACCTAGTTCAATCTCGTTACCGGAAGTCTCTTTACTTGTTACGTAATGCTTCATCCCGCAACTAACTCATTAGTCACATTGCTTGCAAGGCTTATAGTGATGAGCATTACCGAGAGGGCCCAGAGATACCTCTTCAAAACACGGAGTGACAAATCCTAATCTCGATCTATGCCAACCCAACAAACACCTTCGGAGACACCTGTAGAGTATCTTTATAATCACCCAGTTACATTGTGATGTTTGATAGCACACAAGGTGTTCCTCCGGTATTCGGGAGTTGCATAATCTCATAGTCTGAGGAACATGTATACGTCATGAAGAAAGCAGTAGCAATGAAACTATAATGATCATAATGCTAAGCTAATGGATGGGTCTTGTCCATCACATCATTCTCCTATGATGTGATCCCGTTTATCAAATGACAACACATGTCTATGGTTAGGAAACATAACCATCTTTGATTAACGAGCTAGTCAAGTAGAGGCATACTAGGGACACTATGTTTTGTCTATGTATTCACACATGTACTAAGTTTCCGGTTAATACAATCCTAGCATGAATAATAAAAAATTATCATGATATAAGGAAATATAAACAACAGCTTTATTATTGCCTCTAGGGCATATTTCCTTCACCGCCGACTAACGTGAACTCGGTCGACAGGTAGGGCCCGCCGCTTGTGGGCCAGGTTGACTGTGTTACACTGTAGCCTCGCCCTTGATGACAGAGTCTTTGTCGGGGGGTGCATGGCTACAGTTCCGCCGCCTGGAGGACGCTTACTATAGCCGCACCCCGTCTCATCAGGTTTATGGCGCACAGACTTCAAGGGGAGGGATGGCCGCCTGCTGGGAGTCTGCCTCCCCTTGCGGTCGCCTGATCTGGGCTTGCCGTCTTCTGGTGGTATGCGGACAGGTAGGGCCCGCCGTCTGCGAGTCGTACCGACCGCCCATCGTGGGAGCATGGCTCCATCTGACGTAGGTGATGTCATGGGTTGCGTAGCTACAGTACCGCGCTGGGCGTGGGGTGTCTGCTTGGTACACCCATTGAGGGAGTTTCGGACTAGGGGGTGTCCGGATAGCCGAACTATCATCGTCGGCCGGACTCCAAGACTATGAAGATACAAGATTGAAGACTTCGTCCCGTGTCCAGATGGGACTTTCCTTGGCGTAGAAGGCAAGCTTGGCGATACGGATATGTAGATCTCCTACCATTGTAACCGACTCTGTGTAACCCTAGCCCTCTCCGGTGTCTATATAAACCGGATGGCCTTAGTTCGTAGGACGAACAACAATCATACCATAGGCTAGCTTCTAGGGTTTAGCCTCCTTGATCTCGTGGTAGATCCACTCTTGTAACACACATCATCAATATTAATCAAGCAGGACGTAGGGTTTTACCTCCATCAAGAGGGCCTGAACCTGGGCAAAACATCGTGTCCCTTGTCTCCTGTTACCATCCGCCTAGACGCACAGTTCGGGACCCCCTACCCGAGATCCGCCGGTTTTGACACCGACATTGGTGCTTTCATTGAGAGTTCCTCTGTGTCGTCACCGATAGGCTCGATGGCTTCTTCGATCATCAACAACGACGTAGTCCAGGGTGAGGCCTTCCTCCCCGGACAGATCTTCGTATTCGGCGGCTTTGCACTGCGGGCCAATTCACTTGGCCATCTGGAGCAGATCGAAAGCTACGCCCCTGGCCGTCAGGTCAGATTTGGAAGTTTGAACTTCACGGATGACATCCGCGGGGACTTGATCCTCGATGGGTTCGGGCCATAGCCAAGCGCGCCGCACTGTCATGATGGGCATGATTTAGCTCTGTAGCCGGACAGTGCCCTGGAGGCCGCACTCGAGTCCGCTCCGATCTTCAATTCGGAGCTTGCTGCGCAGATCGAGGACGGATGGCTAGACACCGCCTCGGGGGCTGCAACCTCTACGGTGATAAAGCCGAACACTAACCTTGTACCTCACGAAGCTCGTGACTCCGAGGTGCCGGACTCCTTGCCGGACTCCGAACCTCCCGCGCCCCCTCCGATCGGATCTGATTGGGCGCCGATCATGGAGTTCACCGCAGCGGACATCTTTCAACACTCACCTTTCGGCGACATCTTGAGTTCGCTAAAGTATCTCTCGTTATCAGGAGAGCCCTGGCCGGACTGCGGTCAGGACGGTTGGGATGCAGACGACGAAGAAATTCAAAGCCCACCCACCACCCACTTGGTAGCCACTGTCGACGATCTAACCGACATGCTAGACTACTACTCCGAAGACATCGACGGTATGGACGACGATGCCGGAGACGACCAAGAACCAGCACCCATCGGGCACCGGAAAGCCACCCCAACGCACGACGTATACATGGTGGATACACCAAAAGGAAGCGACAACGAGGAAAAACGGGACGTGGCGAAGGACAACTCCCCCAACAAACAACCAAAACGGCGACGCAAGCGCCGCCCGAAGACCGGCCTAGATAAAAACGGCACCCATACGGACCCAACCCTAGAGCAGGGCGAAGCAGTGGACGACGAACATGCCACCAAGCAACCCATCCCCGGCGAAGACGATCTCACATCACCAGAGCATATGAACCGTCATAAAAGACTCGTCGCCATTGCAAGAAGTTTGAAGAAGCAAAAGCGGAAGCTCAAAACAGCGGAGGACGCACTCAGAATGAGATGGAGCAAAGTACTCAACACCGCAGATAAATATGGCGCTAGTCACCAGACAAAGAGCTACCCGAAGTGCAAGCTGTTGCCCGAATTTGACGAGGAGGCCTTAGAGCCCCGCAGTCAAAAAAGAAAGAAGCCGCCTGGCCGGATAGACGACCAGATGACAGGCCAAGAACAGCAAGGGGCGCCGCACACAAGCCGACACACGATCAGCACAAAGATCCTCGGAAAAAGGATGACCTGGCCAGGTCTATCTATGGGCCAAAAAAGAAGACTCCAGGAAGCAACATAACCCACCGAGCATTTGAAGACAACGACACACCCAAATACAGGGGCGCCGCACACCCACTATGTTTCACCGACGAGGTACTGGATCATGGATTTCCAGCGGGATTCAAACCCGTAAACATAGAGGCATATGACGGAACAACAGACCTCGGAGTCTGGATTGAGAATTATATCCTACACATACATATGGCCAGAGGAGACGATCTCCATGCCATAAAATACCTACCCCTCAAGCTCAAAGGGCCAGCTCGGCATTGGCTCAAAAGCCTCCTAGAAAATACCATTGGAAGTTGGGAAGAGCTTGAGGATGCGTTTCGAGCAAATTTTCAGGGGACTTATGTCCGCCCTCCAGATGCAGACGATTTAAGTCACATAACTCAACAGCACGGAGAGTCAGCACGCAAATTCTGGAACAGGTTCTTCACTAAAAAGAACCAAATAGTGGACTGTCCAGACGCTGAAGCCTTAGCAGCCTTTAAACACAACGTCCGAGACGAATGGCTCGCCAGACACCTCGGCCAAGAAAAACCAAGAACAATGGCCGCACTAACAAGCCTCATGACCCGCTTTTGCGCGGGGGAAGACAGCTGGCTCGCTAGATGTAGCACCAGCGACCCGAGTACATCCGAAGTCAGGGATGGAAATGGGAAATCACGATGCAGAAAAGATCAGCGCCGGAACAAGGAAAATGGCCCAAATAGTACGGCGGTCAATGCCGGATTCAAAAGCTCTCGGTAGAATAACAAAACACTGCCCCTCAAGGACAACAGTGACGAGCTATCCAACCTAAACAAGATTCTGGACAGGCTATGTCAAATACATGGTACCTCCGGGAAGCCTGCAAACCATACCCACAGAGATTGTTGGGTCTTCAAGCAGTCCGGCCGACTTAACGCCGAACACAAGGGGCTCGACACACCAAGCGAAAGTGACAAACCCCAAAAGTAGCACTCCGGAAAATAGAAGACTTTCCCACTAGAAGTCAAAACAGTGAAATCACTTCATGTGATAACAGGAAAACACAATGTGGCACCTGCCATACCAAGACACCGTCCGCAGAATGGGGATAGACCCTACAAAAATTCGCCATTACAGCACTTCCTTAAAAGGAGTGACGCCAGGCCTTTAAGCCAATTATACGGGCTCTGTACCACTAGAGGTTGTGTTCGGTTCATCCGACAACCTCCATCGCGAAAAGCTCACTCTCCATAGCGCCCCATTTTACAGTGGCCATCGAGCACTACTGGGACGCAAAGCTTTCACCCGCTTTAACGCAATACCACATTACACATCTCTTATACTTACAATGCCCGGTCCACGCGGCATAATCTCATTAAAGAGTAACTCCGAGTGTTCCTCGACCATGGAGAGCGTGGGGCTGCCTTGACAGCAACTCCGACCTTGCAGGTCAAGGCCCCTAAACACAGGTCATTCAGACCCCGGACACAGTTAGGCGAGTCCGGCATAAATAAACAAGGGGCTTCCCAGCCGCATACCCCCTTTATAAGGGGCCGCGCGTATAAATGATGAGAGCCAATAAAGCTCAACTTTCTTCATCTTCCAAATTATACTTTATTTTAATACAACTTTTGCACAATATTTCTTAGAAACTACGTCCTTCTCTTTTACAGATGAAGCACGTGCTACACCCATCCAGGATATAGCACAACGGAGACACAGGCGCAGATGTGCAGCAGGGACCCGTTGCAAGGATTCTTTTCAGATTAAGACCCTGCGTAAACCTTTCTTACTGTCTCTTATTGATACACATCCCCCGGTTTCCTACCATAGCCGAGGAGGAGGCTGGCGTTTTGGCATCGGCCGCGTCAGAAGTTCCCGCCTGTACCTGGACACTAGGGGCTTAGGGCATTGTTCTGCCCGGTATCATAAAGACCGAACACCTCAGGGAGTGTTCGGCGTCTCGAGTTAGGCCTTATATGCATCAGCTCCGAATCATGTCTTTGGTCAAATGTTGGGTTTGCCCGGCTCCTGTGTTTTGCTGCCTTACGTTCCGTATCATCGGCTAACGCGGCACCAGGAGAACTACTGTGATTGTGCCCCGGTTCGGCCGGGCGAGCACCTCAGTAGATAAAGCCGAAAACTGACTGTCATGATATAGCGAGAGACTGGTCAACCACTCGATCGACCATTGGAATGTTTAGAATTCCTCCGCTTTGACGAAGGACCGCTTCCCGGTCAGGCACATACGCGCCCCGAGTTCGGAGAAGAGCGGTGCCGCTAGGGGCTATATAGTAGCCCCACATTCGAGCTCCTATGGCTAAGTGAAAGTGCTAAAGCATTATAGTCCGGTTGCCTAGTTTGCTACGCTATCACCTCCTTAAAAGGACCAAGACGTTGGATTAAGTGTGAAAAAGCACTTTTCTTTTTGCAAACACCCCCGCACCATGTGTGTGGGGGCTGAAGCCAAAGACTGCCATCTTTCAGATTATACATACACATACGGCCGCACAGGAGATAGTTCAATACTTGAACGCACAAGTATAAAAAGCTATTGCATTATAAACATGATCTCAGAAATCATACATGTCATTTAAACATAACATCTTTCGAGCACTGCGGCTCTATTAAATGAGCGCCCTGCAAGACTTCCTCAAAATAGTGCTTGACGGGTAATCGGCTCTTGTCCGAACCCCGGGATGCAACAGCGGTGGCATCCATGTCGGCCCAGTATGTCTTCACATGGGTGAGAGCCATCCGTGCACCTTCTATGCATGCCGACCGCTTCATCGCCTTGATATGCGGCACTGCCCCAAGGAATTGCTGCAACAAGCCAAATTAACTCTTCGGCTTGGGCCTTTCCGGCCACAGATGAGTGACCACATCCATCATGGCAAGTCCGGACAATCTATTCAGCTCAGCCCACTCAGCCAACCAATCAGTCAACGGAAGTGGACGCTCCGGACTATGGAATTGAGACCAGTAAAGCTCTTCCATTTCGTGATCCTTCTGGCTTCGGAAGTGCACGACTGCGTCCGCCGCACTCGCCGCCAAATCCAGATAAGGATCCTCCGCACCACACAACTGGCCCAGCTAAGCATATTTTGGATCCGTGAACTTCCTACGTAGAAGAAAGGGCTTTCCAGCCGCAATGTCACCAGCCTGACGCAGTTCCTCCTTCATAGCCCGCATCTCACTCCGGGCATCCTTGACTTCGGCGCCGGCCTTCTTCAGGCCCTCTTGCTCCACTCGGCGTTCTCCTTTAAGAACCTCACAACGGTCGGTAGCATCTTTTAATTTCAAGGCCATTCCGGCCAACTCTTCCCTACTTCGGCAGTGAGCAGCCTTTTCGGCTTTTAGCTCTTGTGCTACCTTCAAGGCAGCTGCATCACTTATCCTGGCTTGCTCCTTGGCTCGAGCAAGCTCTGCTCGAAGATCTTCCACAGCAGCGGCGCCATCTGCATCAAGCATACAAATTGTAAGGAATGGGCACCAGCTCCCTTACTAGGCCACCGCGTAGCAACCACCTACCTTACGACTCGTTAAGTCGTTTATTGACCAGTGCGATGTCCGCATCCGCAACATCGAGTTGCCTCTTCAGTTCGGCAACTCCATCAGTCCGGCTGGCCACCGAACGTTCCGCCACCTGCATAGGAAAGGCGACATTCTATAACTGAGATTATGATCCTTGGCACGCTATCGCTTTCGACAGCATACCAAGTCTCAGGGGCTACTATCTATACAGGGCGCACTTCATGTGCAAAAACTGTCAAAAGGCATGTCATTTTTTGCGTACCTCAAATCCCGTCAGCAAACTTCCGATGGCCTCACACAACCCGCTTTCGGCGGACGAGATCCTCTCAATCACCATACTCATTAATGTGCGGTGATCTTCTGAGATAGACGCCCTCTTAAGCAAATCCTGCAGCTCCACCGGCCGTACTCCAATGGGTGCCGAACTCTCTGGCCCCGCCAAACTCGGGGAGACCCTCCGCGACGACACCTCAGGGTCGTCCGCCACGCACGATGGGGCGGCAGATGGAGGAGTTTCGCTCTCCATCATCTCCGGACGAAGGTCTCCCGAAGATGAGCTATGCTGAGACGGGCTGAGATCCGAACTACAAGATGAAAACTTCGGTTACCCTTAGAAATTAAGCAGGGGTGTCCACTATTACAAAATTCCCCCTTTTTTACTTACGGCTCGCTGGAGGGCTGATTCCTCCGAGGAGACAGTACGGCCGGGGCTCTTCCCGGCACAGGACCTTCCGGTACAGATTTCTTTCCCCGCTTTGAGGCCTTGACCTCCGGGTCTTCGGAAGCGGTCCTCTTCTCCCCCTGGAAGGAGGGACTCTCGATTCCTCCCTTACTGAAAGCCTCCTTGGCAGAGGTGGTAGTTCCCCTGTGCTTCCCTTCGCCCTCCTCCGAAGGTGCAACCTCCAACATTTTGATTAACACGGGATCCTGCGTGGTCTCAGGGAGGGGGGCCGGACACCGTATCAATTTTGCTTGCGCTATCCACTCCTGTCCAAGGGATAGCTGGTTAAAAGGCAAACCCACGATAAATAAATGGACAATGTGTCCGGACACAGGGCTACTTACTTGAGTATTCGGGCGATTGCAGCTTAGACCAGCGTCCTCGGTCAAGTTCGGACGCATCTCTTGCGATCTGAAGAACAGTTTGTACATCTCCGCGGGTGTCAAACCCATGAAGTGTTGAAGATCTCGTGGCCCCTCCAGATTAAATTCCCATAGGCGGAGGGGGTGACGTTTGCAGGGCAGTAGGCGCCGGATCAACATAACCTGTAGCACTGCGACTAGATTGATCTCCCTTTCTTGGAGGCCTCGAATCCGGTCCTGCAACAGGGGTGCGTCTTTGGACGGCCCCCAGTCACGCCCCTTGTTAACCCATGACATTAACTGTTGTGGAGGGCCCGAGCGGAAGACGGGCGGCGGCCTCTGCCTGCTGCCCCTGGGAGAGGTGATATAGAACCACTCCTGTTGCCACAAGCCGAGCTCCTCCTGAAAAGAGCCCTCGGACCATGGAGCATCGGCCCTCTTGCTTATAACCACCCCGCCGCACTCTGTCTGACGCCCCTCAATCATCTTCAGCTCCACGTCGAAGGTTTTGAGCCAGAAGCCGAAGTGAGGGGTAGTGCGGAGGAAGGCTTCGCAGACGACAATGAATGATGAGATGTGGAGGATGGACTCCGGAGCCAAGTCATGGAATTCCAGCCCATAGTAAAACATGAGCCCCCTCACGAATGGATCCATTGGGAAGCCTAAACCCCGACGGATGTGAGACACGAACACGACGCTCTCGCTGGGCTCGGGAGTAGGAACAATTTTCCCTCGGGCAGGCAACCTATGTGAAATCTCGTAGGTCAAATACCTGGCTTCTCTCAGCTTTAGCACGTCTTCTTCCGTGACGGAGGAGGGCATCCACCGGCCTCGTAGGTCGGGGCCGGACATTGTCGAAGATCAAAGGTATCCGAATCTGGAGCCCTGGGTGTTGGAACTCGGGGCGAGGGACGGATTCGATAGAGGATTGAAGGAAAAGAACGGGCCTCGGTCTCATTATAAAGAGGAAGAATACCAAGAGCCGTCCCCGTGACCGTTTGGAACCCGCCTTCGATGGAGGGGGCGTGGCGACGGGCACGGTTGGGTTACCCACGTCCGTATTGATGGGAATCCCGGAATAAGGGGAACACGATCTCTGCTTCGACAAGACGTGCCAAGGAAACCGCTTCGCTAAACGCGCTGAGGTGGTACAATAAAAATGATTCTAGTAAAGGCTTGGTAGTGGTGTGACGTCACGCCGCAAAATAGGTCAGCAGATTGAACTTGTGTAATATTATTCTCTCTACGGTGGTGCGTGGAATTTATTTTTGCAGAGCCGGACACTGTCCTGGTGTTCACAATCTTCTATGAATTATTCGGACGAAGAACCCGCCTTGCAATGCCGAAGACAACATGCGCGCCGGACTCGTCGTCATTGAAGCCTGGTTTAGGGGCTACTGAGGGAGTTCCGGACTAGGGGGTGTCCGAATAGCCGAACTATCATCGTCGGCCGGACTCCAAGACTATGAAGATACAAGATTGAAGACTTCGTCCCGTGTCCGGATAGGACTTTCCTTGGCGTAGAAGGCAAGCTTGGCGATACGGATATGTAGATCTCCTACCATTGTAACCGACTCTGTGTAACCCTAGCCCTCTCCGGTGTCTATATAAACCGGATGGCCTTAGTCCGTAGGACGAACAACAATCATACCATAGGCTAGCTTCTAGGGTTTAGCCTCCTTGATCTCGTGGTAGATCCACTCTTGTAACACACGTCATCAATATTAATCAAGCAGGACGTAGGGTTTTACCTCCATCAAGAGGGCCCGAACTTGGGTAAAACATCATGTCCCTTGTCTCCTGTTACCATCCGCCTAGACGCATAGTTCGGGACCCCCTACCCGAGATCCGCCGGTTTTGACACCGACACCCATACTGTGGCCACGTTCCGCCCTGGATTTGGGGGTGACAGGTCACACTGTAGCCATGCCATGTCTTGTCGTAGTAAGTGGGTGCAAACTTTGAGGAGGCGAGGGGCTGCCTTTTAGAGGTCGGCTCCCTGAGGCTGCCTGCTGGAAGCACGCCGCCCTCTTGGGTTCTGCCGCCTTCTAGGAGGTAGGCCTCTGGTTCCAGTCGCCTTCTTGGGGACCGCCATTTTCTAGGAGGTGCGCCTCTGGTTCCAGCCGGCCTAGAGGGCCAGCTTGCGACCAGTTGGCCTGAGGGGCTTGGCCAGCCCCGATGTCTTGAAATGTGATTAAGTGCTTATGAGGCTACCCGGGGTCTATCTCCCCGTTAGTAGTCCCAGAAGCTGGTGAGGTTCTACGGCTTTTAGCAGTCGGAGGGCCTCAACAGTTTCCCCTTCGAGTGATATTCCGCCTTCTGCTCTGTCCGGCTAGGAGGAGCCAGATGCTAGTAGCCAGTTGCGGCTGGAACCGCCTAGTGGAATTTGAATCGTCACGCGGGAGTCGGGGCGGCCCCGCCAGCCAAACGTGCACCACATGGTGCCCGCAGGCCATGCCGGCCTGCCAGCCCACGCGCGCGATGGGACGTCATTGCAGGCTAGGCCCCGCCACGACAGGGCCTCAGCCCGAGCGCGGATCCGCTCCGGCCGATGCGGGTGGTTGCCCTTCTGTAGCGCCTTAACTGCGCCATAATCATGCGGAATGCACGGGGTCATGCGGGACATGGGGCACAGTTAATCCCACGCCCACATGTCGCCTCGGTTTCACCTCCTCCGATTATAAAGAGGGGGGAGGGGAGGAGAAGGAGAAGAATGCACGCGCACCCATTCCCCACTCTGTCTTCTTCCCTCTCTGTTGCTGCTGTCGTGCTGCTCCATAGCCGCCGAAGTGCTGTCGCGACTGCCTTTCTTCGTCGTCGTCGCCATGTTGAGGTCGCTGCTCCGCCGAAGCTGCTACTCCTCCACGGCCACCGATGTGGCTCTGCTGCCTTGCTCCGTCACTTTGTCGCCCGTCGGCTTCTTCTTCTCTGGTGGCTCTTCCTCGCTGTCCCCATGTGAAATGATCTAGATGACGACTAGAGGGGGGGGGAGGGTGAATAGGAGTTTTAAAACTTTTACAGATTTGGCTTTATCCTAATGCAGAATTAAACTAACAGATACTTTTCAAGCACAAATCCCAAAAATGCTAGGCTCAACTAAGTGCACCAACAACCTATGCTAAACAAGATAGGCAATTAAGCAAACTAGCAAGCACAAACTATATCACAAGATATGGAAATGAAGGAACAACTAAGCAATTCAACTATCACAAGATATATCAATATGGGCAAGTATGAATTGCGGAAAGTAAAGGGTGTGGGTATGAGATAACCACAAGTGAGTCGGGGACGCGGATTTATCCCGAAGTTCACACTCGTGAGAGTGCTAATCTCCGTTAGAGCGGTGCCGTAGCCAAAGCTCCGGGGCGTCACCAAGTGACTCACCGTATTCTCCCTTTCGAGTCACCCCCAACAGATGAGCCTCGATTCACTCGGGGTTGGTCTTGAAGGCGACCACCACACCTTTACAAACCTCTCCGGAGCACACCACAACCACGGAAGCTTCCGAAGGAACTTGACCACCTAGGCCACTTGAACACCCTTCCTCGGGGCACACCACAAAAGGAAGCTTCCGGGAGAACCTTGGCCACATAGGCCTCTTCACAATCTTCTCAATATATCACCAAACCGTCTAGGAGGCGAAGCCTCCAAGAGTAATAAACTCACGGGCTCTCACACGAACAAATCGATGCGGGGAGCTCAAACCAATGCAACAAATGCAATGCAAGGTCAAACAACAAATGCTCAACTCACTCTCTCAATCTCACAAGATGCAACTCAAGAAAGTGGGAGATTGAAGAGAGGGGATGCAATGGAGGAAATCAACAAATGACTCCAAGATCCATCCACAAATCACCCTTCACTTAGAAGGGAGATAGGGGTTTGGGAGAGGTGGTAAGAGGCTCAAAATGATGTTTAGAATGTGAATGAACAACCCCCAAACCGGTGGGGAGGAAGGGCTCTTTTATAGCCAACTTCCAAAACTAGCCGTTGGGGCTCCAACGGGCACTTCCTGGACACCCCGTGCCCACGGGGCTTTAGACCCCGTGCCCACGGGGTCCCATGTGCACGGTACAGGCCCGTGTGCACAGGGCCCCATGCCCACGGGGGTCAAAAACCCCGTGTCCACGGGGTACCCAGAACAGCCTGGAGCAGCCCACTAAAACAGTGATAACTTTGGAATACGGACTCCGAATTCGATGATCTTGGGCTTGTTTTGAAGCTATGGAAAAGCCCAAGGTCCTCACATAGAGAACCACCCAAGATCAACAATAAATAATGATGCAAGTAATGCAAAGGTTTGAGCTCTCTACATGCGACATGATCAAGCTACTTGCCCGAGAGTCCCTCTTGATAGTACGGCTATCAAACCTATAATCCGGTCTCCCTCCAAGCACCATGAGACCGGAAAAACTAGGAAAACCTAGCTAAGGTATACCTTTGCCTTGCATATTCAACTTGAGCTTGGTGATGACTCCAATGCTTGTCTCAACTTGGAATCCCTTTCTTGTCCACAACCACTTGGTGAAGATGCTTGAATTGATTCCTCATATTGCAATGAGGGAAGCCTTAACTTAAGCCCATCTTCACATGAGCATTATCATGATGTGGACCGCAAGCTTCAAAGCATATAACCTCTGACTTCTCATCTTGCACTTGGAATCCTCGAACCCGATGACCATCACCACTTGATGTCATCCACACATAGGCTACTTGAGATCTTTCCTTTTGATGCAAGCCCATGAGAAACACCTAACCCACATAGACATACCAAACACATAGCATGGGTTAGGTAACAAAGCACAATTCACAATTACTTACCATACCACTAGATCACTTGATCTCACGTGGTACAATGTTTGTGCTTTGAGAGTTGACCACTTAGATATAATCTTTGAGCTTCATCTTGGTCAACCAACATCTTTACTCGAAGCTCCATCTTGGTTTCTTGAAAGCCACAATGAACTCTTCATTTCCCTTCATTGCTTCAAGACTATATCACCAAAGACTCTTCCATGACCATATCAAGTTCCACTATGAATATCATCTTGGTCACCACTTGCCCTTCTAAAAACTCCATCACAATCTCTTGAGAGGCATACTGAATTCGTCACTCTAGTTGCTTGCTTCAAGACTTGATCAACCAAAACCCAACACATGATCTCACCATGATCTTGTCTTGAGACCATAACTTGAATTCTTCTCTTTGATTACTCTCTCAAGCCTTGATCCTCAGAAGCCCAAATATATCAATCTTTGAGATCCTCCAATGCACTCCATCATGAACATAATTAGATTAGGCATTGAAACCAATCTTGATGGCTTCAATAGAAGTACCCAAAGACCAACTTGAAACCTTACTGGATATGGGATCTCGAGAGCCAACACCTAGGCCAAGTAAGCATGGGGTATCCAGAGAGTTGACACTCGACCCCGTGCGCATGGTACAAGCCTGTGTGCACGGGGTATCCAGAGAAGGATACCATGAGGACTTCTTCGGATGCTTTGATGGCAGACTTCACAAAACAGCCCAATGCACTTCAAGCATCACTATGGAACATATCTTCATATAAGATTCAATGCACTTGATGCTCCATAGGAATTGTCATTTAGTACCAAAGCATAGGGCAAATATATCTTCATATATATGGACTTCATCCTTGATTCTGTCCAATATCCTTGAGGCACTATCTTCATATATATATATATATATATATGGAATTCATCCTTGATTCCGTCCAATATCCTTGAGGCACTATCTTCATATATATGGACTTCATCCTTGATTCCGTCCAATATCCTTGAGGCAGTATCCATGGACAAAACCTTCAAATATATCTTACTGAAAACATTAGTCCATAGAGATTGTCATTTAATTACCAAAACCACACTTAGCGGCTACATGCCCTTTCACCATGCCATGGCAAAAAGCAGGTGGCTGGGGTCCATCATCCACGATGATCATGTCGATTTCCTCCGCGTGACGCAGAGGCTGCCTCGCTCTGACAACGTGGGCGTGCGCCTCCCTCCCGTGCCGGAGATCTCGCCGCGGCCAGAGCCCGATGGGTATGTTGTCTTCTGTGTCGGGCTTCTTCCGGGAGTTTCTACACTTTTACCGACTGCAGCCGCACCACCTCACCCCCAACACGGTGGTGTGCATATCCGCCTTCGTCGCCTACTGTGAGGGGTACCTTGGTGTTTCGCTGACTATCGAGCTCTAGGGTAGATTCTTCTACCTCAAGCTCGGTACGGCGGCGAAGGACGGTCCGGCCCCATGCGGGGCGTGCGTGGCCGTGAGGCACTCGGGACACGGCACACGCTTCCCGCTGATTCCTCTACACGAGTCGGCCAAGCTTTGGCAGAGGTCGTACTTCTACGTCCGGAATCTCCAGAACGTAGACTACATCAACCTGCCAGCCTATGCGCCCGGGCCGCCTGCTAGGTCACACGACAACTGGCAGTAGCAGCCTCCCAAGCACCCCCTGCCGGCCTACATCATTAGCATCCTCATTTGGCTGGAGGAGATGACAAGCCGGGAGGGACTCCAGCCGGCCGACCTACTGGCCGGCTTCATCATGTGCCGGGTGTTGCCGCTTCAACTCTGGCCGCACCTCATCAGCGAGATGAGCGGCCGCCGGGATCCATGCCGGATGTCAATGAAGGAGATGCCGGATGTCAGCTTTTGCGGAAACACTTCATAGGCCAAGGTGTGAAGAGTCCTGGTCACGAGTGGATGTCGGACCGCGAGGACAGCGAAGTCAATGATCCCGAGCTGGGGGCGGCCGCCTGGAGGAAGGCGGCAACGAGGAGGTCGCTGGAGGAGGCTGTGGAGGAGATGGCGGCCTAGAGGCAGGCGGCTGTGCAGGAGGCAGTGGAGAATCAGGCGGCCAAATAGCGGGTGGCTCCATAGGAGGCGGCGGAGGATCAGGAGGCCCTGGAGCGGGTGGCTCCTCAGGAGGCGGTGGAGGAGGAATCATCGACGAGGAGCAACACCCGCCTAGGGGAGGCGCGGGAACTGGAGTCGGAACCTTCACGCCGCGGGCGGCTGCTGGACCAGGTGGGCACAAGCGCTGCTTGGCCGGGAGGTACGATAGCCACCCGCCCAAGAAGGCCAGACAGGCGGACGCCACCAGGCGGCAAGAGTCCCAAAAGGTGGCTCCACCCGGAAAGGGCCCAAGCCCATGCCGCTTATGTCCGGGTAAGCGCACTCGTCTTTTTGACTTCATGCTTCCCTTCTTTCTTGGGATGTTTCCTTATCTTTGCTTTCTTGTTGAATAGGACGGCCTTCGCTGCCCCGCGGGCTTCGCCCCCCTCGTTGATGGACCTAGTGGATGGCTCTACGGACGCTCGATGACCGGAGTCGGCTGCTGCCCTCCGGGAGGCGTAGGAGAGGAACGCGCGGGAGGCGCGCGAGGTGTAGGAGGCCGCGGAGAAGGCGTGTGCAGACGCGCAGGCAGAGAAGGCGGCGCATGCGGAGGCCCGGGCCATGGTGGAGGCACAGGCAGAGGCGGCAAGGAAGGCGTAAGCAGAGGTCGCGACCAAGGCGCAGGCCGATGCCAACACCAGGGGCATGGTGGATTCGGCTGGCGGCGAGGTCCCGAAGACCATCGCCCTCGATATGCCGAAGGTGGAGGTGGCAGAGAACCAGACGCCGCCTGGAGCGGCCGGGGCTGACCAGTCGGTGCCGGAGCCGGAGGTCCCAAACATCATCGTTCCTGAGGTGGTGGAGATCCAGGGTGAGCCGGATGCCGGCGGACGAGGAGGCAGTGAGCTCGCACAGCCGGAGGCACCACCAGCCGGCGCCGATCGGATGGCGGGTCAGGCCTTGGTGGTGCGCACTCCTGCGCGCCGGCGTGTGACGTGGGCGGCGTCGGAGCCAAGACGGCAGGTGGATGCCACGTCCTCGAGCTCGTGGAGGACCGGCCTTGAGGACACGAGCACCGTTTCCTCAGGCCGGGTAGAGGGAGCCGGCCCCACCGCCTTGAATTTGGCGGTGTGGGAAATGGAGGACCAGTTCCTCGCCCAGAACACCTCCCTTCTGAAGGCGAGGCAGAACATGCTGGCGACGCAGTTGGCCGTTCAGGTATGTACATGTAAGTGCATCTAGTGCCACCCCTAGTTGGTTTTGGAGTATTGACGGCAAACTTGGTTGAGGGACTAATGTGTTTGTGAGAATTGCAGGATAACACAGGTAGTAGTCCCATATTGATTCGGTTTACCTACCAGAGATGACCCCTAAAAATGTGTGAAGACATTGAAGACAATGGTGGTCTGTGAAGACACTCACATTGAAGACTATGATAAGAGAAGACATCATGTGAAGACTATGGAATGCAAAGACATAGTTGTTTCATAGTTTCCTTTTCTTCTTTGTTGAGTCATAGGAACCACCATACTGTTAAGTGGGGTCCAAGTGAACAAAGTCAGAGTGACTGATGTGATGATCAACCAAATCCTATGCCTTTGAGCGAAGACAATGAGAGCAAATCTTATCCAGAGCTGGATGAGTCAGCTTTACTTGTAGCCAAAGTCAAGCTGCCACGTGTGTTCAAAATCTGACCGTTGGACACGTGTCAGTTCCTTAGTGACCCAGGGTCATTTTGGACAAATTAGGTCGGGTTACCTCCTGGCTATAAATAGCCCACCCCCTACACCATAAATTGGTGGCTGCTCAGAGTTAGTGCACGGCTTTTGTCGTTTGAGAGCAACCCACCTCCGAACCCTTTGAGAGAGAATCCTTGCGAGGACAAAGCCCAAAACACCCAGAGCCAAAGAGTGTTAGGCATCACTGAAGTCTTTCTGTCCGCGTGATCTGAAGACTTATTACACTTGAGGACTGTGAATCCTCCAGCCAGTTAGGCGTCACGTTTTGAGCATCCAAGAGTCATTGTGGATTGCCGGTGAACAAAGTCTGTGAAGGTTTGGAAGTCTCCCTTGAAGACTTGCCAGAGTGATTGGGCGAGGACTAAGTGTTCTTAGCTCAAGGGGAATAAGGTGAAGACGCGGTCTTCTGAGTTAAATCTCAGCCTCCCTAACTAGACATACAGTTGTCACAGCAACTGGAACTGGTCCAACAAACCCCTTGTCCTCTGTGAGCAACTGGTTCTATCCTACCTCTCTCGCCTTACTTACAGTTTGTCTTCGTGAAGTCTTTGCCTACTTGCCTTATCTGTTTGACTTCACTGTGTGAAGACTGTTATCTCTTTGGCTTCATACTATCTTTCATCCTGATCCTATCTACCTAGCTGCTTATAGTCTTCGTGCTTTCACTTCATTGCATACTTGACTATGGCTTGTCTAGTGTAGTCTACCTTCCGCTGCATATCAATAGGGTCATTTCTATCGTTTGTCTTCGAAACACTCATGTTTTGAATACTTTCATAAAAATCGCCTATTCACCCCCCCTCTAGTCGAATACTAGCACTTTCAATTGGTATCAGAGCCTGGTGCTCCCTTGTTCTGCGTGATTCGGTTTAACCACCTGGAGTTTAGCTATGTCGACTGCAGGGATAATCAAAGTCTCCGCTGCGTGCCCTGTCTTTGATGGTCGAGATTACCCCAAATGGAAAGTAATGATGAAGAAGCGCCTTCTCGCCATGAATAGTGAACTGTGGACTGTCACAGAAATTGGTCTCACAGATTTATGCAAGATGGCGAATGTTGATGACATTCGGAAGTACACTCGTCTAGATATCACGGCTAAGGATATTATATGCTCATGTCTATCCATTGACGAGTTCAGGCGCGTCAAGCATCTTTGTAATGCGAAGCTTATCTGGGACCGGATTTCTGATGTTTATGAGGGTCATCGAACCCGTCAAGACCCATGGTTCTGCGAGTTCAAAGAATCTCTCAAAACGATGTCCTTCAAACCCGAGCTATTAGATCAAAACTACCGACTCATGGCACGTAGTGTCAAGGTAACCTATGCTAATTCTAAACCTAGCTACAAAACACTTGCTAAAATTGCAACTAAACAACAGAATGCCATGGAACATATTCAAAAACTGTTAGACAAAAGCGATGACCCATTGGACGCGAAAATGACCCGATCTCAGTCCTTAATTGAAGACATAAAAAATCTTCATGTTAAGTCTGAGGAACTTGAAAGTCGTCATGAATCGCTCTCAACCACTCATGAAAAGCTTTCCTATGATTATCTTCAAAGGAAGCAGGAACTTGAGAAATTGAGATCAGCTCATGAAGATCTTCAAAAGGAAAACGAGTCACTCCGCGCTCAACAGATCAGCTCCGCTCAGGAAGTAATTGAACCACCATGTCTAAAATGTATTGAGCGTGATAATGCAGTCGGGTCGGATCTTCTCCGGCGGCTTGTTCTTGCTTTTGTTGAAGTAGATAGTTGATGTCTCTTGCTCATTTTTCTATTTTTAGCGGCCGCCACCTAGCTTGTCTAGCGCGTGGCAGATCTCGAAGGCCAACTCTAGGTCGTGAGGCAAGAGCGCGACCAGGCGGCCTCCGCACGTGACCAACTGGAGAAGGACCTGGCGGACTAGGCCGTGCGGCACATGGAGCGGGTCAAGAACCTGGAGGCGGACGAGGCGGAGCTCAGGGACGAGTTCGAGACTGAGCGCGCTAAGTGGGCCGTGAGGGAGAAGCTCCTAGATGGCGGCTACTCCGTGGTCGAGGACATGCTTGACGGTATGCCCCTTTTTCTTCTATTCCGACTTCTTGCCGCCGGTTGCTGCTGGAGGCCGTCTTCTAATGCCCTTGTCTTCTTGTGTGCAGAGTACCTCCCGGGCCACTCCGTCGCCGTCTGCATGGCCATCAAGGCTTAGCGCGAGGAGAGCCGGCGTGAGGGCAAGGAGATTCCTCAGGACCGGCCTCGGACCTTGGGTGAGCAGCTCACAGTCGTCAGGATGCGACTTGAGTCGACGCTCCGCCTACGCCGCCGACTTCAGCGCGCCGAGTTACAGGTCTTGGAGGCCTTGTGGCCGGGTAGCCCGATCCTGAGGACTCCTAGTCGGACAGCCGACTGGCAGGAGGTGGTGGTCAACCGGCTCGACACTTGGAAGAGATCTGCCGCGCAATCTGGCACCGCCAAGGTGCTGGAGTCCGTCAAGGCCTGTTACCTTGGCGTGCGCATGTCGCAGCTGGCGACCTTCCGCTAGGAGGCGCTATCGGAGCTGACGCCAGAGAGCGAGAACATCACCATCCGGGCGTCTGCTCTCGCCGACTATGCCGACGTTGATGCCTTCTTCCCGGAGCGGGCAGATAACGGCACCGTCGTTCCTCCCTCCTGGTTCAGTCTGGACCCATCGGACGGGGAGGACTCAGCAGAGGAGATCGCCTCCAGCAATGAGGGCGATGAGGACATCGAGGACAAGGACGACAGCTACATCGCTCCAGATGGTGGAGCGACTAGCCGGAATCGGCCCGACCTAGCACCGACTAGCAACCTGTCGGAGACCACGTCAGCCATCACCGACAGCCAGGCTGAGCCCCAGCAGCCGGAAGCCCCACCAGCCGGAGCTACGCCTGCCGCCGACCAATCTGCTCAGCCCGAGGGGCCATCTGCCTAGACGGCCTGCTTATCTTTTTTCAAGTTTTTTCTGTCTTTATGCTTGAAAACAATGTTAGTTATGCGCAATTCCACCCACTAGGGGTGTATCTTTAAACTTGATGAATGCTGGCCTTTGGCCTTTTGCAATGTATAAATTTTAACTCCCCACATTATTGCATGTGTTGTCGGGTTCTGGCTTGAATTCTCTTTTCTCTCTTTGGCTTTTTCCTTTGCCGCGTTCATTTAGCCGCCTCCCTGCCATCGGACATCCGCTCTGCGGTCTGTGGCTGGGTCAGGGACTTGGTCGTTTTTAGAACGGGCAAATTACTTCAGCCGTGTAGAGCGTAGCTCAATCGAGTGAAAAGCCGGCCTGCCGGCTGCTGAGCAGCCGTACGAGGGAGGCGAAAAGCCGGCTTGGCCCTAGTTGGTGTTTTCCTTAGTCGGTTTCGTGTGGACAGTGTTTCCAGCCTTTGGCTCTTGCCAGTCGGACAGCCGCACTGCGAGCTGTGACTTGGAACAAAGAGAGGGCTTCGGCGTCGGCACACTACTAGTCGGCTCCGGCTAGTGTGAACTTAGGCCAAGGCGGCTGATACGACTCCAACGTATCTATAATTTATGAAGTATTCATGCTGTTATTTTATCATTCTTGGGTGTTTTACAATCATTTTATAGCAACTTTATATCATTTTTTGGGACTAACCTATTGAACCAGTGCCCAGTGCCAGTTGCTGTTTTTTTGCTTGTTTTTTACATCCCAGGAAATCAATATCAAACGGAGTCCAAACGCAACAAAACTCCATGGAGATTTTTTATGGACCAGAAGGAACCCAATGGGCCAGAGCTGCACCTGGGGGTGCCCCGAGGGGGGCACAACCCACCAGGGCGTGCCAGGTCCCCCTGGCGCACCCAGGTGGGTTGTGCCCACCTCGGTGGCCTCCCGCACCCCCTCTTTACCCTATAAATTCACAAATATTCCGAAACCCATTAGGGTTAACCTAGATTAGAAGTTCCTCTGCCGCAAGGTCTCTGTATCCGCGAAAACCAATCTAGACCCCGTTCCGGCAAACTGCTGGAGGGGGGAATCATCTCCGATGGCCATCTTCATCATCCCGACGGCCACCACGATGAGGAGGGAGTAGTCCACCCTCGGGGCTGAGGGTTTGTACCAGTAGCTATGTGTTTGATCTCTCTCTCTCTCTCTCTCTCTCTCTCTCGTGATCTATATCATGGGCTTTGTTAATATAGTTGGATCATATGATGTTTCTCCCCTCTATACTCTTGTTATGATGAATTAAATCTTTACCCTCCAAAGTTTTGTCTTGTCGTATTGAATATTCAGAGATGAGAACACATGATATATGTCTTGCAATATGAATACTTGAGGTGACAATGAGGTATCTTATTGATTCACTTGATATGTGTTATGGCATTCAAATCGCGGATTACTGCGGTGATATTGGGGTAATCTATGCATATGGGTTGATGCACGTTTTTCTCCATGCAAACTTTGGGGTCTCTTTATAGTTCTTTGTGTGGATTGAGTATTATGAATATGAATTTTCTTTGGTGTTATTCTAGTATGAACTCTACGATAGATCGAACCGAAAAAATAGATTTGTGTTATTTTAGTATGAACTCTTGAATAGATCGAACGGAAAGAATAGATTTGAGGTGGTTTCATGACCTACAAACAATTCCTATCTTTTGTTCTCCGCTAATAGGAACTCGGGATTGATTCTTTATTGCACTTTGAGGGATAATCATATGATCCAACTATGTTAGCATTGCTGAGAGGTTGCACTAGCAAAAGTACGGACCCTAGGCCTCATTTTTAAGCATTGCAACATCGTTTTTGTGCCTGTTTACTATTTGCTACCATGCTGTTTTTATTTATTCAGATTATGAAAATATATTTCTACCATCCATATTACACTTTTATCACCATCTCTTCGCCGAACTAGTGCACCTATACAATTTGCCATTGTATTGGTGTGTTGGGGACACAAGAGATTTCTTGTATTTTGTTGCAGGGTCGTTTGAGAGAGACCATCTTCATCCTAAACCTCTCACGGATTGATAAACCTTAGGTCATCCACTTGAGGGAAAATTTCTATTGTCCTACAAAATTCTGCGCTTGAAGGCCCAACACGTGTCTATAAGAATAAAGTTGCGCAGTAGACATCAAGCTCTTTTCTGGCGCCATTGCAGGGGAGGTGAGTGCTTGAAGGTATATCTTTAGATCTTGCAATTGAATCTTTTAGTTTCTTGTTTTATCACTAGTTTGGTTTATAAAAGAAAACTACATAAAAAATGGAATTGAGGTTGCATCATATTATAGATCATCTTTATAATATCCTTCTTGAAAATGATGGTTCAGAAAATTGTGCTCAATTGATAGAAGAAGAATTTAATAAAATGATGGGCATCAATGATGAGCATGATGACAATGTTTATGTATCATGAAAAGAATGCTTTATGTGATGGTTATATTGTTGAATCCATTAATGATGCTACTGAAAATTATTATGAGGGAGGACCTATGCTTGTACGAATTGCAATAATATCAAGTTTCCTCTCTTTATGTTGAAAGTTTTGAAGTTATGCATGTTTTTCCTTCCTATGCTAGTTGATTGTTGTTCCCATGAATTATTTGCTCACAAAATCCCTATGTATACAGGGCCGGTCTGAGATTTTGGGGGCCCGGGGCGAAACTACGATCCGGGGCCCTTCGGGGCCCTTAGTATAAATGCCTATTTAATAATCATCATATGTACATATAATTTTTATCAAAGAAAATAATTAAGTGCATCTAAAATGATTGTGCATATGAGATAATGTATTACATATTACCTTCAAAATTTTCTCCTAACATTCTGAGATGCAAAATCACTAACGATAGTATCAATATGTATTTCATCAAGCAATTTTTTCTCGATGCATAAAGTTGCCAAGCCATTTAACCTCTCTTGCAACATTGTAGATCTCAAGTAGTTCTTCAACAATTTGAACTTCAAAAAACTTCTTTCAGTTGATGCCATAGTAACAGGCATAGTAAAGAAAATCCGGTATGCAATAGCAATATTTGGATAACAATCTGCTTCCCTCACAAACTCAAAAATCTCCATAGCAGACATTGTTCTATCGGGCAAAGTTGACTGCATAAAAATTAACTCCGAAATCAGATCATTTAAATCAACATCAGATGAACCACCCGAAGAGAAAGCACTTGCAAATTTTGTACAACTATCTTTAAGTTTAGAACGGTCCAATGACTTCAAGGCCGTTGAACTCATTACAAATCCAAATATATTTTTTGAATGACTCAGGTTCATCAAATCTAATTTTCAGTGAAGTGGCCGCCTTATCAACTATAATCAAGAAATAATTTACTTTAAAATCCTTCTCAGCTTCCAATATCGCTTCATCACTGTCATCTTCACCAAATTGTTTCTTCCTAGAAACATGACACTTTACTGGAAATGATGGTTCTACACCCATTTCAGTTGCGATTTCTTTGGCAATGACCACACTAGAATCAAACCCTTCATCTCTATAAGTGTCAAAATAAGTCCTCATACCATCTATTTGCTTTAAGGCAGTCTCAATGCACATGGATGGTGATTGCAGCTTCCTGCTTACTGAATCTACAACAAATAGAATGTCATGGCAAATGACGATGCCAAGTATGAACTCATAGCTGCCAAGCACATCAAACAAATTTTTAGCATCCTCCTATCCTTTGGTTTGGTACCACTATCTTCACTTAACTCAAGTAAAGCTGGTCTTATGTTAGGAGCTTGAAATATAATTGCTTTAACACTTTTGATATGACTCTCCCAACGAGTATTGCTCAAAGATTTCACAGTCAAATCTGTCACATGGCTAACAAAAACTTTCCATCTTTTCGTAGAACCACTGAATAATACATATATTCATTGCACAATTCCAAAAAATAAACAACTCTACCACAAGATTTAGCCATATCACAAAGGGTAAGATTAAGACTGTGGCAAGCACATGGCATATACAAAGCTCTTGGATTTACCTCAAGCAACCGACTTTGCACCCCCTTGTATTTTCCTTTCATGTTGGGTCCATTGTCATAACCTTGGCCCCTAATATCATCAATATTAAGATCAAAGGACTTCATAGAATCAACCAATACCTTGAAAATTCCCAAACCAGATGTGTCCTCCACAACAAAAAAGCAAGGAAGTACTCCACAATTTGTATTTTTCCATCAGACATATGAACACATCGAACCAACAAACTCATTTGTTCTTGATGACTCACATCCGGGGTACAATCTAGGATAATAGAGAAATATTTGGCCACTTTGACAATCTTGAGAATATAATTTGTAATGTCACCAGCCATAAGAGAAATCAACTCGTTTTGAATTTTATGGCTAAGATAATGGTGATGGATATCTTTGTTTTGAATATGCCTAAGATGGTCTTGCATTACAAAATCAAACTCTGCAACCATCTCCACACAAGCTAAAAAATCTCCATTTCAATCATCATGAAGTTGCTCACTGGATCCTCTAAAAGCCAAATTGCGCTTACCAAGAAATTTCACAATGGCAACAATTCTTAACAAAACTTGCCTTATGCGTTCCTTATCCTTTGTGATTTGTTGCTGTATGTCTTTGTCAATTGTTTCATGCTTGCTCAGTCTAAATCTCAATTCATTCCAAGAGTTCATGTTGGTAGTATGGTCGACACTAGCTTCTTGCTTTTTCAGTGTCTCATTAATATGCCTCCAATCACAAAACCCATCATTCCCCATTGCACTTTTGCATTTATCAGAATTGAAAAGCTTACAGCAAAAACAAAACACTTTCTTTGTGTGTTTTGATAAAACTAACCATTTTCTATCACTCACCTCTCCATTGCTCATCTTTCTTGAGTAATGGCTATATGAAAAATGTCTTAAATTCTCATACAAAGAATATTTAGTGTTTTATCCTTCCCTTTTAGGCCCCTTTTCCACTAATATGTCCCTCACTTTGTTATCAAGATTGCCCCAATTGCTTGCATCATAAATATCCACACTAATTGGTTCCTCATCAACACTGGTAGATTTTGCCGCAGTTGAATTAAACATGGGCTCATGATCACTTACATTGCTATCATCCATGTTGACGTCGGCATCGCCTCCTGTAAGAGTATGACCATCATCTTCCGGATTTCCATCAGTCCAGTCACCCGCAAGAACTATTGCCAACTCGTCTGGATTACTTGGCGTGCTCGTATCGTTCTTATAATATTTAAAAAGAGATCCGCTCAATGCTTCTTTCTCCTCATCTGCCTCCTTCTTCTTCTTTCTTTTATGACTTCCGGATGGATACTTTCTACCTATACTGGACATGACCCTGCTGAAATTAAAAGGAACAATTCACTTTTAAAATTAGCGCAAAGCTAATTAAAATATTAGATTAAGTACAGAAGATCATCTAATATAATGAGAATGTCGGTGGGAAACGACACCTATGGGATCATTGGAATCCCTACTACGGTTGCGGGGCATGGGATCATGAGAAGAGCGGGACTAGCAGACAACACAAAGGGGATTTACCCAGGTTCGGGCCGCAAAGATGCGTAAAACCCTACGATCCTGCTTTGGTGGATGTATTTAGTGTTCTTGAGCTCCTGAACTAGCTCTAGGTGCTGCGAGGTTCGAAAGAGCCGAATCCTTCTTCAGTGTGCCATGGGCCTCCTTTTATAGGCGAAAGGGGCAGCCACAGTGGCATATAGGAGGTGGAAAGTGCCACAGCACTGTGAGCTTATCGCTGGTATTACAAGACAAAGTGCATTTAATGCGAGGCTTAGGTGTCCCTCGCTTTATCGGGGACGGGAGCGAGGCCCGTCCCGTCTATCGCCGCTCCTCCTCGCTTCGACACGCGCCCTGGCCAGCGATGCATGTGGTGCCATGTGGGCAGGCAGGCAGCTGAGGTGGCGCGGTGGTGGAGCCTCCACGGAGATCTGCATGCCGCCACGCAGGTGCGTGCTGAGTTGGCCTGGAAGCTGCATGTTGCCACACAGGTGCCTGCCCAGCTGGTTGGGCTGGCAGCTGCATGCGAACAATGGCGGGGAGTTGGTTGGTGCGAGCCTGGCAGTGGCCCTGTTGTCGCCTCTGGCAAGGGTCTTGTTGGGTGGCCCGACAAGGGTCTTGCCATGGCGCGCTGGCGTCCCCGGCAAGGGTCTTGCCGGGGGTCTTATGGATTCCTTCGGTAAAGATCTTGGTGAGGATTGTTGCTTTCCAATCCTTATCTGATCTTGAGCATTCTATGTCTTCACAAAGATCTGCATGCCACCATGGAGGTGCCTCCAGAGCCCTGGTCCAACATGGCTGTTGGAGACCGTGGCTCGAGGGTGGCCTGCTCCACTGGTGTGGGTGAGCTGCCCTGGCAAGGGGCTTGCCAGGGCTGCGGAGGCTGCCCCCGGCAAGGGTCTTGCCGGGGAAACCTGCTTCGCCCATCTGCACTTTGTGGCCTTGGTCCTTGTCGGTGTCAAAACCGGCGGATCTCGGGTAGGGGGTCCCGAACTGTGCGTCTAGGCGGATGGTAACAGGAGACAAGGGACACGATGTTTTACCCAGGTTCGGGCCCTCTTGATGGAGGTAAAACCCTACGTCCTGCTTGATTAATATTGATGATGTGTGTTACAAGAGTGGATCTACCATGAGATCAAGGAGGCTAAACCCTAGAAGCTAGCCTATGTTATGATTGTTGTTCGTCCTATGGACTAAAGCCATCCGGGTTATATAGACACCAGAGAGGGCTAGGGTTACACAGAGTCGGTTACAATGGTAGGAGATCTACATATCCGTATCGCCAAGCTTGCCTTCCACGCCAAGGAAAGTCCCATCCGGACACGGGACGAAGTCTTCAATCTTGTATCTTCATAGTCTTGGAGTCCGGCCGATGATGATAGTTTGGCTATCCGGACACCCCCTAGTCTAGGACTCCCTCAGTAGCCCCTGAACCAGGCTTCAATGACGACGAGTCCGGCGCGCATGTTGTCTTCGGCATTGCAAGGCGGGTTCTTCCTCCGGATAATTTATAGAAGATTGTGAACACCAGGATAGTGTCCGGCTCTACAAAAATAAATTCCATGCACCACCATAGAGAGAATAATATTACACAAGTTCAATCTGCTGACGTATTTTGCGGCGTGACATCACACCACTACCAAGCCTTTACTAGAATCGTTTTTATTGTACCACCTTAGCGCGTTTAGCGAAGCGGTTTCCTTGGCACGTCTTGTCGAAGTAGAGATCGTGTTCCCCTTATTCTGGGATTCCCATCAATACGGACATGGGTAACCCAACCGCACCGTTGATTGCGGCGCTTGGGGGATAAGCGAGTTTTATCAGGCCGGTGGGGACGCATGTTTGTGTCCGCCCATATAAGGGGATAAAGATCCAACCCTTTTACCTGCGCCTTCTTCCTCCTTGGCTTATCCAACTCCGCGAACTCGAGCTCCAGCGCCCAAGTCCGCACTTCTCACCTCAACCTTCTCCAACCATGTCTGGAGCGGGAGGCAAGTGGATGGCCTCCTCCGTCACGGAGGGGCAGATCCAGAAGCTGCGCAACGCCGGATATTTGTCCAGCAACATCGCGCACCGGCTCCCTGACGAGGGAGAGCTCATCCCCACCCCCAGGCCCCATGAGAGGGTAGTATTTCTTCCCCATTTCCTCCGCGGACTGGGCTTCCCACTTCATCCCTTTGTCTGGGGGCTCATGTTTTACTACGGCCTGGATTTCCATGATCTGGCCCCGAATTTCATCCTCAATATCTCGGCGTTTATCGTCGTGTGCGAGGCCTTCCTCTGCATCCAGGCCCACTTCGGTTTGTGGCTCAGGACCTTCAGCGTCAAGCCAAAGGTTGTGAAGGGCAGCCAAGCGGAGTGCGTAGGCGCCATGGTGGGCAGGATGTCCCACGTTACTTGGCTGGAGGGCACTTTCGTGGAAACCATTAAGGGGTGGCAATCGGGGTGGTTCTACATCACCGAGCCGCATGACCCTGAATGGGCAGCGGCCCCCGAATTCAGATCCGGCATCCCTACACGACTCACCTCCTGGAAAGAGAGTGGCCGGATCTGGGGTGATTCAGAGGAGCTGACCGGACTCCAATCCTGTATCCAAAAGCTGGTGGACAAGAAGCTCAAGCTTGTCAACGTAGTCCAGGTCATGCTCATCCGCCGGATTCTCCCGTGCCAACGACGGGGTTTCAACATGTGGGAGTTCGATCCGGCGCAGCACCAGACTCTGAGCGGGCTCTTTGACACTACGTACGAAGATGTCTGGAAGGTGCTGTTCAAGGGCGTCGAGGCTCCTGCATCCGCTACCGAAGATCGCGGATTCAGCTCGCAGCGTCCGGCTGACGAGGTAAGTGATTTTGTCCTTTACGGAATGCTCATTTTCCATAGTTTGACTCTATGCGGGATCTAAACTCCCTTTACCTTTGACAGGACTGGCTGGCGAAGGCCGAACAGACTATCTGTCCGGACCCGTTGCCAGAGGACCCAGCGGACGCCCGCCTAACGGGGCTGCTGGCTCCGGCACCCCACGTGGTGCCGGAGAAGAAGGCCAAGAAGAAGGCCACGGGGACTCGGAAGAGTTCCCGTTTTCAGGTGCTATCGGATGATGACTCCGAGGCCGACTCCTCTCACCAAGGTGAGGAGGAGAAGAAGAAAGCCTCTTCCCCAGAGGGGGGAGAGAAGAAAAGGAAGGCCTCCCCAACGAGGGAGGCCGAAGGGTCCAAGAAGGGAAAAACTCTTCCCCCTGACTGCTCTGCCAACGCTAGTGACGACGACGAGGACTGGCCTCCAAGGGCCAAGCCCTTGGCGAGATCGTGAGTATCCAGACTCCCGAATAACTTTATGGTTTTTATTTTTTGCCACACAATGTCTTTCTAATGCCGCATACAACCCTGCAGTCCGCCCAAGGATGATCTTCCCGCTTCGTCGAGCGGGTCCTTAGGTGCGTCGGATATGGATTCTCTTCCGACCGCCTCCACCCCCCGTGACATGGACGATGCCGAGGTGGGATCCCGGGAAGGGACCCGCCAGGAGGAGGAGGCCCCGGAGGTGTCGCAGGACAACCTCCCGGACTTTGCACCGGACTCGGCTCCGGATCCCATAGTGGCTCCGGAGTCCGGCGGGCGGCCCCTTCGTAAGAAGGGCAAGACCGTGACGCCGGCAGCCTCCGTCCAACCGGAGGCGCCGGATAGCTTGCTGGAGGCACTTAATGGCGCCTCCATCGAAGAGGAACACCGCACTGTTATGAGTGCGGTGATTCAGAAGGTGCAGCTCGCCAAGAGCGGGCTGACCGAAGCCTGCAGCAGCCTTCTAACAGGCTTTGAGGTAAGAATTTTGATATATGTAAAATAGTACCGCATAGACAGTAGCCCCTGATGCTTGGTTCGGTGTTCGGAAAGAAAAGCCGGACTGAGGATCTTAAGAAGATATACGCAAGAGTCATAAAAAATATGTCAATATGGGATTGCAGGCTGCGCTGCTGACCTCTGCCGCACTGACTGCGGAGGTCAATACTTTGAAGGAAAGCCTCGAGCGGTCCGAGAACGAGCTCGGCCGTGCCAAGAAGCAGCTCGAGGACAAGGAAGGTGAGTAAAACCTTATTAAAATTGTACCTTACAGAAAAGGATTTTGGTTGCAAAAAGAATGACAAGGATAACATGGTTATTGCAGGGGCCACTAACGAGGTGGCGACCCTGAAAGAGGCGGTGGCCGTGGCCGAACGCAATGCGGCCGCGGAGCGCACCGAGCGAGAGAAGCAGGAGGCGCGGGTGGCGGAGGTACAGCAAGAGCTCCAGGATCTCGTGAAAAAACATGAGAGCCTGGAGCGTGACTCAGAGACTCGAGAGTCTGAGCTTGCAACGGCTCTTGAGAGTGCCAAAGCCGCTAAGGCCGAAGCCTACAAGGCCCTCCAAGAAATCGAGGAATTGAAGAAAATAGCGGCGGGTAAGGCATTTTTCATGCAAAGTAAGCATGTGAGTGTTAATTACCTGTTACTTACCCGAATTCGGAGCTCTCCAAGAATGTTCGCAGATCTTCCTCGCAGCGTATCCGATGCCGCCGCATTCTACCGGGCCGAGGAGGGGAGCTCGACGGAGAAGGTCTTCTGGTCTCAGTATGCTGAGGCCGGACATCCGGTGCCCCTTAGCGACCAGCTGAAGCAGTTGGTCGAGCTCCACAAGGTGGCCGAACAGGCCATGAAGGGCCTCACAGTTCGGCTGTGGGCTAAGGAGGCCATGCCCGGGAGCTACTTCGGCCTGGTCCGGCGGCTGGTGGATGCGTGCCCGTGGGTTGAAGTCATCAAGCACTCCGCTTGTATTGAGGGTGCCCGTCGGGCCCTTGCCCGCGCAAAGGTGCACTGGGGCAAGCTGGATGCCAAGAAGCTCGTGACGGACCCGCCGCCGCAGGGCAAGGAGCATCGCATGCCCGAGATGTATTATAAGAGTGTGCTGAAGGGCACCCGCACTATTGCAGGTGAGTGCTCCAAAGATGTAATATTTGAGTAGACTCGCATTTTGTTATCCTGTGCGCTGAAAACTTAGTTCATTTGCACTAAGCAACGCATTTTAATTTAAAATATTACCTTCTGTGCGGCTGTTTATCAAATCTGAGAGATGGCAAGTCGTCGGCTTCAGCCCCCATGCCACGAGTGCTGGGGTGTTCGGGATAAATTTGAGCACTCTTGTTCCCATATTTGGGTCCATCTAGGGAGGCGCTCAACACAACGAACAAGGCAACCGGACTTATAATGCTTGAACACTCTCACTTAGCCATAGAATTCTATAATTTTAAATTTCGGCGAAGCCCCTTGTCTTTGAAAGGCCGAATTTGGGGCGCTATCCACGCCTGGGCCGGACAAAAACCGGCTCCTCGCTCTAAGCGGCATAAGTCTTTAGGGACTCGCAGAAAACCTCTCGAACAGCGACCAGCTCTCGCCTCATCATGATGGTCAGTTTTAGCTTTCTCCACTGAGGCGTTAACCCAGCTCAACTGGGGCGCAATCGTAGTGGTTCTCCCAGTGCTACCTTAGCCGATACAACAGAATGTAAGGTACCAAAACATGGGAGCCGGGCAAACCCAACTATTGACCCAAGACATGATTCGGAGCTGATGCATATAATGCTATAAGTTCGGGGTGCCGCACTTGTGAAAGTGTTCGGACTTATCACACCATGATGCGGGAAACATAAGCCCCTAGTGTATTTAGCCGTACCAAAACGTACGGATGCGACATGTCACAAATGAACATATGTATAAAAGAGAAATGCAATTGGAAGCAAAAAGGTGTTGCATTACTTATTCAAGAAAAACTGCTGTAAGTGCAGAACGATACAAATGGTGCGATAAGCAAGGGATGGGACTGTTAAACATGTCCCCCTCCAGGGGTAGGCTGCGGAATGGTGCATAAAACAGATTTAATGCTCGTAATGGAGACCACCTGGATATTCGTTGTAGCCTTTCTTCTTCCCTGGCTGTTGCATCTGAGTTCGGCAGGTCTACTACCGGACAGGGCCTCTGACGAACGGAGTCCTGTGGGTAAAAATAAAAAGGAAAAAGAAAAAAAAGAATGACACACTTGAGAGCCCCTGGTGTGGTTGAGCCACGTCTGGGCCTATTGTGGTCGCGCCCCTCTCCCCATTCCCATGGTATCTTCAGAGTGTAATGGTGTACGTGAAGGACCTGTCTTAACATTTTACAGGGGCTGGGGTTGGGGCCGCACTGCTACGCGTGCTCGGAACGTGCCAGGTGGTCTTGTTGTAGGTTACTCCGGGCACGCTTAGCTATGTCCGGCCGCTTAGCGGCCGGACTTGAGAATTGCCTTAAGAGGTTGCATTGTACTTCTGCCGCGAGAGCCGCTGTATGTTCCTCCGTGCGGAGAGAATGTTCAGTGTTTCGTTGACCGTGATGACTCCTCGAGGGCCTGGCATCTTGAGCTTGAGGTATGCGTAGTGCGGCACCACGTTGAACTTTGCAAACGCGGTACGTCCGAGCAGGGCATGATAGCCGCTGCGGACCGGAACTATGTCGAAGATTAACTCCTCGCTTCGGAAGTTATCCAGGGATCCGAAGACCACTTCCAGTGTAACTGAGCCTGTACAATTGGCTTCTACACCTGGTATGACGCCTTTAAAGGTCGTCTTGGTAGGTTTAATCCTTGAGGGGTCTATGCCCATTTTGCGCACTGTATCCTGATAAAGCAGGTTCAGGCTGCTGCCGCCGTCCATCAGGACTCTGGTGAGGTGAAATCCATCGACGATTGGGTCTAAGACCAATGCGGCGAATCCGCCGTGGCGGATGCTGGTGGGGTGGTCCCTTTGGTCAAAAGTGATCGGGCAGGAGGACCATGGATTGAACTTCGGGGCAACTGGCTCCATCGCGTATACATCCCTGAGTGCACGCTTCTGCTCCCTTTTGGGTATGTGCGTTGCGTATATCATGTTCACCGTTCGCACCTGTGGGGGGAAACCCTTCTGTCCTCTATTGTTCGGCGGTCGGGTCTCTTCCTCGTCATCGCTATGCAGCCCCTTGTCATTGTTTTCGGCAATTAACTTGCCTGCCTGCTTGAATACCCAATAGTCCCTGTTGGTGTGGTTAGCTGGCTTTTCGTGGGTGTCGTGTATCTGGCACAGGCGGTCGAGTATTCGGTCCAAATTGGACGGACCCGGAGTAGTTCTTTTGAATGGCTTTTTCCGCTGACCGGGTTTAGAGCCTCTGAATCCGGCATTGACTGCCATACCCTCACTATTGTCGCCGTTCATGCGGCGTTTGTTTTTGTTTCGACGCGACCTGCCATTACGGTCCTTGATATCTGGACTGCTAGAATTTTTGCTGAGGTTGTTGCTGCGTGCTAGCCAGCTGTCCTCACCCATGCAGAAGCGGGTCATGAGTGGTGTGAGGGCTGCCATGGATTTCGGCCTTTCCTGTCCTAGGTGCCGGGCAAGCCACTCATCGCGGATATTGTGCTTGAAGGCTGCAAGGGCCTCTGCATCCGGAGAGTCAACGATTTGGTTTTTCTTGGTTAAGAACCGTGTCCAGAATTGTCTGGCCGATTCGTCTGGCTGCTGAATTATGTGGCTTAGGTCATCAGCGTCTGGTGGCCGCACATATGTGCCTTGGAAGTTATCAAGGAATGCGGCTTCCAGGTCTTCCCAACTCCCAATTGACTCTGCTGGCAAGCTGTTAAGCCAATGCCGGGCTGGTCCTTTAAGCTTGAGGGGGAGATATTTGATGGCGTGAAGATCGTCACCGCGAGCCATGTGGATGTGAAGGAGATAGTCTTCGATCCAAACCACGGGGTCTGTTGTGCCATCGTAAGATTCAATATTCACGAGTTTAAACCCTTCGGGGATTTGATGATCCATTACTTTGTCTGTGAAGCATAGTGGGTGTGCGGCGCCTCTATACTGGGCGATATCACGACGGAGCTCGAAAGAGCTTTGTCTATTTTGTTCGGCCCGGCCGGACTTACTGTGTCCGGCGCGATGGTTGTCATCACGTATCATGGGGCGCCCACACGATCCATAGATCGATCTTGATTGTCTTGCCCTATCCTCCAATATATCTCGCAAGTCCAGAGTGTTCCCCTATGGCCTTGTGCTTTTCGAGCGATGCCAGGGTACGGGTCTAGTGAAGGGCCTAGAGGCCTCTCTGTCGCGACCACGGGGTGGTCGGTCAGCCGTATTGTCTCCTGGTGATGCGGGTTCATACGCCTCCTCATCTAATCGGGGGAGCAGCTTGCGTTTAGGGTAGCTTTTGGAGGGGCGTTCGAGCTCATGCTCTTCGGCCGCGAGGACTTTAGTCCATCTGTCGGCTAGCAGATCTTGATCAGCTCTAAGCTGTTGCTGCTTTTTCTTGAGGCTGTTCGCCGTGGCCATAAGCCTGTGTTTAAAATGCTCTTGTTCGACGGGATCCTCAGGCACGACGAATTCATCGTCGTTGAGGCTTGCCTCGTCTCCGGAGGGAGGCATATAATCCTCTACATCTTCTTCTGCCGCTCTCTCATGAGGGCTGGTGTCTCCGTCCTCCTGTGCTGGATCTTGCTGGAGTGGGTTGTCTTCGGTACTGTCCGGTGTATTATTATCTTCGGTGCCGGAATCTTCATTCTTGCTGTGGCGGGATTTAGAGCGGCGCCGCTGACGCTGGCGCTTAGGCTGTTTCTTGGAGGGGTCATCCTCCGTTGTTCCTTCACCATTCCCATCCTTTGGGATATCCACCATGTATATGTCATATGATGAGGTGGCTGTCAGGACCCTGACTCAATGCCACATCGATCTAGCATGTAACACCTCATATCACTTTGCGGCCTCACGCACGGTATTCCCACGGGTGTCGCCTTACCTTTGCCCGGGACCGTTTGCGTCTTTTGGCACACGTATATGATAGTGTCGCTAGCATCCATATGATAAGGAGCCTGGGCTGACATGGCTAGTCGTAAACCCAAAGTGGCACAGACTTACAGGGACAGGCATCCATGACCCAGCATCGAACGTGTCGGTCATCAGCGAGTGAATCCAGGCTGTAGCACTAGGCTAGCAGGACTCCGGTGAACTGGGCTGTAGCGGGCTAACAGGACTCCGGTATTCATCGCGTGACATTTCCCCGAAGGGACAGACACAGGAACGAAGAAGGACACATGCCGGCCAGCCTAAGTGTCCCGGAGCAGTAGCAAGCTACCATGGCTCGGTGGAAACACTAGGAGACATTTCCCGGTAAGAGAGGCTACCAAGGATAAACAACTAGGTTGTCAGATCCCACACATACCAAGCATTTCAATAACATACACACAATATGCTCGATATGTGCAAATACAACATGGCATCACAACATGACTCTACAACTCAAGTATTTTAATCAATAGGCTCCGAGGAGCGAGATATTACAAACATGGGTCTCATGACCCAACACTCAGAGCATACAAGTCAAAGCACAAGCGGAAGCTAAACATGTCTGAGTACAGACATCTATAAATGAAAAAGGCTGAGAAGCCTGACTATCTACCAATCCTGCCGAGGGCACAAGATCGTAGCTGAGGTATCAAGCTAAACGTCGAAGTCCAAGCGGAACTACTAGTGAGACTGAAGTCTCTCTGCAAAAACATAAAATAGGCAAACGTGAGTACAAATGTACCCAGCAAGACTTACATCAGAACTATCTACATATGCATCATTATCAACAAAGGGATGGTGGGGTCTAACTGCAGCAAGCCAGCTTTGACTCGGTGGCTATCCTGAACTACGACTGCAAGTAACTCTTTTGAGGTGGCGCACACGAGTCCACATATTCACCATATCAATACACCACTATGGAACCGCTCCCGTCTCCCTACGAGAACGCCATCCATAGCACTCACGCTTATCTTGCGTATTTTAGAGTATCCACTTTCAATTGTCTATGAACTGATATAAGCAACCCAGAAGTCCTTTTCCGCGGACACGGCTATTCGAATAGATGATGTTAACCCTGCAGGGGTGTACTTCTTCACACACGCTCTCACCACTTACCGCCGTTTACACGACATGTACTCG
>NC_041387.1:101490127-101492373 GCF_002162155.2 Triticum dicoccoides | reverse complement strand
CCTAAACACTCAAGTCTCTAGTCCAGGTTTATCGCCTATTCGGGTTCCATCCATGAGGAGATCCGGCCGGAGTTTCGCTCACAGCCCCAAACGATGTGAACAGGGTTCCCGAGACACCAAACGGGCGCCCGGTACACCGTGCCACGTGCCTACCGCATCACAGCCCACCCCTACGGTCAGCGCTGTGCACGGCCTCCAGCATACTACAAACACCAGAAACTACTTGCAACTCCTGGACAGAGGACAAGGGTGATCAAGAAGCCGAGAGGGTCCATTGGTTTCGGGCCCAATGCGTGGTAGTAGCTGAATCATGGATCACAAACACAGAACTCAGTTCCTGAGGACGGCTGCAATGAGACAACCCACCATGTACTCCTACATGGCCTCTCACCGCTACCTTTACCAAATCGTGTTCACACACTTAGCTCACACATAGTAGGACAGGTTCACACACCTCTGATTCATCCCGGATGAATCAGACCTGACTCAACTCTAAGCAGTAGCAGGCATGACAAACAAGCATGAATGAGTAGGCACATCAGGGCTCAAACAACTCCTACTCATGCTAGTGGGTTTCATCTAATTACTGTGGAATGACAAGTCATGCAGAGGATAAAGGGCTTCAGCTACCGCAGCAAGTAACAGATGAATCGATGTTGTCCTAATGCAGTAAAAGAGAGCAGGAGCGAGAGAGTGGGATTTTATCGGAATGAACAAGGGGGTTTTGCTTGCCTGGCACTTCTGAAGATAACATTGAGTCTTCATCAGTGTCAACGATCACATCATCGGTATCACGTCTATCGAGAGGGGACAAATACCGGCAACACAGAAGGGAACACAATCAATGCAATGCACAATATGATGCATGATCATGACATGGCAAAATGAATGTGTTTTGGGCTAATGCATCTAAAACCAGATTAAATGAAGTTGGTTTGAATCCAAGATTCAAATTCAAACTCCATATGTGGTTATTTAAATGTCATTCACTTCATTTGCCCTAAACAGTAGTGATAAGTTGTTCTAACATGCATGAAAATGGTACAGATGGATTCCTTGAATTTTTCTGATAATTTTTCATATATAAATTATTTAATTTGGAGTTACGGTTAATTTTCTATGATTTTTAGAAGTTTTAGGCATTTTCTGGAATTTCCTGAATATTTTTAAATCCAGAAAATACTTATTGCGTCAGCCCCACGTCACAGTGACGTCAGCAGGGTCAACTGGGCTGGTACGGTCAAACCTGACGTGTGGGGTCCACACGTCAGTGACACAGGTTAGTTAACCGGGTTGATTAGGGTTAAACTAATACTAATGAAAATGTCAGCAGGGCTGGACCCACATGTCAGTGGCTTAAATAATTAACTAATTTAATTAGTGTTAACTAATCTAACACCTAAACTAATTAACAGGGGCTGGCCCCACCTGTCATCGACCCAGGGGGGGTTCCGCCGTGGTCAAGTGGGTCAACCCACCGGCGGCTTGACGCCGGCGAGGCCAGCCGCGGTGGCGAGCCTCGGGTTTTGCCCACAGGGCTCGGTTTGGCGTGCGGAGCACAGCTTCGGGATGCGGACGCTCGTCCGCATCCAACTATGGTGGTGGCGCGGCCGGGGAGTGGCCGGAGTGGTGCCGGCGACGAGCTCGGCGGCGGCCGAAGCTCGGGTGCAAGTGGGAATGGGGCTGCGGTGCGCAAACGAGCGCGGCGAGGTGCCACGGAGGCTCTACGCGATGCGGGGAGCGCGTTGGGCGCATGCCCGGGACCAAATGGTCACCGGAGCTACGCCGATGTTGAGCTCAGGCGGCGGCGCGTTTCGGCCATAAAGGGGGCGACGGCTACGGCGATCAAATGAAGCGGGGAAGAGGGGGAAAGTTGGAGGAGCTCACAGCGATCACGAAGAGGGGCTCGGCTTGCTCGGGAACGGCCGGAGTTCCACGAATTTGGGCGACGGCGACCGGCGGGTCCGAGGTAGGAGATGAGCCCGGAGAGGATGTTCGGGGCTTCTGGAGGGGCGTGGCTCGGTGGAGGAGGAGGAGGGGGTCAAGGCGGAGCCTTTGGGCGCATCGGCGGGGCTAGGGGTGGCCGGTGGCCACGGGTACGGCGACGATGACAGCGAGCTCCGCTCGGTGGTGTGCGCGAGAGGGGAGCAGAGGAGGGGATGGGGTCCAGGGGAGAGAGGAGAGGTGCAGGGGGCGAGGGGGAGTGCGTGGCACTCGCAGGCGCGTCGGGGCGGCGGTGGGAAGCA
>NC_041387.1:101462463-101490117 GCF_002162155.2 Triticum dicoccoides | reverse complement strand
GTACGGCGACGATGACAGCGAGCTCCGCTCGGTGGTGTGCGCGAGAGGGGAGCAGAGGAGGGGATGGGGTCCAGGGGGAGAGAGGAGAGGTGCAGGGGGCGAGGGGGAGTGCGTGGCACTCGTAGGCGCGTCGGGGCGGCGGTGGAAAGCAGGAGGTGGCCGGGGCGCGTGGCCGCGCGCGCCGGGCGCGTGCCCGTCCTCCTGGCAGGGAGGAAGACGACAGGGGAGGAGAGGTGGGCTGGGCGGCCAGTGTTGGGCCGCCAGATGGTTTGGGCCGGGTGGGCTGACAGGTAACTTCCTTCTCTCTCTCTGTCTTTTATTTTAATTACTGTTTTCTATTTTTTCTGTAACTGTGAGGCTTTATTAAAAATACTTAGGCATCTCTAAAAATCCAGAAAATAATCAGGGGCTCTGTTTAGATTATTTCCAACAGCCCACACTTATTTTTAGAATTATTTGGGCATTTAAGATATTTACTAGCATTTAAATGCCCAAAAGCAAAGTACATATGATTTTATTCAGTGACCCAATATGTCATGGAAAAATGTGCAACCCTCTGGTTATGGTTTCAAGCATTTTCCAGAAATGATGAACATTTTTGGAAGCCATTTGGATCACTGAAAATATTTTTGGGTTGAACCTATTTGAATTCCATTTGGTACTAGGGTTTAGGCAATCCCCATTTCAAATTTCATAAAATTTAAACATGTTGCATGGATGCTAAAGCAAAAACAAACAAGGGCTGATCTGGGGCTGTGACAGCTCACCCCCACTAAACAAAAATCTCGTCCCGAGATTCAAGCGTACGGTAAGGTGAAGGGGAAACGCAAACTAGTACAATCTTCATGATCCAGGGTGCACTTCAAATGAACGTTGATTTGAACACCATCATTGTCTTGAGGTCTTGCTCTGAGAAATCCTGTCAACATGACATGGAGGGAAGAAGACTCTAGAAGGGTCGATCTCCTCGAGGATCGAACAACTCAGGATTAACTCACGGAATGAGACATAGAACCATCTCTCGAGCTGAGAGACGAAGCATACCTCTAGAGGGATGGAGTGGAGCAGGTGACGAGGTTCACTAGGTAGACAACAATTCCAGACTTAAGAATGTGGCGATCGGTTGTCAACGTAGCGAGGAGTTGAATTGCCATGATACCACGACGAAACATCCTGGAGAAGGGTGATTCGTAGATTATTATCTTAAGTGGCAAAAAGAATTACCTTTGATTCAGAGATCATTGAAACTCTTTAAACCAGGCTAAGGCAATTCTCGAGCGATCATTTGGAGGGGGTCGGTAGGATGTCATACTCGGACTTGGATGATGTGGATTACCTTGTTGAAGACAACGCAATGGATGAATTTGCTTATCACCAGAAATGGAAGGGACCCATGGTTGAATGGCACATTGGTGGTGCAAGCTGGGAACAAAATGCAAATGCTGGGAACGATTCTGGTAACTGGGGAAGAACCCAACAATAGGGAGTGAATTCACTATCTGAAAAGGTCGTAGCATTGCCGAGGAAACTGAGAGGAATCCCAGTTTGTGCCGATGATAACTCGTAGCGCTTGTGCGTGCTCTCAAGAACTTGAGCATTTCCATAATCATCAAGGTTTTACCAACATCCGTGTCAAGGGTCCGGCAACACAACTTGCTACCATGATGAATGATGATGGAGGATGTAGATGCAAAGAAAGATAACACCTTCTCAGATTTCATCTTAGCGAGGCCAAGGAAACAAAATCTGGATGATCGACCAAGAGACATTTAGCACTCCGCTTCTAATGTTCTCCTTGATGTGCTAGTGTAACCCATTCATAGAAATGGTCTGGTATCTAGGACATCAAGTAAAAGGTCGGACTTCAGGATCTCAAAATCCATAGGGGCAACTAGGGAGTAAATCCTACGAAATCCCTATGGGGAGGTGGCCAACTTCCTCAATCAAGATATTATAATAACAGGTCTTCCGGCTGGGTGTGTTGGCCACGACATCCACTTTACCGGTTATCGAGGGACCAATATTATAGTTCTTGGAGAATGTTCCACCCATCATATCTGCCTGAGATTCAGATCTGGTTGGTGTCAGGATATTCCAGACTCATCGAGTCTAGGAAGAAAAACGAAAGTTTGCAACACAAATCGACGAGATGACGTTGCGAGATTCTCGGGGAATGAACTACGATAGTAAGCTCCAAAACATGAGCTGGTTCTGCTACAAACATGTGAACACGTTGTTCCAGACAAGCATGACCACGTGGTAGTCTTACAATAAAACACTACCGAGTTCTGGTTGGGAACCATCGCCGTGGATAACGAAGTCCTTGCATAAGTCATATGATTAGCTCTTATGAAGGAACTTCTTCTCCTTGAACAAATCAATCAGTGGCTTGGTGTGCTCGGGACACATACGGAATGAAGGTTGCAAGTCTCCAGACCACAGAATACTTCGCACGTGTGCATGACTGATTTGGGATGATTCCAAGGAAACAAAACAATCTTCCTCGAATTCATGGCGGCAACTTGCATCATATGCACATGAATTAGGGAAAGTCACTACTTTCATCCAAACATATGCTTCATGAACGAAACACGAAGAAATGCTTACACAAGTTTCCAACACTAGGTTGATGTTCAACATGATTCATGGGGGGAGACAAAATGCTACTGATGGGCTCAACAGCAACTCATCGGAATTTCCATATCACTGGACTTCCACCATCATGTGAACACGGTGATAGCATTGGTCAGACCAAAGATGTAATGGTGTATGCTCGAGGGGTCAACCACGAGTAGGACAACATTACGAGCATCGTTGGTACTGATTTGATTTGACGATAGCCCACACTCAAATCAAGGGATTGATAAGACAATAGGTCCAGCAACTGATCACAGGGACTAATCGATGAAGATATCATCTTCTTTCAACACACACTACACAAGAATATCCCTTTGGAACGAACTAAGTCAGGCAAGCTTTTATCTTCCAACTCTCCAAGTTGTCGTTTAGCTTAACCAACTAGCTCAGGGGTATCCAACACGGATTCTTGGAGAAAGGGTGGTTTACAACAAACCAACTTGATCACGAGCTCAACATAGCGGTCAGGTGACAACCTGGTAGTACTTCCGAGAAGATCTTCGGAAAATCACGAACCACCGGTATGTTACTAAGCCCGAGAACAATCTCGCTTTTGAGGGCAAGACGATATGATCAAATGGGTGAGGACTTGACAAGATCCTAACTCATCAATCGAAGGGTGCACCGAAATAAGGACTAGGTAGCACGATCAGTCTTAGAAGGATGATTCAAAAACCAACACGCTAAGAATGAAATTATTATCCTTTAGCTACCAAGCAACGAGGTTGCTGGGAGTATTGATTTCACACACCATGATTCACTTGTCGGCACTCCGGCTGCAACAACACGGAACCGAGGAATGAAAAAGGATGGCGAGAAGTATCACTATGTCAAGAATTCACAAAAGGTGGTGCAATTCTCATGAAATTCCTGTCATAAAGAAGGTAATACTTCAGGGTAGAGCAGACCAGAAGGTGAATTGTAACTTGATCTGCGGAACACAACTACTTTGACCCAATCCTAAATATGGATGAGGTACTGGAGTTTGTTTCTCCTATTCATTCTGAAATAGAATGGCCTGGCGGACCACAAGGGTAATAGGCATCGACGAACGAATGCACGCATACTCTTGACTATCAATTGATAGACGAGGGTCAGAAGACAACTAAAGAGGGACAACTCAAAGGAACATACGATTTTCTGAGTTGTGGATGCATGGTTTAGCATGTCGAACGAATTCCACATATTTCTTCCGGATAACCCATGCAGAAAGGTAGAACTGGCAGAGTCACAATGTAGAATCGAGAACCCATCGAGAGCACTCTGATTGTGATCTTTCGATCAGCGAGGAACATCTGCCATAAGCGGTTCATAGTATTTGGAGGAAAGGAATACCACGAACATCAAGGACTAATGCAAAGGTTACTAATAACCTAAAGGGACGAGCAAAACTATCAACATGAAGCAAGTAGGGTGAATCTCGGGCTCAAAACCCAGGGATAGACTACCTACTACTAAATGGCATCACGGGATGCTTTCGATAATGACGGCCAGAGTCATCACACTGGAACATAAATCATGGCTAGACTACTAGATGATCCCCTGAGACACCTAGGGTTATAATAATAACTCCAACATAAAGGTTGAGGCAGTAGAGTACCTCAGCTCAACAATTTGTGTGATTAACCTGGCCTAACAGACATTGAAACCGGAGAAAAAGGATTTTGCAAATGCATCAGACTCTTTAGAAACCTGGGATGACTCGGACAGCATAACGGCTGTAAATGCTCGGAAAAGATTTGAGACATTCACAAAAATGGTGGCATAACCACTTAGAAGCACAAGATCAAGGTTCTGAGATCAACAATTATCATACGGAAGTAGTAGGAACTGAACTGAGACTTAAATCCAACAATCTTATAAGTCCACTGATTAGTAACACGTGATCCTGATAGAAAGAAGAGATAGCCTAGTTTCTTAACCCCGTAGGAAAGATAAGATGACTCAGATCAGAAGGGCATGAGGTATAAGGAGTAAAAAGAGCCTTACGTTCCATCCCACAATCAATTCCCTTATATAACTAAAGAATTTCTAGACTCAACTTCGACCAGTTTGTCTTGGTAACCAACAGGCAGTCAAGCTCTGATACCAACGCTGTCAGGACCCTGACTCAATGCCACATCGATCTAGCATGTAACACCTCATATCACTTTGCGGCCTCACGCACGGTATTCCCACGGGTGTCGCCTTACCTTTGCCCGGGACCGTTTGCGTCTTTTGGCACATGTATATGATAGTGTCGCTAGCATCCATATGATAAGGAGCCTGGGCTGACATGGCTAGTCGTAAACCCAAAGTGGCACAGACTTACAGGGACAGGCATCCATGACCCAGCATCGAACGTGTCGGTCATCAGCGAGTGAATCCAGGCTGTAGCACTAGGCTAGCAGGACTCCGGTGAACCGGGCTGTAGCGGGCTAACAGGACTCTGGTATTCATCGCGTGACATTTCCCCGAAGGGACAGACACAGGAACGAAGAAGGACACATGCCGGCCAGCCTAAGTGTCCCGGAGCAGTAGCAAGCTACCATGGCTCGGTGGAAACACTAGGAGACATTTCCCGGTAAGAGAGGCTACCAAGGATAAACAACTAGGTTGTCAGATCCCACACATACCAAGCATTTCAATAACATACACACAATATGCTCGATATGTGCAAATACAACATGGCATCACAACATGACTCTACAACTCAAGTATTTTAATCAATAGGCTCCGAGGAGCGAGATATTACAAACATGGGTCTCATGACCCAACACTCAGAGCATACAAGTCAAAGCACAAGCGGAAGCTAAACATGTCTGAGTACAGACATCTATAAATGAAAAAGGCTGAGAAGCCTGACTATCTACCAATCCTGCCGAGGGCACAAGATCGTAGCTGAGGTATCAAGCTAAACGTCGAAGTCCAAGCGGAACTACTAGTGAGACTGAAGTCTCTCTGCAAAAACATAAAATAGGCAAACGTGAGTACAAATGTACCCAGCAAGACTTACATCAGAACTATCTACATATGCATCATTATCAACAAAGGGATGGTGGGGTCTAACTGCAGCAAGCCAGCTTTGACTCGGTGGCTATCCTGAACTACGACTGCAAGTAACTCTTTTGAGGTGGCGCACACGAGTCCACATATTCACCATATCAATACACCACTATGGAACCGCTCCCGTCTCCCTACGAGAACGCCATCCATAGCACTCACGCTTATCTTGCGTATTTTAGAGTATCCACTTTCAATTGTCTATGAACTGATATAAGCAACCCAGAAGTCCTTTTCCGCGGACACGGCTATTCGAATAGATGATGTTAACCCTGCAGGGGTGTACTTCTTCACACACGCTCTCACCACTTACCGCCGTTTACACGACATGTACTCGGCAACCTTCAAGCGGAAGCCCAACGTGGGTGTCGGCCACGGCCTGCCTAAACACTCAAGTCTCTAGTCCAGGTTTATCGCCTATTCGGGTTCCATCCATGAGGAGATCCGGCCGGAGTTTCGCTCACAGCCCCAAACGATGTGAACAGGGTTCCCGAGACACCAAACGGGCGCCCGGTACACCGTGCCACGTGCCTACCGCATCACAGCCCACCCCTACGGCCAGCGCTGCGCACGGCCTCCAGCATACTACAAACACCAGAAACTACTTGCAACTCCTGGACAGAGGACAAGGGTGATCAAGAAGCCGAGAGGGTCCATTGGTTTCGGGCCCAATGCGTGGTAGTAGCTGAATCATGGATCACAAACACAGAACTCAGTTCCTGAGGACGGCTGCAATGAGACAACCCACCATGTACTCCTACATGGCCTCTCACCGCTACCTTTACCAAATCGTGTTCACACACTTAGCTCACACACAGTAGGACAGGTTCACACACCTCTGATTCATCCCGGATGAATCAGACCTGACTCAACTCTAAGCAGTAGCAGGCATGACAAACAAGCATGAATGAGTAGGCACATCAGGGCTCAAACAACTCCTACTCATGCTAGTGGGTTTCATATAATTACTGTGGAATGACAGGTCATGCAGAGGATAAAGGGCTTCAGCTACCGCAGCAAGTAACAGATGAATCGATGTTGTCCTAATGCAGTAAAAGAGAGCAGGAGCGAGAGAGTGGGATTTTATCGGAATGAACAAGGGGGTTTTGCTTGCCTGGCACTTCTGAAGATAACATTGAGTCTTCATCAGTGTCAACGATCACATCATCAGTATCACGTCTATCGAGAGGGGACAAATACCGGCAACACAGAAGGGAACACAATCAATGCAATGCACAATATGATGCATGATCATGACATGGCAAAATGAATGTGTTTTGGGCTAATGCATCTAAAACCAAATTAAATGAAGTTGGTTTGAATCCAAGATTCAAATTCAAACTCCATATGTGGTTATTTAAATGTCATTCACTTCATTTGCCCTAAACAGTAGTGATAAGTTGTTCTAACATGCATGAAAATGGTACAGATGGATTCCTTGAATTTTTCTGATAATTTTTCATATATAAATTATTTAATTTGGAGTTACGGTTAATTTTCTATGATTTTTAGAAGTTTTAGGCATTTTCTGGAATTTCCTGAATATTTTTAAATCCAGAAAATACTTATTGCGTCAGCCCCACGTCACAGTGACGTCAGCATGGTCAACTGGGCTGGTCCGGTCAAACCTGACGTGTGGGGTCCACACGTCAGTGACACAGGTTAGTTAACCGGGTTGATTAGGGTTAAACTAATACTAATGAAAATGTCAGCAGGGCTGGACCCACATGTCAGTGGCTTAAATAATTAACTAATTTAATTAGTGTTAACTAATCTAACACCTAAACTAATTAACAGGGGCTGGCCCCACCTGTCATCGACCCAGGGGGGGTTCCGTCGTGGTCAAGTGGGTCAACCCACCGGCGGCTTGACGCCGGCGAGGCCAGCCGCGGTGGCGAGCCTCGGGTTTTGCCCACAGGGCTCGGTTTGGCGTGCGGAGCACAGCTTCGGGATGCGGACGCTCGTCCGCATCCAACTGTGGTGGTGGCGCGGCCGGGGAGTGGCCGGAGTGGTGCCGGCGACGAGCTCGGCGGCGGCCGAAGCTCGGGTGCAAGTGGAATGGGGCTGCGGTGCGCAAACGAGCGCGGCGAGGTGCCACGGAGGCTCTACGCGATGCGGGGAGCGCGTTGGGCGCATGCCCGGGACCAAATGGTCACCGGAGCTACGCCGACGTTGAGCTCAGGCGGCGGCGCGTTTCGGCCATAAAGGGGGCGGCGGCTACGGCGATCAAATGAAGCGGGGAAGAGGGGGAAAAGGTGGAGGAGCTCACAGCGATCACGAAGAGGGGCTCGGCTTGCTCGGGAACGGCCGGAGTTCCACGAATTTGGGCGACGGCGACCGGCGGGTCCGAGGTAGGAGATGAGCCTGGAGAGGATGTTCGGGGCTTCTGGAGGGGCGTGGCTCGGTGGAGGAGGAGGAGGGGGTCAAGGCGGAGCCTTTGGGCGCATCGGCGGGGCTAGGGGTGGCCGGTGGCCACGGGTACGGCGACGATGACAGCGAGCTCCGCTCGGTGGTGTGCGCGAGAGGGGAGCAGAGGAGGGGATGGGGTCCAGGGGGAGAGAGGAGAGGTGCAGGGGGCGAGGGGGAGTGCGTGGCACTCGCAGGCGCGTCGGGGCGGCGGTGGAAAGCAGGAGGTGGCCGGGGCGCGTGGCCGCGCGCGCCGGGCGCGTGCCCGTCCTCCTGACAGGGAGGAAGACGACAGGGGAGGAGAGGTGGGCTGGGCGGCCAGTGTTGGGCCGCCAGATGGTTTGGGCCGGGTGGGCTGACAGGTAACTTCCTTCTCTCTCTCTGTCTTTTATTTTAATTACTGTTTTCTATTTTTTCTGTAACTGTGAGGCTTTATTAAAAATACTTAGGCATCTCTAAAAATCCAGAAAATAATCAGGGGCTCTGTTTAGATTATTTCCAACAGCCCACACTTATTTTTAGAATTATTTGGGCATTTAAGATATTTACTAGCATTTAAATGCCCAAAAGCAAAGTACATATGATTTTATTCAGTGACCCAATATGTCATGGAAAAATGTGCAACCCTCTGGTTATGGTTTCAAGCATTTTCCAGAAATGATGAACATTTTTGGAAGCCATTTGGATCACTGAAAATATTTTTGGGTTGAACCTATTTGAATTCCATTTGGTACTAGGGTTTAGGCAATCCCCATTTCAAATTTCATAAAATTTAAACATGTTGCATGGATGCTAAAGCAAAAACAAACAAGGGCTGATCTGGGGCTGTGACAGTGGCTTTCCAGTGCCCGGTGGGCGCTGGTTCTTGGTCGTCTCCGGCATCGTCGTCCATACCGTCGATGTCTTCAGAGTCGTAGTCTAGCATGTCGGTTAGATCGTCGACAGTGGCTACCAAGTGGGTGGTGGGTGGGCTTTGAATTTCTTCGTCATCCGCATCCCAACCGTCCTGACCGCAGTCCGGCCAGGGCTCTCCTGATAACGAGAGATACTTTAGCGAACTCAAGATGTCGCCGAAAGGTGAGTGTTGAAAGATGTCCGCTGCGGTGAACTGCATGATCGGCGCCCAATCAGATCCGATCGGAGGGGGCGCGGGAGGTTCGGAGTCCGGCAAGGAGTCCAGCACCTTGGAGTCACGAGCTTTGTGAGGGACAAGGTCAGTGTTCGGCTCTATCGCCGTAGAGGTTGCAGCCCCCGAGGCGGTGTCTAGCCATCCGTCCTCGATCTGCGCAGCCGACTCCGAATTGAAGATCGGAGCGGACTCGAGTGCGGCCTCCAGGGTACTGTCCGGCTGCAGAGCTAAATCATGCCCGTCGTGACAGTGGGCGCGCTTGGCTGTGGCTCGAATCCATCGAAGATCAAGTTCCCGCGGATGTCAGCCGTGAAGTTCAAACTTCCAAATCTGACCTGACGGCCAGGGGCGTAGCTTTCGATCTGCTCCAGATGGCCAAGCGAATTGGCCCGCAGTGCGAAGCCGCCGAATACGAAGATCTGTCCTGGGAGGAAGGTCTCACCCTGGACTGCGTCGTTGATGATGATCGAAGAAGCCATCGAGCCTATTGGTGACGACATAGAGGAACTCTCAATGAAAGCACCAATGTCAGTGTCAAAACCGGCGGATCTCGGATAGGGGGTCCCGAACTGTGCGTCTAGGCGGATGGTAACAGGAGACAAGGGACACGATGTTTTACCCAGGTTCGGGCCCTCCTGATGGAGGTAAAACCCTACGTCCTGCTTGATTAATATTGATGATGTGTGTTACAAGAGTGGATCTACCACGAGATCAAGGAGGCTAAACCCTAGAAGCTAGCCTATGGTATGATTGGTGTTCGTCCTACAGACTAAAGCCATCCGGTTTATATAGACACCGGAGAGGGCTAGGGTTACACAGAGTCGGTTACAATGGTAGGAGATCTACATATCCGTATTGCCAAGCTTGCCTTCCACGCCAAGGAAAGTCCCATCCGGACACGGGACAAAGTCTTCAATCTTGTATCTTCATAGTCTTGGAGTCCGGCCGATGATGATAGTTCGGCTATCCGGACACCCCCTAGTCCAGGACTCCCTCAGTCCTTGTCGTTGCTTTGTTTGTCTTGTGCCTTCGGCTTTTCTCCAGCTTCTCTTTCCTACCCTGTTACGTGTGGCCATGGCGGGTGGCTCTAAGTGCCCGTGCACAGGTAAAGGCGTCAAAAGCAGAGCCCCTACTTTTGTACACCGACAGGAGCCCCCGGGCCTGGGCCACACATAAGCGCAGCACATTGTTGGGCCAGGCCCAGAACGGTGCGCGGGCAGTTGGGGCGGATTTTTACCGTGGTAATTCCTCCGTCCGCTGCGCTTCCCCATGACCTACGTTGAATGCGCGACGTGGGGGTCGTGCCCGCGCATGACGGAAGCATGCTGGCATCATCCCGTGGTGGACAGTAAAGAGGCGGCTTGCGTGTCTCTTTGAGACCGCAGGGCCGCTGCTCATTTACTGCCCTCGCTTGGGAACTGTCGCTCCAAGCGTCCCACTGCACCTATCCCTTGCGCCATGTTTGCTGCATGCAAATGCAAGGCGAATGACAGGCGCGCGGGATGTGGGAAGTCGTGCGTGTGTGTGGGTCAATTCCCACGCGCCTTCAATGGAGCGGGGAGGGCGGCAGATGGCCCCGCTCGCTGTCACTTCAACGGGCCGGATTGGCCGAGTGGGGGCGGCCGAGCCTCGCACCGCCCCTTTATAAAGAGGGGAGTGGGAGGAACGGTACCTCTCAACCCTTCGCCATCTGCGTCTCCCCATTCCTGCTTCCTCCTTCCTTTCGTCATGGCGAGGGGGCATGGCGATGCTTCATCGGTGGCGGCGAGGGTCTCGGCTTGACAACGCGTCGCTCCTCCCCAAGAGCTCGTGGTGGCGGAGCCGCCGGTCAGAGGGAGGGGAGGGGGCGAGGTCGAGGCCACCGTGGCACTCGAGGGAGAGGAGGACGGGGCGGCAGATCGGCTTCGCCTTCACCAGTGGCCCCTCCTCCGGTGGAGGGCCACGTCGGGGACAACCCTTGCAAGTTCTTCATCAGGCTACGCCAGCCGCCGCGCCATCGTCTTCGCCTCCCGACTCCGTTTGTGCGGGAGATGGAGCTGGACCCACCGCAGGCGTTGCGGTTGCATATGAGGGGTTGTGGGAACATCGGCATATGGGCCGATGTTGAGTTCCCCGCCCCTAACATCATGTACCTCTATTGAGGGTGGAAGACCTTCGCCCGCATCCATAGCTTGATGGAGGGGCTCACTCTCCATTTCAAATTAATGGAGAGTGGCCTCCTCTCTGTCAAGATCTTCGGGCACTTCGAGACTCACGTAAGGTGCTGCGTGGAGAGCTCCTCCGACGATGAAGATTCCTCCTCAAGCGAGGGTGATGAGGAGGATAGTGGCAGCGATGACAAGGGTAGCAGGCGGCAGGATGACGGGTCCGACTAGGTGTCGGGCGCCGTTTTGGGCGGCACCGGCGACCCCATCATCCGTGTCGTCGGCTCCTTGAATTTCTCGGGGTCGCCTCCTTGGGCGGCTGGCGTCGGGAGGCTGTGGAAGAGGAAGAGGGCGGGCGCCAAGGCCATCAAGTCGGAGTACGTGGGCACCGATGCCTTCGTAGCGTATTGACGGTCCTGCCGCCTCATCTTCCAGCTCTTCTACCATCATCATCATCACCAGCCTCCCTTCGGGGTGTCCACCGGGATGTTCTCCTGGTGCCTTCTGCTGCTCGTACTTCGCCTAGGCGCCCCTTTTGCCCTTTTGCCTTCTTGTTCCATTTCCTAAGGAGAGGGACAAGAGAGGGATTACGAGCACCTTATCTCTTTTTAGTCCTGTAAGCCTTCGGGCCTTTGTTAGATTTAGAACTTGTAATCCCCTTGCTCATGTTTTTCATTCCGTATGAACTGTACCTGTACTGGATGTTTTTAATGAAAAAGGATGTTTGCCGGGATTTTTGTTCATGGGTGAAACCCACGGCAAGGATCAAATCCTTGTTACCATCCAAAGTAAATTTTTTTCGCCCGGCAACAGGCCTTGCTGTTCCCCCATCTTGCTCGACCTCTCTCATGCTCTTGGCGGAGGCAGGGATGAGATGAGTTTGGGCTCCATGTTCTATCCTCTTGCTGCCGCGACTACGACCAACTTCGGACCCAGGAGATAATCCTTGGGTTCGGAAAGAGGGGAGCACGGTCGCTTGGATATAAAATGCGGTTTCACATACCCCAGTTCATAACGAAATGCATGATAGAGGATAAAAGACTTATCTGGACCTGCAACCCTCGGCACCCTTGGCTTGCCGTGGATGGATCCTTGCATTTGCAACCCCCGGCAACCTTGGCTTGCCTGGGTTGGGGCACCGGTCCGTTCCCTTCTTCCAAACGGCTCGGCAGAAATACTTACGCGTCCTGCGAACCAAAAAGGACAGGGAAGAAACAGAGAGATGCACACTCGGCCTCTAAGCTAGGGGTTAGCCGCTGCCAAGCACTATCAACCCTAACAGAGGAGGAGACTTGACCTAGCATGCATGCTATAACTTAGGGCGCCAGCGCTTCGTTTGTTTATGATCAGGGTCTGCGCCTGGCTTTGTACAAAGGGTTACATGCCTTGCCGACAAGGCTTGTACAAAAGGGTGGCTTGCCGGGAGGCCCGGCAGCCGCGCCTTATGGGTAAAACTTGCGGAGATGCTCGATGTTCCAGGAGTTGCTCACTAGAATAGCATTTTCGGTCTCCAGCCGGACTGCACCGGGCCTGGTGACTCGTGTTACCTGATAAGGCCCCTCCCACTTTGGCGTCAACTTGTTGGAATTCTTGGCCGACTGAACGTGCCAAAGAACAAGGTCGCCTTCCTCAAAGCTCCGGGCACGAACCTTGCGGCTATGGTAGCGGTGCAAGGCTTGCTGGTAGCGTTCTGCTCTCACAGCCGTCCGGAGAAGATCTTCCTCAAGGAGCATTGTGTCATCTTGCCACAATCGCTCTTGCTCAAGTTCATCATAAGCGAGCACTCGAGGTGACCCGTATATGAGTTCCGTGGGGAGAACTTCTTCTGCCCCGTAGACCAGAGCAAGGGGTGTCTGGCCGGTGGCTCGATTTGGCATCGTTTTAATTGACCAAAGAACCGCCGGCAACTCATCAATCTAGCGTCTTCCACTTTTGCGCAGCCTATCAAAAGTCTTCGTTCTTAAGCCTCACAGGACTTCAACATTTGCTCTCTCCGCTTGGCCGTTGCTCTGTGGATGTGCCAAGGAGGCAAAACAGACCCTGCTATCGAGATCCTCAATGTATTGCATGAAGGCGTGGCTTGTGAACTGTGTGCCATTGTCGGTGATGATCATGTTGGGTACCCCAAAACGGCACACTAGTCCCTTGAAGAACTTGATGGCTGACTGCGCCGTCACCTTCCTCACTGCTTCCACCTCTGGCCACTTTGTGAACTTGTTGATTGCGACGTACAAGTACTCAAAGCCCTCGACAGCACGGGGGAAAGGGCCCAATATGTCGAGCCCCCAGACCAAGAAGGGTCAGGAGAGAGGGATATTTTGAAGGGCTTGAGCTGGTTGATGAAGCCTCTTCGAATGGAACTGGCACGCTTCACACTTGCTTACAAGTGTTGTCGCATCCTGGAGGGCGGTGGGCCAGAAGAAACCTTGCCGGAAAGCCTTGCCGGCAAGGGCCCTCGACCCTATGTGGGAGCCACATATGCCTCCATGTATCTCTTCCAACAGCTTCAGCCCTTCCTCCCGGGAGATGCACTTCAATTTCACCCCATTCGGTCTTTTTCTGTACAATACGTTATCAACGAATTGGTACAGAGCAGACCGGCGGGCTACTCTTTCTGCCTCTTCCTGCTCCTCAGGAAGCTCTCCTTTTTGGAGGAATCGGATGGTGTGCTGCGCCCATGCCGGAGCCTGTGGCTCGACGACAAGGACCAAATGCATCTCTTCTGCCACGGGAGCGGCCATCTCTACAGCCATGACCTGGGGTCCTGCCAGAGTCGGTTGTCTCGCGGCAGAACTGGCATCCACGGCAATATCTTCGCCGGCGGCTCCGGGGAGCTCGGTGGGGAAGTACTTGCCGGAGCCTAGCTTCCTCCGCTTGTTCTGCCCGGTTGACGGCTCAACGGATGGTTGAGTTAACTGAAGCACAAAAGTACCTAGTTCCACAGGTAGCTTGAGGGCAGCGCGCTTTGACAGGTAGTCGGCGATGTCGTTCTCCGTCTGAGGGACATGCTCTGCTTGTATACCATCAAAGCGCTTCTCCAGCTTCCTCACCTCATCTATGTAAGCTTCCATCAACGGGCTTTGATAATCTTTGTTGACCTACCTGACGACTAGTTGCGAGTCGCCCCTGACGATGAGCTTTTTGACTCCGAGGTCCGCCGCGATCCTGAGACCGGCAAGCAAACCCTCGTACTTGGTGTTGTTGTTGGTTGACATCTCCTAGGGAAAGTGCATTTGGATGAAGTACTTGAGGTGCTCTCCGGTGGGTGTGACAAGCAGCACACCAGCATCGGCGCCTTGCAGCGAAAAGGCCCCATCAAAGTACATGATCCAGTTGCCACTTGTTTCCTCGCCGTGGAGAGTGGTTTCCTGACCTCTTCGTCAGGCATCGAGGTCCATTCTGCAACAAACTCCGCCAAGACTCTGCTCTGGAACATCGAGGTACTTTCAAACTTTAGACCAAAACTCGACAGCTCCAGGGCCCATTCCACGATCCTTCCTGTTGCATCCGGGTTATGCAGTATCCGTTGCAACGGAAGGCGGGTAACCACGGTGATCTCGTGCGCTTGGAAGTAGTGGCGTAGCTTCCTCGAGGCCATAAGGAGGCCGATGAGCAATTTTTGCACACATGAATACCTCGACCTAGCCCCATGCAAGAGGGAGCTGACGAAGTAAACCGGGTGCTGCACCATCTTCTTCCTTTGTGCCACTTCACCTGGCTGTGCGGGTCCTGTCGTACTGGCGCCAGTCTTGCCGGGACCGAGCCCTGCCGGGGACTCAGTCTTGCCGAGACCGAGTCCTGCTGGGGAGAGTTCCGGCCCGCCAACTATTGACTCTGCCACTGCTGCTGTCTCCTCGTAGGCCTCTCTCTGCACCACCAATGCGGCGCTAACCACTCGGTTTGTTGCCGCTAGATATAGCAGCAACAGTTCTTGTGGTTTGGGCACAGCCAGCACCGGGGCAGAGGAGAGGTACTTCTTCAAGTCTTGCAACACCGCCTCGGCCTCTAGGGTCCACTCCACTTGGCCCGTCTTCTTTAAGATCTTGAAAAAGGGGAGGGCACACTCCGCGGATTTGGAGATGAATCTGCTCATGGCGGCAACGCAGCCAGTGAGCTGACGCACATCCTTCATCCGTTTGGGTGCCTCAATCTGCTCGGTGGCCCTAATCTTGTCTGGGTTTGCCTCAATCCTGCGCTGCGACACAAAGAACCGGAGAAGCTTGCCGGATGGGACACCGAAGACACACTTCTCAGGGTTCAATTTGAGGTTGATCTTGCACAGGTTTCCGAATGTTTCCTCCAGATCTTTCACAAGTGTTGCTTTGTCCTTGGTTTTGACCACTATATCATCCATATAAGCTTCCATATTTCTATGTAGCTGGGGTTCAAAACCAATTTGGACCGCTCTTGCAAAGGTCGAGCCAGCACTCTTCAACTTGAAAGGCATCCGTAAAAAGCAGTACGTACCACATGGGGTGATGAATGCTGTCTTTTCCTCATCCTCTTTCGTCATGAAGATCTGGTGGTACCCTAAGTAGGCGTCGAGGAATGATAACAGGTCACACCCATCTGTGGAGTTAACAATCTGGTCGATGCGCGGCAACGGGAAGGATCTTTTGGACAAGCCTTATTGATGTCTGTGTAATCAATACACAACCTCCACTTCCCATTTGCCTTGCGCACTACTACCGGATTGGCCAACCACGTCGTATGGAGTACTCCTCTCACCAAGCCTGCCGCCTCTAGCTTTCTGATTTCCTCCGTGATGAACTCCTGCCTCTCCAGAGCTTGCTTCATGACCATCTTCTTGACGGGCCGCGCATGAGGACAGACAGCAAGGTGGCGCTCAATCACCTCCCTGGGAACGCCGGGGATGTCGGAGGCTTGCCATGCAAACACATCGACATTCGCCCACAGGAAGATGACGAGCTCGCTTTCCTATTTGCCGTCGAGGGTGGAGCTTATGGTAAAAGCTCCCCCCGTGCCGTCCTCCTTGATGGGCACCTTCTTCGTCTCTGGTGGTGTCGCTCTGGACTTCTTGCTCTTGCCGGCGGAGCTCTCTGGCACGTCCTCAACGGGAGCGCAACACCCCGAAGAGGTGCACTTGCCGGAGTGGGTGCGAGGAGTCTCGCCGGTCTTCTTCCCTCTCGGGGCTCCGTCGGCAGGAGCAGGTGCCTTAGTGGCAGCTGCTGCAACTGCTTCCCGGTAGAGTTTGTCGGCACAGATCAACACATCTTTCTTGTCGGAGGGGACAGTGATGATGTTCATCGGCCCGGGCATCTTCAGCATATTGTAGGCATAGTGTGAAGCCGCCATAAACTTGGCTAGTGCAGGGTGGCCGAGAATCCTGTTGTAAGGCAAGGGGATCTCGGCTACATCAAAAACAATCCTTCCCGTCCTGTGGTTCAGCTCGCCTCCGAATGTCACGGGCAGCGTGATCTTTCCCTTTGGCTAACTCCTCCCCGGGTTAACCCCTTGGAACGTGCCCTTCTCCTCGAGGTCTCCATCAGGGATCTGCAGCCTTTTGACCACAACAGGCGAGATCATGTTCAGGCCGGCCCCGCCGTCAACCAACATCTTTGTGACCTTGAGGTTGCGGATTGTTGGTGAAACCAACAATGGCAAGCACCCGACCGCAGTAGTGCGGTCAGGGTGGTCCTCGGTGTCGAAGATGATGGGCGTGTTGGACCATTTCAGCGGCTTCCGTGCGTCGAATGATGGCTCCACCACCGTGATCTCACGCGCCCACTGCTTGAGTTGGTGGTGGGACGTATGCAGTGAGGTGCCACCATCGACGCACATGGCCTCTGTGGCTTTATGAAACTCGTGGTCGCCGGACTCGTCGTCCTCGTCATGATCATCGTCTTCCTGCTTCTTGTCATGGCCCCGGGCGGGCCTCTCCTGTTGATTATCCTTGCCGCGGCAGCCTCCTTGGCCGGCACTTTTCTTGCCGGATCCCTCGGCACCATCTGGGCCTTTCTCCTTGTCCCGCCGCTCATACTGGCTTTGTCGGAGCCGCCACTTTTCTTGCCGGATCCCTCGACACCATCTGGGCCTTTCTCAGGTGGTGCATGGCGAGCAGCTCTACCTGACGGCAGTTTTGGAGGTCATGGCCCTTGGTGCGGTGGATCTTGCAGTACTGCTTGTCAGAGCCTCCTGGCTTGTCGGTAGCCGCCAAGGCCCGGCAAGCGACACACCCGGCAACCTCCTTGCTGGGGTCGCTCGCTTTGGTCTTCTTGATGGCGCCGGTGTCGTCGGATCCCTCGACGGCAAGCACGGCCTTGCCCTTGCACTTCCTGTTACGGCGCCGACCCTTCTTTGCTGGGGCAGCGGTGTCGCCAGTGGAGTCGGTTTCCGCAGTACTTCCTTCCCTCTTCAGCGCGAGTGCATCAATCGGCCAGGACATAAAGCGCGGCCACATCCTTGACCTTGTTCATCGCCAACTCTTCGCGCATCTTGCGGTTGCGCACATTCTGGTGGAACACACTGATCACGGCGGCGGGATGAACATCGGGGATGTTGTACTGCACCCGCTGAACCTTTGGATGTACTTCCGCAAGTTTTCTCCTTCCTTCTAGGGGATGATGTGTAAATCACTCGCCTGGCCGTGAGCTTGGTGACCTCTGGTAAAGGCGCAAACAAACTCATGGCACAGATCCGCCCAAGAAGAGATGGAATCCACCGGCAAGTGCATCAACCATGACATAACATTAGGCTTGAGTGCCAATGGGAAGTAGTTGGCAAGCACCTTATCATCGCGGGCCCCAGCAGCTTGCATCGTGATGGTGTAGATGCTGAGGAACTCTGACGGGTGAGTCTTGTCGTTGTACTTCTCGCCAACATCGGGCTTGAACGTACGGTGGGAGGGCCACTGGAACTGCCGCAGCTCACGTGTGAAAGCCGGACAACCCACCTCATAGGGTAGGCCACCGTAACCTCCCGGTGCTGGGTGGTCCGTAGTGGGCCCTGCCCACCTGTCTGACTGGTGGCGCGCGTCACGTCGGCGCTCGATGGTAGTTCGAGCGTCCTCATGAACCAGCTCCCAAAGGACTTGACGCTGATCGCGGTTGGTTCGCGGGTCGGACGACGCGATGGAGATATCATCACGAGCATCGTCGCGATGGACCGACGCCCGGGGTGGCCGGGATGGAGGAGGGGAGTGCACCGTGGCCGCATCGCCTCCGGCATGGCCTCCGCTGGCATGCGGTGGCCCGGCGGAGCGACGGCCTACGGGTCCCACCGGCCGCAACTCATCGTTGTTGGCGATGCCGACGAGGCTCCGGATGGTGGCTCTCCATTCGTCGAGCTTCTCTGCGGCGGGAGGGAAATCAAGGATCAGGTGCGCGCGTGCTAGGGCTTCCGCTGGCGTGGGTGGCGGCGAGATCTGGGTGGACCGCGATGCGCCTCGACTTCTAACCACGTTAGAAGGAGCTGCGTCACAGCCCCGCAGCCGTTCGCCACCTCCATCAGCACCTCGGTGCGCATGCTGGCCCTCCTCATCATGTGATGGGCGCACGGGTTCTTCCCAAGGCGGCGCGCAGGGTCACCGGCAGGGTGACGCTGCTCGTCATGCACCACCTGAGAAGAGCGCGTCGTGGGCGCTGGTGTTGGTGTCTTGGAGGTCGCCGTGCCGCCGTCTGGCGGGATGGCGGCGCCCCTGGAGGGCCCCGCGCCGCCTGCGAGGGGCCCGACTCCATCTCTGGAGCCCGCGACTGGTGGTTCGTCGCCTAGCACGCGAACAATGCCACTCGCCAGGCCTGGACCGCCAGGGTGATGTGGATATTCGCGGGCCGCGGCACGGGTTCTCTCCGCGACTGGCCCGCTACTGGTTCGCACCGGTACTGGCAATCCGGTTCTGGACGAACAGATCGCCGTGGTCGACTTCTTCTTAGGAGCCATGGCGATGAAGAACAGCTAGGTCAACTTCTAGACCAGATTCTCAAAATTGCGCTCCCCTACCTGGCGCACCAAAGATGTCGGTGGGAAACGACACCTATGGGATCACTGGAATCCCTACTATGGTTGCGGGGCGCGGGATCGTGAGAAGAGCAGGACTAGCACACAGCACAAAGGGGATTTACCCAGGTTTGGGCTGCAAAGATGCGTAAAACCCTACGATCCTGCTTTGGTGGATGTATTTAGTGTTGAGCTCCTGAACTAGCTCTGGGTGCTGCGAGGTTCAAAAGAGCCGAATCTTTCTTCAGTGTGCCATGGGCCTCCTTTTATAGGCGAAAGGGGCTGTCAAAGTGGCACACAGGAGGTGGAAAGTGCTATAGCACTGTGAGCTTATCGCTGGTATTACAGGACAAAGTGCATTTAATGCGAGGCTTAGGTGTCCCTCGCTTTATCGGGGACGGGAGCGAGGCCCGTCCCGTCCATCGCCGCTCCTCCTCGCTTCGACACGCGCCCTGGCCAGCGATGCATGTGGTGCCATGTGGGCAGGCAGGCAGCTGAGGTGGCGCGGTGGTGGAGCCTCCACGAAGATCTGCATGCCGCCATGCAGGTGCATGCTGAATTGGCCTGGAAGCTGCATGTTGCCACGCAGGTGCCTGCCCAGCTGGTTGGGCTGGCAGCTGCATGCGAACGGCGGCGGGGAGTTGGTTGGTGCGGGCCTAGCAGTGGCCCTGCTGTCGCCTCTAGCAAGGGTCTTGCCGGGTGGCCCGGCAAGGGTCTTGCCGTGGCGCGCTGGCGTCCCCAGCAAGGGTCTCATCGGGGGTCTTGTGGATTCCTTCGGTAAAGATCTTGGTGAGGATTGTTGCTTTCCAATCCTTATCTGATCTTGAGCATTCTATGTCTTCACAAAGATCTGCATGCCACCATGGAGGTGCCTCCCGAGCCCTGGTCCAACATGGCTGTTGGAGACCATGGCTCGAGGGTGGCCTGCTCCAGTGGTGTGGTTGAGCTGCCCCGGCAAGGGGCTTGCCGGGGCTGCAGAGGCTGCCCCCGGCAAGGGTCTTGCCGGGGAAACCTGCTTCACCCATCTGCACTTTGTGGCCTTGGTCCTTGTCATTTCTTTGTTTGTCTTGTGCCTTCGGCTTTTCTCTGGCTTCCCTTTCTTGCCCTATTACATGTGGCCGTGGTGGATGGCTCTGACTGCCCATTCACAGGTAAATGGGTCAAAAGTAGAGCCCCTACTTTTGTACACCGACAGAGAATCTCCTAGGGCATGGTATACTACCTTCTCTCTGTAATCTAATCTGGCAACATGGGCGAATGATTCGAGCACCCTAAAAACAATTCCCTGTTAATTTGTTCGATCGATTGAGAAATTGGGAATCAGGATTAGAAAGAAAAGAAATAGCACCAAGATCATGCAAGGGAAGAAAGCGCACCGAGACATACTTGTTTGGTCGAAGAGATTGTTCGCACACGAACACGTCACCGTGTACCCTTGACGCCGAGGGTGATGCACCGCAGCTCACATCGGAGGAGACCCGTCGGAAGCGCGGTACGCAGGCAATCCGGTGGGCGCTTTTGAAGACCCGAAACCCCACACGCCCGGCAGGGACCCCGTCAGGGCGCGCGGAGGCTATGGGCTGCCCTAGGTCGACCTGATCACCCCTAGGGCCTCGTGGATCGCCGCCCTGCGACAACAAGAATAGACGAAGAACGAGGAAGAAGAAGAACAAGGGAGAGAGATAAAAGTAAAGGTAAAAGTGGTAGATGATTTGATCGATTGTGTGTTCAATCGGCCGTCACCCCTTAGATATATAAGAGGCGGCTGGACTTCCCGTGCAAGGAAAAGGCTTGGATTCACGTCCAAAACCCTAGTCAAATTCGGATTGGTTTTGTCCGAACTTTCCAAAACTGTTCGATTTAAACTGGTTGTACCTTGCGGGTCTTTTTTGTGGTGGTAAACGATCTCGGATGGAAACGAGCCAAAAGCATTCTTGACCTTTTCGACGATACGAACAACTTTCATGTTGGATGATTTTTATATCAAAATTAATCGTTTCGACGAGACGAAGACAAACTGTGTAGATCATTTTTCCATTTGAGGTCGTCTTGGGGGTTTAATCGGCCAAACTGTACTCTGAATAAAAGATCTTAGTAATTTGAGCATAGTTTCGGCCTTTGAGATGAAATCGGACAGCAATGACCCAAACTTCAAAGATGTTCATATCAATAATACGGAACTCTTTCATGTATATCACTTCTCTATTTGAGGCCATCTTAAATAAGTTCTGGACCGTGCCAAAATCTGGTGTCAACACATGCCCCCCTGTTTTTCGGCAAAGCTTGTGTGCCTAAAAATAACTTGCACATAGCTTACTCTAAGGAAGATGTCAACACTCCATCGGCCATTTTGCATATGCTTAGGGTGATAAGTTTATATCGGCCATTGCTTGTGTGAATATTTTGATGCAAGCTTGGGTGAAACTTTTCCATCTTCATTAGTCCGACTATAAAGTTCCATAGGTATGCATCTCAAGACCATCCATCAACCATATTGTCCACCCTTCTGCTAGGATCTTGCAGATAATCAACAATGAACTCTCTCAAATCCTTACTTTGTCTGCATAAAAGTTTCATTAGTGGCCGAGGTGGTGAGCTCCAATTCGGCCTTACCCATGTTGGCAAGAATAAGCATCGGCTATTGATAGATGTGCAATACACCATGACCGACGTGGTAGCCGGATGCTTACTAAGCCAACTATCTCCAATTATCATGTCTAGATATATGAGCAATGCTAAAATAACCCAAGGTAGAAATTATATCTAGACATTTATCAGGATAAACATGAAGTGAATCGTCAAAACATTGAAAAACTTTGGATATTAGTTGCACTACTAATAACGAATCACCAAAAGCCTCAATATGTGTATCCCCTATGGCAAACAACATATCTAAACCGAATAACAATGCCTCATATTCGGCATGATTATTTAGGCAGAAATACTCTAAATGGCATGAGGCTTCAAAAAACAGCACCATGAGGAGATATATAAACAACACCAACACCTTGGACATTGCTACAAATTTAACCATCAATATATAATCACCATAGTATTAGAAATACAAGGCTAATATCAACATTATGCATGCCATTAATCTGATGTTCAGTAATAAAATCAGCTATGATTTGGCCTCTTATAGATCTCAAAGATGCATAAACCAAGTCATATCCAAACAAAGTACAAGCCCACTAGCCAATTCTGGAACTATGAATTGGCCTATGCATCATATATTCAATGACATCGGTCATGATGTGTCAACTCCATTCAATCATAATATTGGCATACATATAAATTTCGATGAGCACGTACCTTATCTCGCTCTCCAATCGAACTAAGGACGATGTTAGAGTACTACAACGGTAATGCATCGACATAATCTTAGGATGATAGATAAATATTGACCATTACCATGTAAACTTCATTCAAAGCACATATAGCCGAAATAAACAAATGAAGTATTTCGGCCCTTTGCATCAGCAACAAACTTGTAGCTAATCAAATGTATACTGATTTGGCAATGCCCTTTCGTGATCTAAGAAATTATATTGCATCCATGGATTAAAATAAGCCCATTGAGGGTTACCAATCATACCTGATGACGAATTCCATGGCATAGGCGTTAACGGCATAGTTGAAGAATATGGATAATGTGTAGACTGAAGATGTTGAAACCTTCGGCTTGGTCCTTCATAGTTTTCACTCTTTTCCTTCTTCACCTTCGCCACATTTCTTGTAATGGAAGCTTGCACATAATTATTATTTCGAGTACTTCCTTTGGGAACCCATGCCATGTTCCTTTCTTCAAGTTCTTGTGCACTAAGCTTTTGTAACTCCTTTTGCCAATACGATAAGCCGAGTGAGCACCTTGACTGTGATTTTGTTTCAACCAATGGCAATTCTTTTGGGCCTTGTGCACCCTCAACTTCTTTTCTTCAGATTTGGCACTCTGATTTTTATCAATTGATTGCTTCACTTCTTTGCCTTCTGTAGCCAATGTCAACACTTTAATTGGCTCTTTTTTATTTGAGATCAAATCTGAAGTAGCACACTTACGACCATCTCTTTTCACGCGGTAAACTTGCTTTACCACCTCTTTTTTCTTCCCCGAGCTCTGGACTGATTCCTTATGATTGAAACGGTCTTTGATGCATCATTGTTCAAATGTTGATCTTCTTGGAGCTGCATAGTATTGGTGAGATGGTCTAAAATAATATGGAGAATGTGCCCTTGTATCATACCTGTCCCGTGATAAATATTGATCTATATGAGCATAGGGAGGCATCCACGGCATTGGTATTGGTGGCCCAAAATATGGATATGAATATGTTGCATTAAATTTATCACTTTGCCAATACCGATCCTCATATTTGCACCTTGGGGGTGATCTTGGTTTATTTGCATGATTTGGCCGATAAGCATTCTTCTCTTCACTCTTCTTTTGATATTTATCCAATAGTTCAGTGAAGGTGATTTTTGATCTCTTACACTTGCGCTTATTTCAGCCTTTGTTTTCTTTTGGTTTGCTTTCATCGATCATTGGATTTGCGTGTTGGCCCCCAGTCCTTGGCATCTCCATTGTAGCTTCAATGGAATTCTTGCCCTCAAGATTATGTTCATTATGCTCTTCAACAGCTTCTTTACGTGAAAGCTTGATCCCGCCACATGCAGCTTTTACCTTCTCTTTAAATGGATCGGCTTGAAGCAGCCGATGCAAAAACTTTTTTCCATCAGGACCAATCGGAATAGACTGGTCATCTCTTGATGTTTCAATAAATTTCAGTCGTCCTTTTTCAATGGCCGATTTAACTATTTGACAAAACATGTTGCAATCCTCAAAATTATGCTTGGACGAATCATGCAACTTACAATACATTCGTCCTTGGATTGATGGCTTGATATGGTGATCAAGAATTGTAATGTAATTATTTTTCAGTAACAAATCAAATATTTGATCACACATGTTTGAATTGAAGGTATACTTCTTATTTTTTAGCCGGTCTTGCTGTGAGAACAGCTTTGGAGGTAAGCAAACGAATGGTTCAGAATTGGAATCTCCCCGTCCGGCTATGCAATGTGTTTTGCACTCTATATCCGATGTCTTTAGATAAGATATCATAACATCATCGGTTTTCTCAAAAGAATTTAGCCTTGGCTTTAAATTTCTGAAACGAAAATAGCTAGAGCATACATGTCTCATTGGAGACCAAATGCAAGCCAAGTACTAAATAAGCAAAGCTACCCAATTAGATATGAACTTTAGATAAAGCAATAGGGAAAGCCTTGGCTGCAACAATAAGTCACTATCGGTCTTTATAGATGGCGCAATGGGTTGACTGATATGCTCAATAACAACTTTATTGCTAACAAGTAAATTACCCTTCTTTATTGGTCTTTCAAAATTACTTATGAGGATTTTTCTAATAGATGCATCAACTATGAAGTTGCGACCAAATCTGAAAGTAGGAAAATCACTTGCTAGGCATACCTCTTCAAATATGTTGGGAGAGCATGATGGTGATGTGACTTGAACAATATCTTGCTCCATCTTTGGATGGCTCCCCAACGCCTTATCATCATCTTTTTCTTGATTCCGTGCATCATTACTTTGAAGATCCTTGTCAGCCGAACTTTGTTCAGCTACTTGCTCTTGTCCTTGAGGCTTGTCAATTTCTATGGCACGAAACTCATAGGGCAGGAAGTAGGTTCCATTAACTTCAGAAAAAAATCAAGCACCGCTGTCTTCCTATGCATACCATGCCCTTTCTGAGTGATGATTGCCTCTTTGCATTTGATGAATTCTAAATATATACTACTTGATTCGCCTTTTTTAACCGAAACACTTTTAGTTTCCTAATCATCATTCTTTTCATCGGTTATATCAATTGGTAATGCTTCTTTTATTTGAGCCAATTCTTTTTCTATTTGTTTCTGGCGGCGAGCGGTAAAATTGGCTTTAAGCTTTTTCTCAATTTCAGCCCACTTCGGATATGATTGCCCCCCAATGTTTTTAGATTCTTTCGGCAATGACACACGGGTGTTGCCAAAAATTTGCAATAGTGTAGGGGGTGTATAATATGATGTAGTACTAGGTGAAGGCATATGTATTGTTATAAAACCATATTTTTGCTCGCCAATTTTATCAATTGGCAAATATTCATCTTCTTGCAAAACTCTAGCTTTTATTGCGGCATAATCAGGAAATAGCCCCTTTTCATGTTGTTCAAGGCACATAGAACTAATCCTCTTATTTTGGGCTAAACTCTTCAATGCAGCCACCACTACCTCATCTTCTACAATATTGGGCACAACCGCTCCTGTAAAATTTACATTTATTCGGCTATAACCAGGAAGGTGTGAAGCCGAATTATGAGCATCTACAGTTGTGTATGGTGCCTAAAAATTACTAACATGAGGTGTAGCATATGACGGTTGAGAGTAACTCGCCGAATAACTGGTAGTAGCATAGCCAGTTCTCCCATTCATCGGCATGGTTGGATTAGTATATTGCGCATTACTTGCTGATGAATAAAAGGGTGAAACACTTTCTTGCATGTCATTGGAAATTCTAACATGTGGTGTTTCAAATTTATTAACTGAACTCACCATGTTGTTCATCGGCATAACAATTTATGGGGATGCCGATGCATGAGAGTTGGGATACATATGGTGCAGGTTACTAGTATCATAAGAAGTTGAAGTATACAAATTACTTTGAATCGGCCCTTGCACGTAATTAGATACATTATTGAAAAAACTAGGGCTGGCCGATAGAGTATACTCACTGAACGATCTAGTAACACCATATGAATTATTTGCATCTACAGTAGGGAATTGGGTATTCATATTACCTTTGTAAATTACAAACCCTAGATGACGATCCCTTCGTAGCAAGAACAGGCCGGAGACAGTTCAAAGCTTCGTCCCCAGCGAGTCGCCAAAAAGTATGTTTGCACAAGAACATGTCACCGTGTACCCTCGACGGAGGGGGTGATGCACCGCAGCTCACGACGAAGGAGACCTGCCGGAAGCGCGGTACGCAGGCAATCCGGCGGGCGCTTTTGAAGACCCGAAACCCCACACGCCTGGGAGGGACCCCGTCAGGGCGCGCGGAGGCTATGGGCTGCCCTAGGTCGACCTGATCGCCCCTAGGGCCTCGTGGATCACCGCCCTGCGACAACAAGAACAGACCAAGAACGAGGAAGAACAAGAACAAGGGAGATAGATAAAAATAAAGGTAAAAGTGGTAGGTGATTTGATCGATTGTGTGTTCAATCGGCCGTCACCCCTTAGATATATAAGAGGCAGCTGGACTTCTCGTGCAAGGAAAAGGCTTGGATTCACGTCCAAAACCCTAGTCAAATTTGGATTGGTTTTTTCTGAACTTTCCAAAACTGTTCGATTTAAACTGGCTATACCTTGCAGGTCTTTTTTGTGGTGGTAAAGAATCTCGGATGAAAACGAGCCCAAAAGTAATCTTGACCGTTTCAACGAGACGAACAACTTTCATGTTGAACGTTTTTTATCAGAGGTCATCTTGAGGGTCAAATAGGTCGCAAAAAAAAGTTATTCCCTCGCGCTACCCATCACACATGTGTGTGGTGGGGCGCGCCACATCTCGCCTCATGACAGGGCTGCACTTCGATTGCTCTAACTTTTGCATATGAACTCGGATTTGGACGATTTTTATATCAAAATCAATCGTTTCAATGAGACGAAGACAATTCGTGTAGATCATTTTTCCATTTGAGGTCGTCTTGGGGGGGCTTAATTGGCCAAACTTTACTCCGAATATAAGATCTTAGTACTTTGAGCATAGTTTCGGCCTTCGAGATGTAATCAGACGGCGATGACCCAAAATTCAAAGATGTTCATATCAACAATACGGAACTCTTTCATGTAGATCACTTCTCCATTTTAGGCCATCTTAAATAAGTTCTTGACCATGCCAAAATCTGGTGTCAACAGAGATCCTGCTCCTGGCCTGCTGCAGTCGTCGCCGTCGCGTCGTTCGTTCGTGAGGAGGAGAGTCGAAGAGATTATACGAACAGGAACAGCGGAATAGGAAAAAGGCAGGCAATGACCGATTCTAACTCTTTTTTTAGGAAAGACCGATCCTAATTCCTAAGTTATAGGAAATCAATCCAGTTATTCCTTTTCCTCTCGATCTGCAGTTCTCCATGACTCCACGTGAGTATGTGCAAACATGGGTCAGGCCCAACATATTGGTTTTACGTTCCTAGGCTAGCACGCGAAGCTGAGCGAGGCTTGCATGTACCAACGTACGTATACCTGGGAGGGGGCCCCTGGCTTTTGGGGGCCTGGGGCGGCCGCCCCGCC
>NC_041387.1:101452048-101462104 GCF_002162155.2 Triticum dicoccoides | reverse complement strand
ACAAGCATCATTGAAATCATCATGCCTAGCTAATAGGCATTAAAAAGAGCGCTTGTTGGAAGACAATCCAACACTTTTATCTACTGTTTTTGTGTGTTCACATGATTATGCTACTGTAGTAATCATGTTTTATTGTTTTTGTTTCAATTAAGTGCCAAGTAAAACCTTTGGGATCATGTTGGGTGATAGTTGATTTGATCTTGCTGAAAAATAGAAAGTTTTGCGCTCACGAAAATAACTCTCATTTTTAACAAAAGAGTGCTTTTGAGTTGATTCTTTCTACAGAAGATTAATATACAAATTGCTCACGTGGTCCAATTTGTTTCATAATTTTCGGAGTAGAAGAAGTATGGTTTGAGTACAGATTACTACAGACTGTTCTGTTTTTGACAAATTCTGTTTTCAATGCAAAGTTTTCTTATTTCTAATTTCTATGGCTTATATTGCTCAATATAAATTGTAGAAATGATATGCTACATTAGGTGTTGTGTGAAAAAATTTATGAATCTTGTCTTTGACAGTACCAAAAGTGAGATGGTTTGCTCTTTATCATACTAACCTATCTCAGAAAGTCCCGTTAAGTTTTGTTTGATTGAAGTTTTCAAGTTTTGGGTGAGATGTCGATATGAGGAGAATAAGGAGTGACAAGACCCTAAGCTTGGGGATTCCCAAGGCACCCCAAGGTAATATTCAAGAAAGATCCAAGCAACTAAGCTTGGGGATGCCCCGGATGGCATCCCCTCTTTCGTCTCCAACAATATCGGTAACCTCACTTGGAGCTATGTTTTCATCCATCACATGTGAAAGATCGAGGATGTCGCCTAGAGGGGGTGAATAGGCGCTTTAAAATAATTACGGTTTAGGCTTGAACAAATGCGGAATAAACCTAGCTATTAATTTGTCAAGCACAAAACCTACAACAACTAGGCTCACCTATGTGCACCAACATCTTATGCTAAGCAAGATAAACAACTAAGTGATAGCAAGATATATGACAAGAAACAATATGGCTATCACAAAGTAAAAGTGCATAAGTAAAGGACTCGGGTAAGAGATAACCGAGGCACACGGAGACGACGATGTATCCCGAAGTTCACACCCTTGCGGATGCTAATCTCCGTTTGGAGCGGTGTGGAGGCACAATGCTCCCCAAGAAGCCACTAGGTCCACCGTAATCTCCTCACGCCCTCGCACAATGCAAGATGTCGTGGTTCCACTAAGGGACCCTTGAGGGCGGTCACCGAACCCGTACAAATGTCAACCCTTGGGGGCGTTCACCAAACCCGTACACTTTGGCAACCCTTGGGGGCAGTCACCGGTACCCGTCAAATTGCTTGGGGAGATCTCCACAACCTAATTGGAGACCCGACACTTTCCCAGAGCTTTACACCACAATGATTGAGCTCAGAACACCACCAACCGTCTAGGGCGCCCAAGCACCCAAGAGGAACAAGCTCAAGGGTACCAAGCACCCAAAAGTAATAAGCTTCTCAACTTGTAACTTTCACGTATCACCGTGGAGAACTCAAACCGATGCACCAAATGCAATGGCAAGGGCACACGGAGTGCCCAAGTCCTTCTCTCCCAAATCCCACCAAAGCAACTAATGCTAGGGAAGAAAATGAGAGGAATAACAAGAAGGAGAACACCAAGAACTCCAAGATCTAGATCCAAGGGGTTCCCCTCACATAAAGGAGAAACTGATTGGTGGAAATGTGGATCTAGATCTCCTCTCTCTTTTCCCTCAAAAACTAGCAAGAATCCATGGAGGGATTGAGAGTTAGCAAGCTCGAATAAGGTCAACAATGGGGGAAGAACACGAGCTCAAAGGATAAGGTTCATTGGGGAAGAAGACCTCCTTTTATAGGTAGGGAAAAATCCAACCGTTATGCTCACAACCCACACAGAGCGGTGCTACCGCTCGACCTCACGGTACTACCTCTAGGGGTAGCGGTACTACCTCAAAAGGTAGCGGTACTACTGCTTGCGAGTGGTACTAAAAAATACATCTGTGCCTACCACCGCTGGACTTGTGACAAGATTTTGGTCTGGAGCGGTACTACTACTGTAGTAGCCGCGGTAGTACCGCTCTGGAGCAGTAGTAAAAAATTACATCCGCTCCAATCCGCGGTAGTACCGCTGCAGCCTTTTCAGAACACCAAAACTGCCACAACTTCTGCAAATGGACTCCGAATTCAAGAAAACCAAGTTTGTTGGAAAGCTAGCAACAAGGGCTAACACAATCTTGATAGAACTAACAAAAATAAGGAAATTATAAAATTCCCATGAGAAAATGGTGACAACCCTTCCTCGAATAAGACCGGTAAAACCTCCAACACAGAAAACGCAAAAGAAGAAGCATATGAAATCCGTTTTTGATGAACTAGACCTTGTCACAAAGATAACCACAAGCTCTAAAACCTCAAAAGAAAATACAAAAAAGAATCAAGAAAGATGATGCAAGGATGCAATGGTTTGAGCTCTCAACGAATGATACAATCAAGCTACTCACTTGAGAGGCCCCCTTGATAGTACGGCTATCGATCCTATAATCCGGTCTCCAAACTACCACCATGAGACCGGAAAAATAGAAAACCTATCAAGGGAAAACCTTTGCCTTGCGCATGATCCACTTGAGATAGATGATGATGATCTTGTCCTCGTCAAGATGGACCACCTTTCTGGATTGCGTTGGGTCGATGAAGACTAGATGATTGCTCCCCCATACTCCACTATGGGTGGGCCACTCTTCGGCACATCTTCACAAGTCCATTGACACCACAATGGACGACAAGCTTCAAGCACTTTATCTCTTTGTCATGCTCCACTTGAACTTGCACACGGCAATCTTGATGACGATCACCACTTGATGTCATCCTCTCCATGGGCTGAGTGATATCTTCCTCTTGACCCAAGCCCATGAACACGTACCTAACCCCACATAGAAATCTCACATAGACCATGGGTTAGTACACAAAGCACAATGGACAATGCTTACCATATCATGGGATCACTTGATCACGCTCGGTACATCTTCCATGCTTTGTGAGTTGATCAACTTGATTCACTCTTGACTTAGTCTTGATCAACCTTGAATCTTTACAACTCTCTTCATTTGGATGATGTCTTGAAGGTAAACATGAATGATCACACAATCTTATTCTTCAAGACATGCTTGCAATAAGCTCAACACTCACATGACCAATCTTTGGATAATTCCTTCATAGCACCTTAGTCAACTCATAAACTCTTTCAAACCAACACATGGACTTCAAGAAAATCCTATGGACAAATCCTTCAAATGTAACTCAAGACAACCATTAGTCCATAGAGATTGTCATCAATTACAAAAACCAAACATGAGGCATGTTCTTTCAACATGATATGCGTTTTGCTTGGAGCGACAATTTATTTTTCTAGGATTTGCTTGCGATTATTTAGAATAATGGTTTTCATCTTTTATTTCAATAAAAGAGGCAATGATAGCCTTTGCCATGCTTATTTTGCAAGTATACTTGTTGCTGTTTGAAAACAGAAAGTTCATCGATGTTGCAAAATTTTCCTAGAAAAGTCAGAATATGGTTTTGTTGAAACTTTTTGCAAAATAAGCTCTGATAAATTTTCTACACTGTAATATTTTTCTCATAATTTTTGGAGTTAGGGAAGTATGATGAATCTTGCATTCTTTACAGACTGTATTGTTTTGGCAGATTGCTGTTATGGTTGCATTGTTTGCTTATGTTTGCTTGTTTAATGATTCTATTTGAGGATATGAGTATTAAATATGCAGAGACATTTAGTATGCAATGTTGAATAATAATTTTTGTGATTTGCTACAGTAGAGAATGATAAAGGTTTTGCATTGATTTATACTAATTTATCTCATGAGTTCTTGTTGAGTTTTGTGTGGATGAAGTTTTTGATATTTAGGAAAACCGTGATATGGGAGGAATTAAGGAGACACAAAATATCAAGCTTGGGGATGCCCAAGGCATCCCGAGCTAATATTCCAAGAAGTCTCAAGCATCTAAGCTTGGGTATGCCCTGGTAGGCATCCTACCTTTCTTCTTCAACGATTATCGGTTAGTATTGGTTGAACCTAAGTTTTTGCTTCTTCACATGATGTGTGCTATTCTTGGAATGTCATTTTATTTTGTTTTTGCTCTCTGCTTTAATAAAATACTTAGATCTGAAAGTTTTTGAATAAGAGAGAGTCCTTAAATAGCTACCTATTTACTTAACTACTCGCTTGATCTTCACTTATATCTTTTTGGAGTAGTTTGTAATTTACTCTCGTGCTTCACTTATATCCTATGAGTAAATTGTTGAATGAATTGAATATCATGAAGTTGAAATCATATCATGCCTAGTGGTAGCTTCACATTGGGTTTAGAAAGTGAAATCTTTTGAATGTTGATAATCACAATATTGGTCATACAAGCAATTCATGAATGATTAATAGAAGGAAGAGAACTTTCACATGCAAATACACTATCTTGGAAATCTTTTGTGATTGTGAGCCCCCATCAAAATATTATATGCCAAATTTTTTTACATTGGACAAGGAAGACAATGTAATGATTTATGTTTGTTCATATTCACATAGAAGTTATATTGTCATAGATCCTTTAACATGTGGTGCTTCCCCCCATCTTTGCTAGCAAAAAATTCCGCACCAAGTAGATATACTACTTGTGCATCCAAAAACCCCCCAAACCCAAATCTTATTTTCAAGAGTCCACCATACCTACCTAAGGATTGATCAAGATCCCTCAAGTAAGTTGTCATCGGTGCAATAAGGCAATAAAAATTGCTTATAATAGTGTTAGATCATTTAGTGTAAGAGAAAATTGAGCATTGTACAAACTTATGATGGCAAAGTAATAAAAGTGACGAACTGCATAATAAAGGTTGCTATCATAAGGGGCAACATAATGTGACGTTCTTTTGCACTAAGGGGTTGAGCATACAAACAAATAAGTGCATGGCAACCTCTGCTTCCCTTCGCGAAGGGCCTATCTTTTACTTTTCAGTATTTACTTTTATGAAAAGAGTCAATGTTTTTCTCTCTATTCCTTTTTATTTTTCTCTTTTGGCAAGCATCATGTGGTGAGGAAAAATCTAGGCACATATAATATGGGTGGCATGATTTATTATTGTTGACATCACCCTTGAGGTGAATACGTTGGGAGGCAAAATAATAAGCCCCTATCTTTCTATGTGTCCAGTTGAAACGTTTTGCTCATGAGTACGCGGTGAGTGTTAGTAGTCATAGAAGACTATATGATGGTTCAGTATGTGGAGCTCTTACTTAAACTCTGTTGAATAAGTTGAATTGCAATTGCTTGGTGACTGAGAACATAGGTTGTTGAGTTTTAAGAGAATTCATTGTTTGAACCTTAACATGTGAATTAGTTGCTACTATAACATGAGAAATTTTATGAGAAAGAATTGTTGTTATGATGCTAGAAAAAGTGATTGAAATTATCATTGATCAAACTTATGCACTTTGCTAGCATTCGCACTTCATAAATTATTTCTTTTATCATTTACCTACTCTAGGACGAGTAGGAATTAAGCTTGGGGATGCTGATACGTCTCCAACGTATCTATAATTTATGAAGTATTCATGCTGTTATTTTATCATTCTTGGGTGTTTTACAATCATTTTATAGAAACTTTATATCATTTTTTGGGGCTAACCTATTAACCTAGTGCCCAGTACCAATTGTTGTTTTTGCTTGTTTTTTACATCGCAGGAAATCAATACCAAACGGAGTCCAAACGCAATGAAACTCCGCGGAGATTTTTTATGGACCAGAAGGAACCCAATGGGCCAGAGCTGCACCGGGGGGTGACCCGAGGGGGGCAAAACCCACCAGGGCGCGCCAGGGCCCCCTGGCGCACCCAGGTGGGTTGTGCCCACCTCGGTGGCCTCCCGCACCCCCTCTTTACCCTATAAATCCACAAATATTCCAAAACCCATCGAGGTTAACCTAGATCAGAAGTTCAGCCGCCGCAAGGTCTCTATATCCATGAAAACCAATCTAGACCCCGTTCCGGCACCCTGCCGGAGGGGGAATCATCACTGGTGGTCATCTTCATCATCCCGGCGGCCACCAAGATGAGGAGGGAGTAGTCCACCCTCGGGGCTGAGGGTTTGTACCAGTAGCCATGTGTTTGATCTCTCTCTCTCTCTCGTGATCTATATCATGGGCTTTGTTAATATAGTCCGATCATATGATGTTTCTCCCCTCTATACTCTTGTTATGATGAATTGAATCTTTACCCTTCAAAGTTTTGTCTTGTCAGATTGAATATTCAGAGATGAGAACACGTGATATATGTCTTGCAATATGAATACTTGAGGTGACAATGAGGTATCTTATTGATTCACTTGATATGTGTTATGGCATTCAACTCGCGGATTCCCGCGGTGATATTGGGGTAATCTATGCATAGGGGTTGATGCATGTTTTTCTCCGACAGAAACTTTGGGGTCTCTTTATATTTCTTTGTGTGGATTGAGTATTATGAATATGAATTTGCTTTGGTGTTATTCTAGTACGAACTCTAGGATAGATCGAATGAAAAAAATAGCTTTGTGTTATTTTTGTACAAACTCTTGAATAGCTCGAATGGAAAGAATATCTTTGAGGTGGTTTCCTGACCTACAAACAATTCCTATCTTTTGTTCTCCACTAATAGGAACTCAGGACACTTTATTGCACTTTGAGGGATAATCATATGATCCAACTATGTTAGCATTGTTGAGAGGTTGCACTAGCGAAAGTACGGACCCTAGGCCTCATTTTTAAGCATTGCAACACCGTTTTTGTGCCCGTTTACTATTTGCTACCTTGTTGTTCTTATTTATTCAAATTATAAAAATATATTTCTACCATCCATATTTCACTTTTATCACCATCTATTCGCCGAACTAGTGCACCTATACAATTTGCCATTGTATTGGGTGTGTTGGGGACATAAGAGATTTCTTGTATTTGGTTGCAGGGTCATTTGAGAGAGACCATCTTCATCCTACACCTCTCACAGATTGATAAACCTTTGTTCATCCACTTGAGAGAAAATTGCTACTGTCTTACAAAACTCTGCGCTTGGAGGCCCAACACATGTCTACAAGAATAAAGTTGCGTAGTAGACATCAGCGACAAGCCCCTAGGGCGGCTGGCTGGAACCCGGACGGGGCAGGAATGTAAAAAACTCAAGTCATGGCATAGGCTTATCTCATAGATAAAAAGGTAGTCCCGGAGTGCATCTCGGGGGGACCTGAGGTCTTTTACTTAATACTAAAGTTGGCATGGTACATACGCTCGAATCAACTGTAAAACGGTCGGAGCAGGTTTGTGTTCCATGGCCGTTCCGTCTCTTCGCCGGCTGTGCACCGCTTGCATGCCCTAGGCTTTTGGGCGTCGATGAGGTAGTATGAGTCATTGCCCAGGGCCTTGGTGATGATGAAGGGGCCTTCCCAAGGTGATGCGAGCTTGTGCTGGCCGACTGATCGCTGGATCAGGCGGAGCACAAGGTCGCCTTTGTAGAATGAACGAGGCTTGACCTTCTTGTTGTGGTAGCAGCGTAGACTCTACTGGTAGATGATGAACCGGCTGCATGCTAGCAGCCGGGCCTCTTCCAGCAGGTCGACGCCATCTTCTCGCGACTCCTTTGCTTCCGCCTCCGTGTACATGGTGACACGAGGCAAGTCGAACTTGATGTCCGTGGGGATGATAGCCTCGACACCGTACATGAGGAAGAAGGGCATAAAGCCGGTTGATCTGTTGGGAGTGGTCCGAAGGCTCCAAAGGACGGTCGGCAGCTCGTCGATCCAGCAGCCAGCCGATCGCTCAAGTGGCTCGATCAGGTGGGGCTTGATGCCGGAAAGGATGAGGCCGTTTGCTCGCTCCACCTGTCCGTTTGACTGCGGATGGGCAACGGACGCTAGGTCCAGTCGGATACCCTGGTTTGCACAGAAATGGGCCAAGGCACCTTTGGCGAAGTTGGTGCCATTGTCGGTGATGATACTGTGGCGAACGCCATACCGGACGGTGATGTCGGCGATGAAGGTGATGGCAGTTGGACCGTTCAGCTTCTTGATTGGCTTGGCTTCTATCCACTTGGTGAATTTGTCCACGGTGACCAGCAAATGAGTCATGCCACCGCGTGCTTTCTTGAAAGGACCTACCATGTCCAAACCCCACACGGCAAATGGCCAGGTGATGGGGATGGTCTTGAGGGCAGAGGCCAGCTAATGCTGCTTGGTGCTGAACTTCTGGCACCCTTTGCACTTCTTGACCAACTCCTTGGCGGCGTCCAAAGCATTCGGCCAGAAGAAACCATGGCGGAAGGCTTTGGCTATGAGGGACCTGGAGGCGGCATGGTGGCCACATTCGCCCTGATGGATGTCCCTGAGGATCTCCATGACCTTCTCCGGCTCCACGCATCGCTGATAAACGCCGGTCATGCTCCGCCTGGCGAGCTCTCTGTTGATGATGGTGTAGGCGCCTGCTCGGTGTTGGATCTGTCGGGCTAGTACTTGGTCGGCTGGTAGCATGCGGCTCACCAGATAGTCACGGATGGGATGCGCCCAAGATGGTGCTGCCACCACTGTGAATATAGCGACTGGCACGAGGGATGTCGGGTTGGGAGGCGGCGAGCTGTAGCCGGCTGCTCCTAATGGTGCCGATGAAGTCCCGGGGCCGACTGCAGCAGCCCCCGGGCCGCCTGCTGGAGCTTCTGGGCCGAGTACTGGTGCTGCATCCCCCGGGCCGCCTGGTGAAGTCCCTGGGCCGACTGCCGAAGTCCCCGGGCCGGCTGCTGAAGTCCCCGAGCCGGATCCGACTGCTCCAGGGTCAGCCGGCACGAAGATGGAGTCAGACTCTAGCGAGGGCTTGGTAGACGGCTTGCGCAAGCCCTCGAGGGAGACGCCAGCTGGTATGGCCTGTCGGGTGGAGCGAATGCGGGCGAGGGCATCCGCTGCGTCATTGTCGGCTCGTGGTATGTGGAGGAACTCACACCATCGAAATGCCCGCTCATCTGCTGGACGAGGAAGCGGTAGCTTGCCATGTTGGTGTCCTTGGCGTCCCAGTCATCGGACGACTGCTGGACCACCTAGTCCGAGTCGCCGTGGTAGAGGATGCGCGGATGCCGATTTCTTTGGCCAGTCGGAGCACAAAGACAAGCGCCTCGTTGGCCGTCGCATACTTGTCCGCTATGATCAGCAGTTCGTCTAGGGTGGCCGTCTTGTCGCAGAGGAGCTTGTGCTTAAGTAGGGTGCCCTCTCTGCACCCGGCGGTGAAGTATTCTATGGCGTGCACCTCGTGCACCCCTTCACAGGAGTTGCGCAGCTCAGCCCAGCGCGTCAGGTAGTCGTGGGTGGACTCAATCGGGCCTTGAACGCACATGGAAAGTTGGCGAGGCTTGGGCGGCCACTTGTAGGTGTTGGTGAAGTTGCGAACGAAGACTTTGGTGAAGTACAGCCAGCTGTTGATGCTGTACGGCTTGAGGCTGTTCAGCCATGTCCGGGCCGTGCCCTGGAGCATGAGCGGAACGTACATCACAGCAACACGCTTGTTGCCGTTTGCTATGTTGACGGCTGTGGAGTAGTCGACTAGCCAGTCCTCCGGCTTCACGGAGCCACTGTACTTGGGAGTGTCCCATGGGAGCGAGAACCCTTTGGGGAAGGGCTCGTCGTGAATGCGGGGGCAGAAACACGGCGGGCCTATTACATCTTCTTCTTCTACCGCCAGGGACCGAGCGAGTCGGTCGATCCGGTGGCAGGCGTCGTTCTCTCTGACTCCTTCGCGGGGGCCCAGCCGGCCTCCAAGAGTCAGGTGCTCAACAGGCGGCGGGCAGGCGCGCCTCTCCCTACGTGAGGGAGGCGGGTGGTCGTCCCACTGTTCTACTGCTCGTGGGCGGCCGTCTTGGTCGCGCTTGATCGTGATGTGGGTGCGCCGACTGCGGCTAGCAGCCGGCTTTGGGTTCCTCCAACCATGGGTGCCGGCTGTTGGGGACTGGGAGGTCGCCCCATGCTCACGGCGG
>NC_041387.1:101451187-101451859 GCF_002162155.2 Triticum dicoccoides | reverse complement strand
GCCGGGTTCCACCACACGGGCGTCCAACCTCCTGCTACGCGGTGGCCACGGCGAGGAGCTACTAGAGGCGCGCCGTCATGCAACGATGCTCCTCGCCCTCCATATGATCCAATTCATCTGCCGCCGCCTCACCGGCACGCAAGTTCTCCATCGGAGTGGCATAGACAGGGCGTTCAGCCCCAGCATGCCGGCGATGGCCGCGCCCCATTGCCGAATCGCACCCACTCGGCTAGGCTCGCCAGCAGTCGGCATGCACTACTAGGGAAAACCTTATACACAGAATCTTACCAGTAGCGTTTGTTAAAATGAGGCGCTACTGCTACTTAGCAGTAGCGCGACTGATAAAACGGCGCTACTGTTACCCGCTTAGCAGTAGCGCGGCAGGGGCAGAACGTGCTACTACTATAATTGCCACACCGTTCCCGACGTGCTAGGTATAGTAGTAGCGCCCTTCTAGAAACAGCGCTACTACTACGGATTTTAGCAGCAGCACGTTTTGAGACCCCACGCTACTGTTATAGCTATTTTCACCTAACCCCCCGCGCGACCTGATTCCCTCTCCTGATCTGCCTCCTCCCCCAATTCCCCACTCTCTCTCCCCCTCGTCGCCTCCGCCTCGCCACCGTCTCCCCCGACCCTGCCTCGCCGCCGTCTCCCCCGACCCCGCCTCGC
>NC_041387.1:101439690-101450917 GCF_002162155.2 Triticum dicoccoides | reverse complement strand
CGCCACCGTCTCCCCTGACCCCGCCTCACCGCGCCTAGGTGCCGCCGTCTCCCCAGACCCCATATCTTCCCCGCCCTCTGTAAGCACTCTCCCCTTCCGATCCCTCTTGTTTGCTTAGTATGAACCCTAGCTATTTAGTGCTAGTTAGTATGAACCCTAGGCTATTTTTAGTGCTAGTTAGTTAATTACAATTAGTATTAACCCTATTTAATTAGGCAGTACGACCCTAGTTAAAAATGGATACTTATATGGTAATTAGGGCAGTAGTTCCTAGGTACTAATTACTTCCTCCGTTCCGATTTACTTGTCATGGTTTTAGTTCAAATTTGAACTAAAACCACGACGAGTAAATCAGAACGGAGAGAGTAGTTAGTAAGAACTAGGTACTAATTAGGTACTAGAATATTTTTATTTATAGTAAGTTTATTTTTAGTAAGAACTAATTGAATTAATAGAACTAGTTAGTAAGAACTTGTTGCTATTTTTTAGCTAAAGCAATTTTTCCCGCCTCGACGTGGACGATGCCTATCCCGCATCCTCGTCGTCGAGTCGGCGGAGGACGACACCTGCTTGACCAGATCGGCCATGTCCGGGACTGGGCTCCGCCGGGGTGGTACTGGGAGGCGCTACCTACCGGGGGGCGCAAGTTGGTGAGGAGCCAGCCTGTCGTTGACCCGAACCTTCTTTGGTGGCGGTCGCGTGGGCCAATGATGGTCCAGAGGCTCGAGGACTCCGCGGAGGTGGTGCGTCACCGTGTCAGTGAGGAGGACGCGCACGTCCGTTGCTACTTGTTTGCGTTGGAGCACAGGTCGTTCTCCAATACCTGGCAGGTTCTCCGGGTATCTCACTGGAGCTATGATCCCGTGATGGTTCCTTCTCTGTGGGTGTCCACCGCCCGCGCCGATACCCGTCGTGTGCTAGGGTTTTAGTTGTATTAGTGATGTTATATGTATGGCACTATTCGTGATGTATTAGTGATAATATTCGACGATGTACGAACGCATGAGATGATTTACTTTTGCTTATTGAATGCATGCTAATTTGAGTCCTATAAGATATTTTGAAATGTATATCTTGTGTTGCTCAATATTCAAGTGGCCAGTCATGTTTGCAGGTTACACCTCCGAGTGGCCTATGTTTTGCCGGAGTGTTGATTCATTTCTGTTCCGGCAAATTTTAGGCGCTCGATATGTCCTATTTTAGCAAAGGTCATGCCGGATTTTTCCGTGAATTTTGGCATGACTTGTGCCAGAATATGTAGGAATATCGAGTGCCCCGGATTTGTGTGTTGAGTATCCTGATAGTTGTCTTCGATCGATTTTTAATTAATGTTTTAACTATGAACATAGGAAATGTCTGACGACGAAAAGGATTTCGGTATTTGCAAATACTGCGAAGACGAGCGCGGCCTGTGCAACGGAATCTTCCTAGATGATGATAGGCGCTTCAGCATCAAGCTGGACGAGAACTTCAAAGTGGATACAGTAAGTTGACAAGTCTTTTTTCATAATTAAGCATGAAATCTACTTCATTTGCTTCAACTTATATTTTTTTACTATTCTACTAACGTATCCCCTGCCATGCAAGAGTTTTTGTATTGGATAAGATAGGTTTCAGTCATACTACGGAGGAAAAGAAAGTTTACTTGAAGACCGAGCATGGTTATATTTTCCATGCAAAATTATACAATTCAGACGACTACACCTATTTTGGATGCAAAACATGGCGAGCACTATGCAAGACTTATGCATTTGAGCCTGATATGGTTATCACCTTTGATATTCGTCCGGAAGATGATATTGAAGGTAATACCGACATCTGGGTCGATGTGCAGACGCCTCCAGTTATACCATTATGTAAGTTTCTCAACCATATTTATGTCTTTGATATTGTTTATTCAAAAATAGTTGACAACTAATTTGTATTGTCAGCTTATTTCGGTGCAAGCAAACATGTCCAGCGCTTGGTAGACAGGACCGTATACTATCCTGGGGTTGAACTCAACTGCGAGGAGCTCAGTCACTATGTTTCATGGCTTGAGGATCTTGATATTGTCAAGACAAATTTTCTTCCTGCATTTAGAAATGTTAGTACTGAAAATGTGCGACCAATAGTGTTCGTAATGAACTACGGTCACATCTATTTAGGAAGGATGGTAAGATTCTTACTATTTATCCTCAGTGCATCTTTTCCATACATTATTTTTAAAGCTAAACTTGATTGGTAAGTATGTTACCGTACGATGTTCTTCAACAGGGACTCTCGATGAATGTTGTGCCTTATGGGATCGAGACTAAAGGTACCATCAGTATTATCAGCTTACGGCCAAGATATCCTACAGATTACTTTAGTGCATTCAAGATTAGCGACGGATGCTTAATAGTGCAAGAATAGACCAAATATGTGATGGGGGAGCGCAGAGAAGTACTAGGGGGCACCAAACAGATGTGCTACCCACGATTAGGAGACAGGTTCATCTGCATGCTCCAACTTGATCAAGGAGAAGATCTATACATGTTTTATGTTATTTTACCTAAGAGAGAGCAGCAGGAGTGATTAGCTAGCTAGAAATGAGTTTGAGGATGATGATGTGCTACACTATTACTATGATGATAAAATAGCTAGTGTTGGTGGTAATGACTATGATGATTATTATTAGCTAGTGTTAGTGGTGATTAAATAAATACTATTGTTGGTAATGACTATGATGATGATTAAATAGCTTGTGCTGGCGGATTAGATTCAAGTGGAGGCAACATGTGGTGCACATCGAAAGTACTACTAGTCCAAACTAGATCACGTTTGGATTAGTAGTATACTTTTGACATGCACCACATATTGCCTCCACTTGAACCTAATCCACCTTCATTTGACACACTCTTATGGACATAATGATGTAAACCTCATAACTGGTATTGTACCAATATTTGTACGATGGCGCATAAATACACTAAAAATAAAAAAAATAAAAAGAATACTAGTAGCGATGGACGAAAACACGCTGCCAGTAGTTACATTAGCAGTAGCGTGGGCTTGAACAAACGCTGCAGCTATTAGTCCTAGCAGTAGCGCGTGTGGGCCCGCGCTACTGCTAAGCAATAGCTATAGCGCCTTATTAGTAGTGCGCCTGCCCGCGCTACTGATACACCTAAAACCCGCGCTGCTGCTAGCCTTTTCCCTAGTAGTGATGCCACGCACAGCGCGGTCGATCTCGCATTGGTAGGCTTCGGCGAGGCACCTCATGGCCGCCAGCTTGTTGGCGCTGTCGAGGAGCGAGAAGCGGAATGTTTCCAACGTCGCGCCATCAGCGCCCACCTCTATGGGGGCGGACAGACCCTGCACTGTCGCCTACAGCGGGTCCTGGACTGCCCCGCCAGAGGCTCCGTCGTGGCTGATGACTAGAGCATCCGTGATAGTGTTGGTGCTAGTATTGCTGACCGCGGGAGGGAGCGGGTCGTCAACGATCTCCATGTTGTCGGGGAAGACGTTTGTGCTCGCCGCGTCGGAGTCGATGAGCATCTCGATGGGTAGATCGGTGGAGCCGACGGACTCCAAGTCGGAGGTCGGCTCGTTAGCGATGTGGAGCTTGCCGAGGAGGTCGACAAAGCAGCTCTCGAAGCTGGCCGATCCCGCGTCGGGCGCAGGCTCGTCGGAGAGGTGGATCCCGCCGATGAGATCGGCGAGGGAGCTTGCGGTGCAAGCGGCTTCCATGCCGCACAGCGTGTTGACGCAAACGCCATCGGGCGCGCCGGGCTGGCTGCGCTCGCTGGGAAGGAAAAGTGTTCCCCTTCAAAACGTGTCTCCAGCCAACGGTGCACTTTACCCCACGGTGGGCACCAAATGTCGTGGTATTTCCACGAATATGCCAAGGGGTGGTTTATCATGGATGAGGACAGGAGTACGTTGCCGGGTTTTAGAAGCGGGAGTGGGCGACACCTCGAACGCCTATGAGTCTTACCCAGGTTCGGGGCTCTCCGTGGAGATAACATCCCTAGTCCTGCTCTGCGGGGTCTCCGCATGATGACTATGGTCAATAGAGTGGCTACAAGAATGCTCCTTGAGTTGTTTCGGCTTAAGGAGGAAGAAGGCAAGGCTAGCTCTCTTCTCCCTAGCTGTGAGTGGGGGGAAATGGAGTGTGAACCCTTTGCATGGGTGAGCCTGGGGGGTTTATATAGACCTACCCCAGGGGTACAATGGTAATCCGGCCGGGTGTAGGACCCGGCCGTTAGTGGGGCTTCGGCTTCTCCGCCGACCGTCGGGGCCCGCCGCTTGGTCGGTCCCGACGACTGCCGTGAACTCGGCCGACAGGTAGGGCCCGCCGCCTGCGGGCCAGGTTGACTGTGTTACACTGTAGCCTCGCCCTTGATGACGGAGGCTTTGTCGGGGGGCGCACGGCTACAGTTCCGCCGCCTGGCAGACGCTTACTATAGCCACACCCCGTCTCATCAGGTTTATGGCGCACAGACTTCAAGTAAAGGGATGGCCGCCTGGGAGTCGGCCTCCCCTTGCGGGTGCCTGCTCTGGGCTTGCCGTCTTCTGGTGGTACGCGGATAGGTAGGGCCCGCCGTTTGCGGGCCGTACCAACCGCCCATCGTGGGAGCATGGCTCCATCTGACGTAGGTGATGTCATGGGTTGCGTGGCTACAGTATCGCGCCAGGCGTGGGGTGTCCGCTTGGTACACCCGTACTGTGGTAGCGTTCCGCCCTGGATTCGGGGGTGGCAGGTCGCACTGTAGCCATGCCACGTCTTGTCGTACTAAGTGGGTGCAAACTTTGAGGAGGCGAGGGGCCGCCTTTTAGAGGCCGGCTCCCTGAGGCCGCATGCTGGAAGCACGCCGCCCTCTTAGGGTCCGCCGCCTTCTAGGAGGCGAGCCTCTGGTTCCAGCCGCCTTCTTGGGGCCCGCCGTATTCTAGGAGGCGGGCCTCTGGTTCCAGCCGGCCCAGAGGGCCGGCCTTGCGACCAGTCGGACTGAGGGGCTTGGCCAGCCCCGATATCTTGAAATGTGGTCAAGTGCTGATGAGGCTACCTAGGGTCTATCCTCCAGCACATTATGATATTACTTATAAGGGGAGCTTCGTGATGTGTTTTATAAATGACGATTATTCTCATTGTTGGCATGCATTTATGAAAATATACATACTCTACTAATGGTTACCTTGGTTCAAAAATACACGATGTCACGGAAAGCTATTTGTTGACTCATTTTACCAGTTGATTTACCATGATAAATAGTTTGATATAACGAGTTATCATTATTTGCACATTATACAAAGATGAAACCCGCATAAAGTCTAAAATGATGAAGGAGACATTTTTTTATGCTATTAGTATTTTAGTTCGATCTTTATGCATTCTTATGTACAAACATGTGCATATAGAAGTAGTAGATGACGGAAATTATCAAGCTTGCTTTGAAAACGCATGGATATGATTTCCGGGTCCATTGCATGTTTAGTAAGCTTCCAATCGTAAAGCTCTTGACAGGATTACCGCAAGCGTGTTGGTGTGTGATGCGGGTGCTATGGCGAGTTAACCTCTTAACTTGTGTGCTCGGACGTCAGATCGTTCCATACTGCGCAGAACATGATGAGTCATGACATGAGAATGTTCAGTCGTAGGCTAGTAGTGGCAGCGCATCGCAAACCACAACAATTGCAACATGCAAACAAAAAGTGCCACACGGGTTGTTTCATGCCAAATGCCCGAATTGAAATCCATATCAAGGACGCGGACACACAACCCAAGATTTGACTTCCCCCGTCGTTGTCGCATCCACACTGCAGGCCATGCCCCTCTTTTTATTAGGGCACATCGATCGCACGTCTCGCACAACATATAGCTCGGTCCAACTCAAAGCATGAGGTAGCGGGAAATTTGAGAACCTAGTACTCGTCACTCTTGTGTGCAATACCTATTGACCGTGCAGGTCGCTGTGTAGCGACGTATCGCGTCTCCACAATGCACACTGCACAATTATATTGGTCGAGCCATTTACGTTTTTTTCTGACCTTGTTTAGCACTGCTTTTCTGAAGGTTCGCGAACCTTCCCTGACTCGTTTTTCTTCTGTCTTCACTTGGTATTCTAATGGTTTTTTCCATTTCCTTTTCTTATTTTTTTCAATTCATTTTTTTAAACTCCTGAGCATTTATCAACTTAATGACTATTTTTGAATTTGTACAAATAATTTGTAATCATGCAATTTTAAATTCATGAATACTTTTCAATTAATTTTTATTTCATGAAATTCATCACAAACATTTTTTATTAGCAACTAATTTATGAATTGCTGAAAATATATGATTCCGAAAATTAGTTTTGAACTCATGAACATTATGTTGAATTCAATTTTTTTAAATTAAAAAAATCCAAAATCATGAATGATTTTCATTCACGAACAATTACTTCAATTAATGAACATTTAAATCAAGAAGAATTTACCAAATTGCGAAAAATTCTCAAATTATTGAACATGTTTAGAAATTTGCAAAGAAGAAGATCAAAACTGGTGATTCTATTTGCAAATCACAAACATTTTTAAACTCACAATCATTTTTAAAATTTGCTAAAAACTCAAAGTCATGAATATTTTTTAAAATTGTATTCATTTTTCAAAATTTGCAAACACTTTTCAAATTCATAAAATTTGCAAACTCATGATCCATTTTCAGCATCCCAAACAATTTTTCAAAATTCACAAACAACTTTCATAATCCTGCAGATTTTTTTTATAAAATAGCAATATTTAAGAAATAAGGAAACTTTGAAATTCTAGAACATTTATTCAAATTTTTGGACCACTTCCAAAAGCACAAATGTTTTATGAATTCATGAACAATTTTTTTCAAATTCATGAATATTTCTGAAAATAAGAACGATATTTTCACAACTGCAAACATAATTTTTCATTCAAGAACATTTTATGGAATCGCAGATATTTTTAAAAATTTGTGAGCAATCTTTGAAATCATAAATATTTTACAAGTACGTAAATTTTTGCTTCCCTAATATTTTTTGAAAACGCAAATAGTTTTCCAATTCTATTACATTTTTTGAATTCAGGATTTTTTTTTGAAACCACGAAATTTTTGGAACTCACAAATATTATTCGAACTTGTGAATGCTTTCTAAATTCACATATTTTCTATTTTTTTTCTAAAGTCACAAATAATATTCCAAGGTATAAACATATTTTGAATTCAAAATCTTTTTTGGAAGTCGGGAACATTTTTCTAAATTTTGTCAACAACGTTAGAGTTTGTGAACATTCTTTAACTCCGAAAGATATATCAAAATTATTATTTTTTAATGTTCATGAATTTTTTTCACTTCATGAACGTTTCTCGAATGCGCGAAGATTTTTCAAATTCATGATCAATTGTTGAAATCGAAAAGGTTTTTAAAATTAGAGATCTACTTTTTTAGTTTATGTACATTTTTTAAAATCACATAAATCTTTTAAATTTGAATCTTTTTCTATTGGCCAACAATTTTACAAATTACAAATATTTTTTAATACGCAAACAATTTGTTGAATCATGAACATTTTTCAAATCCATGAAGAATTTTTACATTCACAAATATTTTTAAAGTTATCAAGAAATTTTTTATATCATGAAAAAAATTGATTCACGAACATTTTTCAACCAAAATATTTTCTTTCAGTTTTAAAGAGGCAGTTTCTCTAGGAAATAAATACAATTGGTTGTTTATTTCTAGATTAGCGAAGTGCAAACAAAAATAAAACAAATATTGAAAGAAAGAAATCGGCGGGAAAGAAACATATGTAAAGGAAAATGGCAATGGGGAAACGTGCGTAAAAGAGACGTGAGCGAGCTCACCAATACAAGCAAAAAAAAACACGAGCCCAGGGGGCTGGGCCAGCCCAACTACAAGCGCCAAACTCACCAACCTCTACTGTCCCCAATATTGGCCGTTGAAGCGAGCGCGCCCAATCGCTCTCCGCGCAGCGATGCCATGTAAAAATCACAAAAGCACTAGCCGAACTCACCAACCCGTTTTTCCTCAATTAATGGGACGGTCGCTATGAGCGCCCATAGGCGATGGTGGAGGACTAGTGGATGGAAAGATAGTGGTGTCCATATGTCTCGCCTATAAGGGGACGTACGCAAGTCTCGCGTCAAGGGGAGCACAAGATGGGCCAGCCCAAGAGTGTGCGAGGCCACAACCTCTGTTTTTCATGTTTTTTGTTTTATTTTTTATTTCTTTATTTTACTTGTGTTTATACTCCCAAATATCTAAATACATGCATTAAAAAAAACTTTACATAAAACATTAAAAAAAATCTTGACCAAGCATTTAACAAATATTTGTTATTTATAAAAAAATACAATGTGTGAGAAAAAGTTGATCACGTATTTAAAAAATGTTATTCAAGCAAACGGAAAAATGTTAAACAAGTATTTGAAAAAAATCTTAATCATGCATGTAAAATTGTTAAATGTGTATAGGAAAACTGTTGACCATGTATTAAAAAAATTCTTAAACTTGTATTTGAAAATGTTAATCAAGCATTTGAAAAATATTAAATGTGTATAGAAAAAATGTGGAGCATCTATTCTTAAAATGTTAAACTTGCATTTGAAACAATGTTAATCAAGCATTTGAAAAATGTTAAATATGTACAGAAAAAATGTTGACCATGCATGCAAAAGCATTAATCTTTTATTTGAAAAATATTAATCAAGCAGTCAAAAAATGTTAAATATGTACAAAAAAAAGTTACGGTGCATTCAAAAAAGTTGATCTTGTATGAAAATTTTAAACATGTATTAAAAATGTTTTAAATATATACCAGAAATGTGTATAGAAATACAGTGAAAACCGACAGAAATCAAAAAAGATGAAAAAAAACGAGGAAAAAAAGAAAGAAAACAGCAAAGCCCTAGAAAAAGGAAGGAACCCGAAGAAAAGATGATGAAAACACAAAAATCCGAAGAAAATTTGCAAAAGAAACAAATAAAACTGGTAAAAACCATGAAAATGGAAGAAAAAAACAAAAAAACTGAAGAAAAGCATGAAGAAACAAAAGAAAAAGAAGAAAAAAAAGGCGGAAGCCAACCCAGCGAAGGCAATTGAAATAAAATGAACGAATAACATCGAATATGGGCCGGCCCATTAGCTACATGCGGGAGGGAATCTTTCGATGAGACTGAACTAAAACACTCACATGAAACGATATATAGTCGTGACAGGAGAGATAACGGCATCAGCACACGGCGGTGGCATGTAAAAAAATCACAAAAGGCAGTGGCGGCCTTGTGAGGAGTCGATCTCCGGACCTCCGGTAGGTCAGGGAGACTAGTTAACAAGTGGGGCTGACAACCATTAGTGAAAAATGAGGAGGCGCAAGGTTCAGAACTAACTACAATGCAGAATCTAGGCACTTTTTGAATATATTTTTTCGAGCATTTATTGGACAATGTTAGTTAACTTTCGAAAAATGAATAATGTTTGGAAATCTAACAATTGAATAACTTCATTTAAAAGAACATATTCCTAAAAGCATGGACATTTTTTTGGAAAACCTGGAAATTTCTGAAAATGCATACATTTTGGAATTTTGAGAATATTTTTTGAAACCCATAATAATTTGATAATTTTGAACAAATTTTGAAAACATGTACATTTTTGGAATTTTCAGAACAACATTCTGAAACCAGGAAAAATTGAAAATCCTAATTAAAATTTGAAAACACAAACATTTTTTGGATTTTTTGCACCTGTGAATATTTTTTGAAACTCCAATCAAACCTTGGAGAAACTGAACATTTTTTTTTCAATTTTGCAAATATATTTTGCAATAACATACTCCTAATTTGTGGACAAAAATTGAAAACAAGAATAGTTTTTAACTTCTGAAATTATTTGAAAAACATGAACAATTTTTAAGTTCCTAAACGTTTTTTATATGAATATTTTATGAATTATTGTATGGAATTTCAAAATGGGAACATTTTTTATGTTTTGAACAATTTATGAAAATTGTGAACATTTTCTCAAATTTACGAACATTTTCGGTACACACAAACATTTTTTAGAAAGAAACAAAAACAAAAAAGAAAAATGAGGGAAATGAAAAAAGAAATAGGAAAAAGGAAAAAGAAAAGGAAAAGAAAAAAGAAAAAGAAAAACCCAGTTAAGGAACCTCCTAGAAGGTTACCAAAACCGAAAACCTAGCTAAGAAAGGTTCCCAAAACCAGTATAAAAACCCTATGCTAGGGATGCTAAATGGGATGGCCCACAATTTTGCTCGCTGTTTGTTCTGTGCGTACAACTTGACACAATGAGCGTCAATTAGGAAATTCCTCAGGCAACGGCCGGTGCTTGTTTGGATAGTTCTTTGTGCGGCTTACACTTGCACAACCCGATTAAGGATAGAATGATCGGCTCTGCCTGCGGAGTAGCGATCCGATTACTATTGGCCGAGTGGGACATGTCGATGATGGATAATAACTGGTAGAAACGGTCAGTGGGACAACCGAGCAAAATGCGGCGCATTGGAGATCCGATAGGATGACTAAGAGAGTCAAATCAGATGTGGTGGCTCATACATAGCTAAGTCTAACCCTTTTCTAATAACCTTGACCCATAATCCACATATCGAGCATTATTTGACTAAACAATAAAAAGGCACTGATCCTAAACAAATCTTTCAAGAAGAGATCGCCTCATGTGCGTCCATGTTGACGGATCCAACCAAACATGGAACTTGGGATTTTAACGCCAAACCAAAGCTTCAAGTCAACACCTTCAACATGGGCAACAAGCACACACGTCGACATTGTTGGAAAATGTAGCATGCAATTTCAAAATTTTCCTATGCTCACGCAAGATCTATCTAGGAGATGCATAGCAACGAGAGGGGGAGAGTGTGTTCACGTACCCTCATAGACCAAAAGCGGAAGTGTTAATTTAACGTGGTTGATGTAGTCGAACGTCTTCTCGAATCAACCGATCAAGTACCGAACATACGACACCTCCGAGTTCTGCACACGTTCAGCTCGATGACGTCCCTCGAACTCTTGATCCAGTAGAGTGTTGATGGAGTCGATGAGTTCCGCCAGCATGACGGCGTCATGACGGTGTTGGTGAAGTGATCCGCATAGGGCTTTGCCTAAGCACTACGACAATATGACCAGAGGAGTAAACGGTGGAGGGGGCACCGCACAAAGCTAAACAATTGATGATCTTTGGGATGCCCCCCC
>NC_041387.1:101418915-101439435 GCF_002162155.2 Triticum dicoccoides | reverse complement strand
CCCGTATATAAAGGAGGAGGGGGGGAGGCCGGCCACCAGGGGCGCGCCATGGAGGGACGAGTCCTACTAGGATTCCACTCCTAGTAGGATTCGCCTCACCCCTATTTTTCCTTTTTACGGAGACGGGGAAACGGGAAAGAGGTGGAGAGGGAGAAGGAAAGGGGGCCGCACCCCCACCCCTTGTCCAATTTGGATGGGCTTGGGGGGGGCACCACATCCCGTGGCCAGCCCTCTCCTCTCCACTATGGCCCATAAGGCCCATTAACTTCCCCGGGGGGTTCTGGTAACCTCCCGGTACTCCGAAAAATCCCCGAACATTTTCGGAACCATTCCGGTGTCCATATATAACCTTCCAATATATCAATCTTTACCTCTTGACCATTTAGAGACTCCTCATCATGTCCGTGATCTCATCCGGGACTCCGAACAACCTTCGGTCACCAAAACACATAACTCATATAAAACCTATCATCATTGAGCGTTAAGCGTGCGGACCCTAAGGGTTCGAGAACTATGTAGACATGACCGATAGCGAAACCTGGATGATCATATTGGTTCCCACATATTCTACAAAGATCTTTATCGGTCGAACCGCAATGTCAACATACATTATTCCTTTTGTCATCGGTATGTTACTTGCCCGAGATTCGATCGTCGGTATCTTCATACCTAGTTCAAAAATCTTGTTACCGGCAAGTCTCTTTACTCGTTTCATAATGCATCATCCCACAACTAACTCATTAGTCACATTGCTTGCAAGTCTTCATATGATGTGCATTACCGAGAGGGCCCAGAGATACCTCTCCGATACTCGGAGTGACAAATCCTAATCTCAATCTATGCCAACCCAACAAACACCTTCAGAGATACCTGTAGAGCATCTTTATAATCATCCAGTTACGTTGTGACGTTTGATAGCACATGATAACCCGCAAGTATACGGGATAGTTGTAGCCTCTTTCGATAAGTAAGAGTGTCAAACCCAACGAGGAGATAAAGGTAGAACAAATACTCTCTCAAGTCCTATCGGCCACTGATACGACTCTACACACGCTTGACGTTCGCTTTACCTAGAACAAGTATGAAACTAGAAGTACTTTGTATGTGTTGTTCGATAGGTTTGCAAGAAAGTAAAGAACGCGTAAATAGAAAGCTAGGGGCTGTTTAGATAAAGATGCAATAAAGAAAATGTAGCGAGTGTGGAAAAGTGGTGGTAGGAGTTGTGAAATTGTCCCTAAGCAATTGACTACTTTACTAGACCGGTAATCACTATTGCAATTCTATTTGAGGGAGAGGCATAAGCTAACATACTTTCTCTACTTGGATCATATGCACTTATGATTGGAACTCTAGCAAGCATCCGCAAATACTAAAGATCATTAAGGTAAAACCCAACCATAGCATTAAAGTATCAAGTCCCCTTTATCCCATACGCAAACAACCTACTTACTCGGGTCTGTGCTTCTGTCACTCACGCCACCCACCATAAGCAAATCATAAACATATTACAAACCCTACAGCGGGAATCCCTCACGCTTGCGCGACACGGAGGGCACAATAGGACAGCACCAATAATAAAACATGCAACTCAAACCAATCATAGCAATTCATCAATCACCGATAGGACAACGAAAATCTACTCAGACATCATAGGATGGCAACACATCATTGGAAAATAATATGAAGCATAAAGCACCATGTTCAAGTAGAGGGTACAGCGGGTTGCGGGAGAGTGGACCACTGAATATAGATGGGGGAAGGCAATGGAGATGTTGGTGAAGATGACGGCAGTGTTGGTGAAGATTGCGGTGATGATGATGGCCCCCGGCAGCGCTCCGGCGCCACTGGAAGCAAGGGGGAGAGAGGCCCCCTTCTTCTTCTTCTTCCTTGACCTCCTCCCTAGATGGGAGAAGGGTTTCCCCTCTGGTCCTTGGCTCCCATGGCTTGGGAGGGGCGAGAGCCCCTCCGAGATTGGATCTATCTCTCTATTTCTGCGTTTTGGAATTCTGCCCTGGCACTGTTTCTTTTATATCTGGAGATCCGTAACTCCGATTTGATTGAAACCTTCGCCCAGATTGTTTTCCAAAAATTAGCTTTCTTGCGGCCAAAGTAGAGCATCAACGGCCTTACGGGTGGCCCACAAGGGTGGGGGGGCACCTAAAGTGGGCGTGGGCCCCTATCTCGTGGCCACCTCGGGTACCGTCTCGCGTTGATTTTACCTCCCAAAAATCACAAATATTCCAAAATAATTCTCCATCTGTTTTATCCCGTTTGGACTCCGTTTGATATTGGGTTTCTGCGAAACATAAAACATGCAACAGACAGGAACTGGCACTGGGCACTGGATCAATATGTTAGTCCCAAAAAATAGTATAAAAAGTTGCCAAAAGTATATGAAAGTTGTAGATTATTGGCATGGAACAATCAAAAATTATAGATACGATGGAGACGTATCAGCATCCCCAAGCTTAATTCCTACTCATCCTCGAGTAGGTAAATGATAAAAAAGATAATTTTTGATGTGGAATGCTACCTAGCATAATCTTGATCATGTATCTAATCATGGCATGAATATTAAGACATGAGTGATTCAAAGCAATAGTCTATCATTTGACATAAGAAACAATAATACTTCGAGCGTACTAATAAAGCAATCATGTCTTTTCAAAACAACAAGGCCAAAGCAAGCTTATCCCTACAAATTCATATAGTTTGGCCATGCTTCATTTTCATCACACAAAACGCTCCCATCATGCACAACCCTGATGACAAGCCGAGCAATTAGTTCATACTTTTTAACGCGCTTCAGCTTTTTCAACCCTCACGCAATATATGAGCGCAAGCCATGGATATAGCACTATAGGTGGAATAGAATATAATGATGGAGGTTATGTGGATAAGACAAAAAAGGGAGAAAGTCTCACATCGACGCAGCTAATCAACGGGCTATGGTGATGCCCATCAATTGATGTCAATGCGAGGAGTAGGGATTGCCATGCAACGGATGCACTAAGAGCTATAAGTGTATGAAAGCTCAAACTGAAAAGTAGTGGGTGTGCATCCAACTTGCTTGCTCATGAAGACCTAGGGCATTTGAGGAAGCCCATCTTTGGAATATACAAGCCAAGTTCTATAATGAAAATTCCCACTAGTATATGAAAGTGACTATATAGGAGACTCTCTATATGAAGAACATGGTGCTACTCTGAAGCACAAGTGTGGAAAAAGGATAGTAACATTGCCCCTTTTCCTTTTTTTCGGTGGGCTTCTTTGGCCCCCTTTTTTATTTAGGCTCCTTGGCCTTTCCTTTTTTTTTCTTTTTTTTCTTTTTTTTTTCATGGGGCAATGCTCAATAATGATGATCATCGCCCTTTTATTTACTTACAACTCAATATTACAACTCGTTACTAGAACAAAGATATGACTCTACATGAATGCTTCCGGTGGTGTACCGGGATGTGCAATGATCTAGCATAGCAATGACATCAAAAAACGGACAAGCCATGAAAACATCATGCTAGCTATCTTATGATCATGCAAAGCAATATGACAATAAATGCTCAAGTCATGTATATGATGATGATGGAGGTTGCATGGCAATATATCTCGGAATGGCTATGGAAATGCCATGATAGGTAGGTATGGTGGCTGTTTTGAGGAAGATATAATGAGGCTTATGTGTGATAGTGCGTATCGTATCACGGGGTTTGGATGTACCGGCGAAGTTTGCACCAACTCTCGAGGTGAGAAAGGGCAATGCACGGTACCGAAGAGGCTAGCAATGATGGAAAGGGAAAAGTGCGTATAACCCATGGACTCACATTAGACATAAAGAACTCATATACTTATTGCAAAAGTTTATTAGCCCTCAAAGCAAAGTACTGCTACACATGCCCCTAGGGGGATAGATTGGTAGGAAAAGACCATCGCTCGTCCCCGACCGCCACTCATAAGGAAGACAATCAAAGAAACACCCCATGCTTCAAATTTGTCACACAACGGTTACCATACGTGCATGCTGCGGGACTTGCAAACCTCAACACAAGTGTCTCTACAATCCACAACCACCCACTTGCATGACTCTAATATCACCATCTTTATATCGCAAAACAATTGCAAGGAATCAAACATATCATATTCAGCGATCTACAAGTTTATGTAGGATTTTATGACTAACCATGTGAATGACCAATTCCTGTCATCTCTCTAAATAGATATGAGTGAAGCAAGAGAGTTTAATTCTTTCTACAAAAGATATGCCCACGCTCTAACAAATATAAGTGAAGTAAAAGAGCATTCTACAACTGGCGGTTTTCTATGAAGAGAAACAGGCAATCCAGACTTCAAATGATATAAGTGAAGCACATGAAGCATTCTATAAAGCCATACTCAAAAGATTTAAGTGAAGTGCAATGAGAATTCTATAAATCAACCAAGGACTGTCTCATACCAGCATGGTGCATAAAAGAAAAGTGAAAACTAAATGCAAAAGACGCTCGAAGACTTGCACATATCGCATGAACAAAACAAATACGAAAACATACCGATACTTGTTGAAGAAAGAGGGGATGCCTTCCGGGGCATCCCCAAGCTTAGACTCTTGAGTCTCCTTAAATATTTACTTGGGGTGCCTCGGTCATCCCCAAGCTTGAGCTCTTGCCGCTATTCCTTTTCCTCATATCGAGACATCCTCGATTAGACACTTCATCCACACAAAACTTTAACAGAAAACTCGGTAAGATCCGTTAGTATAATAAAGCAAATCACTACTCTAAGTACTGTAGAAAACCAATTCATATTTTGTTTTTGCAATGTAGATACTGTAATATAACTTTTCCATGGCTTAATCCACTAATATAAATTGATAGATCCATCAAAACAAGCAAACTATGCATCAAAAACAGAATCTGTCAAAAACAGAACAGCCTGTAGCAACCTGAACATCCACCATACTTCTGGTACCCCAAATATTCTACCAAAATTAGGAAACATAAACAAGTTGTATAGCAAGACATTGCAAAAAGAATCAGAACCAATTGATGTTCCAGTTAAAAATGTAAAATCGCGCACTACAGCCAAAGTTTCTGTCCTGCACCGTACAAACCAACAAGCATTGTAAACATCCTAAAGGCAAACCTTGGCACATTATTTTTATAATACAATGGAATTGTACAAGGGGATAATTATTTTTGATTAAAAGTTTCTGTAATTAAGATTCACAAAGTTTCCGTGAGCATGAACAAAGTTCAAGGAGCTCTCCCACTTCAACAATGCTTGTCTTTCTCAATTTCACTTTCCTTTTTGAAAAGTTTTGGGTTCCCCTCTTTATTTTTTTGTTTTTAAACTATATAAAAGCACTCAACAGAAATAAATGACTCTCTAAAACTTCTGGGTTGTCTCCCTGACAGCGCTTTCTTTAAAGCCATTAAGCTAGGCATATATTGCTCAAGTAATGAATCCACCCGGATCCCAAGGTATATCAAAGCCAATTTTAATTAACAATGATTTGTAATTTAGTAGTGAGCACAAAGTAACATATATCATGCAAAAACGAAGTCTAACTCTCTTCCTATGCATCGGCATGTCAAACAATTCATGCACACATAAAGGCCAATGCATAGTATAAACAGTTTCCTGCAATTTTATCATATTGGAAACATAGAGAGGTGGATATGTAGTTCCTCTCTCATAATAATTGCAAGTAGGAGCAGCAAGCACATGCATATTATATCTATCAAAATCATCATGTGCAACAGTAAAAGGCAACCCATCAATATAATCCTTAATAAGCACAAACTTCTCCGATATAGTGTAGTCGGGAGAATTCAAAAAGATAATAGGACTATCATGCGTGGGTGCAATAGAAACAATTTCATGTTTAACATAACGAACTATAGCAAGTTCATCTCCATATGCATAATTCATATTGGCATCTTGGCCACAAGCATAGCAAGCATCATCAAAAAGGGATATTTCAAGAGAATCAACGGAATCATAACAATCATCATAAGAATCATCTTCGGTAAGCACGAAGGGGAATTAAACAATGTATGAGTTGAAGAGTTACTCTCATTAGAATGTGGGCACGGGTGATCAATCCGCTCTTCCTCCTCTTCTTCTTCGCTCTCCTCATCATCTGTTTCATCCAATGAGCTCACAGTTTCATCAATTTCTTCTTCCATAGATTCCTGCAAAATATTAGTCTCTTCTTGGACAGCGGAGACTTTCTCAATAAATGCATTAGTATAGTAATTGTATTCATAATTTTCATAGCAATATCTAAGTATAGCAAGATTTTCTGGTCTATAAACTGAATCATCAAAATCATCAAACACTTTAAACATAGATTCAACCTCATAAGCACCCATAAAAGCAACAAATTCTTCTATTTGTTCCACATCATAGTAATCATAGATACCATTAGCATAAGAAGCTAAGGTTTCATTATCATTGAATTTGCATGAAAAGGGAAGGTGTGGAGCCTTCATCCTAGATCAACAAGTATAATCATGTATCATGCATAGTTGACGAGCATACCAACGCAACACAGAAATTTGATCCCATAATAGTTGCCCTTTTTGTGTCAAGCGATAATCCCTAAAGTATTCACGTTGATCCAACGTGTCTCCCATAACATAACGGAATGGGGTTTTCTCAGGATTATTAAAGTAGTACATAATTTTTTTCACATAACGAGCATCGAGGGTTTTAGGAGGTTCCCCATCTCCATGAGTAGCATCTACACCTAATTTTTTTTGGTATTTCGTGTTCCATATCCATAACTAAAGATAGAGAACAACTAAGAACAACAAATAAAAGTTACTTAGTGATAAAGCAAACAAGCACACACGAGAATATTCACCCCACGCTATGACTCCCCGGCAACGGCGCCAGAAAAAGGTCTTGATAACCCGCAAGTATACGGGATAGTTGTAGCCTCTTTCGATAAGTAAGAGTGTCGAACCCAACAAGGAGCTAAAGGTAGAACAAATACTCTCTCAAGTCCTACCGGCCACTGATACGACTCTACACACGCTTGATGTTCTCTTTACCTAGAACAAGTATGAAACTAGAAGTACTTTGTAGGTGTTGTCGGATAGGTTTGCAAGAAAGTAAAGAACGCGTAAATAGAAAGCTAGGGGCTGTTTAGACAAAGATGCAATAAAGTAAATGTAGCGAGTGTGGAAAAGTGGTGGTAGGAGTTGTGAAATTGTCCCTAAGCAATTGACTACTTTACTAGACCGATAATCACTATTGCAATTCTATTTGAGGGAGAGGCATAAGCTAACATACTTTATCTACTTGGATCATATGCACTTATGATTGGAACTCTAGCAAGCATCCACAACTACTAAAGATCATTAAGGTAAAACCCAACCATAGCATTAAAGTATCAAGTCCCCTTTATCCCATACGCAAACAACCTACTTACTCGGATCTGTGCTTCTGTCACTCACGCCACCCACCATAAGCAAATCATAAACATATTGCAAACCCTACAGCGGGAATCCCTCATGCTTGCGCGACACGGAGGGCACAATAAGACAACACCAATAATAAAACATGCAACTCAAACCAATCATAGCAATTCATCAATCACCGATAGGACAACGAAAATCTACTCAGACATCATAGGATGGCAACACATCATTGGAAAATAATATGAAGCATAAAGCACCATGTTCAAGTAGAGGGTACAGCGGGTTGCGGGAGAGTGGACCGCTGAATATAGATGGGGGAAGGTGATGGAGAAGTTGGTGAAGATGACGGCTGTGTTGGTGAAGATTGCGGTGATGATGATGGCCCCCGGCAGCGCTCCGACGCCACCAGAAGCAAGGGGGAGAGAGGCCCCCTTCTTCTTCTTCTTCTTCTTCCTTGACCTCCTCCCTAGATGGGAGAAGGGTTTCCCCTCTGGTCCTTGGCTCCCATGGCTTGGGAGGCGAGATCCCCTCAGAGATTGGATCTATCTCTCTGTTTCTGCGTTTTGGAATTCTGCCCTGGCACCGTTTCTTTTATATCCGGAGATCCGTAACTCCGATTGGATTGAAACCTTCGCCCAGATCGTTTTCCAAAAAATAGCTTTCTTGCGGCCAAAGTAGAGCATCAACCACCTTACGGGTGGCCCACAAGGGTGCGGGGCGCGCCCACCTAAAGTGGGCGTGGGCCCCTATCTCATGGCCACCTCGGGCACCGTCTTGCATTGATTTTACCTCCCAAAAATCACAAATGTTCCAAAATAATTCTCTGTCCATTTTTATCCCGTTTGGACTTCGTTTGATATTGGGTTTCTGCGAAACATAAAACATGCAACAGACAGGAACTGGCACTGGGCACTGGATCAATATGTTAGTCCCAAAAAATAGTATAAAAATTTGCCAAAAGTATATGAAAGTTGTAGAATATTGGCATGGAACAATCAAAAATTATAGATACGACGGAGACGTATCAGCATCCCCAAGCTTAATTCCTGCTCGTCCTTGAGTAGGTAAATGATAAAAAAGATAATTTTTGATGTGGAATGCTACCTAGCATAATATTGATCATGTATCTAATCATGGCATGAATATTAAGACACGAGTGATTCAAAGCAATAGTCTATCATTTGACATAAAAACAATAATACTTCGAGCGTACTAATAAAGCAGTCATGTCTTTTCAAAACAACAAGGCCAAAGCAAGCTTATCCCTACAAAATCATATAGTTTGGCCATGCTTCATTTTCGTCACACAAAACGCTCCCATCATGCACAAACCCGATGACAAGCCGAACAATTGGTTCATACTTTTTAACGTGCTTCAGCTTTTTCAACCCTCACGCAATATATGAGCACACGCCATGGATATAGCACTATAGGTGGAATAGAATATCATGATGGAGGTTGTGTGGAGAAGATAAAAAAGGGAGAAAGTCTCACATCGACGCGGCTAATCAACGGGCTATGGAGATGCCCATCAATTGATGTCAATGCGAGGAGTAGGGATTGCCATGCAACGGATGCACTAAGAGCTATAAGTGTATGAAAGCTCAAACTGAAAACTAGTGGGTGTGCATCCAAATTGCTTGCTCATGAAGACCTAGGGCATTAGAGGAAGCCCATCGTTGGAATATACAAGCCCAGTTCTATAATGAAAATTCCCATTAGTATATGAAAGTGACTATATAGGAGACTCTCTATATGAAGAACATGGTGCTACTCTGAAGCACAAGTGTGGAAAAAGGATAGTAATATTGCCCTTTTTCTTTTTTTCCTTTTGTTCTTCCGTTGGGCTTCTTTGGCCCCCCTTTTTATTTAGGCTTCCTTGGCCTTTCCTTTTTTTCTTTTTTTCTTTTTTTTCATGGGGCAATGCTCTATAATGATGATCATCGCACTTTTATTTACTTACAACTCAATATTACAACTCATTACTAGAACAAAGATATGACTCTACATGAATGCTTCCGGCGGTGTACCGGGATGTGCAATGATCTAGCATAGCAATGACATCAAAAAATGGACAAGCCATGAAAACATCATGCTAGCTATCTTACGATCATGCAAAGCAATATGACAATAAATGCTAAAGTCATGTATATGATGATGATGGAGGTTGCATGGCAATATATCTCGGAATGGCTATGGAAATGCCATGATAGGTAGGTATGGTGGCTGTTTTGAGGAAGATATAATGAGGCTTATGTGTGATAGAGCGTATCGTATCACGGGGTTTGGATGTACCGGCGAAGTTTGCACCAACTCTCGAGGTGAGAAAGGGCAATGCACGGTACCGAAGAGGCTAGCAATGATGGAAAGGTAAAAGTGCGTATAATCCATGGACTCACATTAGACATAAAGAACTCATATACTTATTGCAAAAGTTTATTAGCCCTCAAAGCAAAGTACTACTAAACATGCCCCTAGGGGGATAGATTGGTAGGAAAAGACCATCGCTCGTCCCCGACCGCCACTCATAAGGAAGACAATCAAAGAAACACCCCATGCTTCAAATTTGTCACACAACGGTTACCATACGTGCATGCTACGGGACTTGCAAACCTCAACACAAGTGTCTCTACAATCCACAACCACCCACTAGCATGACTCTAATATCACCATCTTTATATCGCAAAACAATTGCAAGGAATCAAACATATCATATTCAGCGATCTACAAGTTTATGTAGGATTTTATGACTAACCATGTGAATGACCAATTCCTGTCATCTCTCTAAATAGATATAAGTGAAGCAAGAGAGTTTAATTCTTTCTACAAAAGATATGCCCACGCTCTAACAAATATAAGTGAAGTAAAAGAGCATTCTACAAATGGCGGTTTTCTATGTGAAGAGAAACATGCAATCCAGACTTCAAATGATATAAGTGAAGCACATGAAGCATTCTATAAAGCCATACTCAAAAGATTTAAGTGAAGTGCAATGAGCATTCTATAAATCAACCAAGGACTATCTCATACCAGCATGGTGCATAAAATAAAAGTGAAAACTAAATGCAAAAGACGCTCCAAGACTTGCACATATCGCATCAACAAAACGAATACGAAAACATACCAATACCTGTTGAAGAAAGAGGGGATGCCTTCCGGGGCATCCCCAAGCTTAGACGCTTGAGTCTCCTTGAATATTTACTTCGGGTGCCTCGGGCATCCCCAAGCTTGAGCTCTTGCCTCTCTTCCTTTTCCTCATATCGAGACATCCTCGATTAGACACTTCATCCACACAAAACTTCGACAGAAAACTCGGTAAGATCCGTTAGTATAATAAAGAAAATCACTACTCTAAGTACTGTAGAAAACCAATTCATATTTTGTTTTTGCAATTTAGATACTGTAATATAACTTTTCCATGGCTTAATCCACTAATATAAATTGATAGATTGATCAAAACAAGCAAACTATGCATCAAAAACAGAATCTGTCAAAAACAGAACAGTCTGTAGCAATCTGAACATCCACCATACTTCTGTTACCCCAAACATTCTACCAAAATTAGGAAAAATAAACAAGTTGTATATCAAGACAGTGCAAAAAGAATCAGAACCAATTGACATTCTAGTTAAAAATGTAAAATCGCGTACTACAGCCAAAGTTTCTGTCCTGCATCGTACAAACCAACAAGCATTGTGAACATCCTAAAGGCAAACCTTGGCACATTATTTTTATGATACAATGGAATTGTACAATGGGATAATTATTTTTGATGAAAAGTTTCTGTAATTAAGATCCACAAAGTTTCCGTGAGCATGAACAAAGTTCAAGGAGCTCTCCCACTTCAACAATGCTTGTCTTTCTCACTTTCACTTTCCTTTTTGAAAAGTTTTGGGTTCCCCTCTTTATTTTTTTGTTTTTAAACTATATAAAAGCACTCAACAGAAATAAATGACTCTCTAAAACTTCCGGGTTGCCTCCCTGGCAGCGCTTTATTTAAAGCCATTAAGCTAGGCATATAGTGCTCAAGTAATGAATCCACCTAGATCCCAAGGTATATCAAAGCCAATTTTAATTAACAATGATTTGTAATTTAGTAGTGAGCACAAAGTAACATATATCATGCAACAAAGAAGTCTAACTCTCTTCCTATGCATCAACATGTCATAAAAGAACAACTCATGCACACATAGTAAAGGCCAATGCATAGTATAAACAGTTTCCTGCAATTTTATAATATTGGAAACATAGAGAGGTGGAGATGTAGTTCCTCTCTCATAATAATTGCAAGTAGGAGCATCAAGCACATGCATATTATATCTATCAAAATCATCATGTGCAATGGTAAAAGGCAACCCATCAATATAATCCTCAATAAGCACAAACTTCTCCGATATAGTGTAGTCGGGAGAATTCAGAAAGATAATAGGACTATCATGCGTGGGTGCAATAGCAACAATTTCATGTTTAACATAAGGAACTATAGCAAGTTCATCTCCATATGCATAATTCATATTGGCATCTTGGCCACAAGCATAGCAAGCATCATCGAAAAGGGATATTTCAAGAGAATCAACGGGATCATAACAATCATTATAGCAATCATCCTTCGGTAAGCACGAAGGGGAATTAAACAATGTATGAGTTGAAGAGTTACTCTTATTAGAATGTGGGCATGGGTGATCAATCCGCTCTTCCTCCTTTTGTTCTTCGCTCTCCTCATCATCTTTTTCATCCAATGAGCTCACAGTTTCATCAATTTCTTCTTCCATAGATTCCTGGAAAATATTAGTCTCTTCTTGGACAGCGGAGACTTTCTCAATAAATGCATTAGTATAGTAATTGTATTTATAATTTTCATAGCAATATCTAAGTATAGCAAGATTTTCTGGTCTATAAACTGAATCATCAAAATCATCAAATACTTTAAACATAGATTTAACCTCATAAGCACCCATAAAAGCAACAAATTCTTCTATTTGTTCCACATCATAGTAATCATAGATACCATTAGCATAAGAAGCTAAGGTTTCATTATCATTGAATTTGCATGAAAAGGGAAGGTGTGGAGCCTTCATCCTAGAGCAACAAGTATAATCATGTATCATGCATAGTTGACGAGCATACTAACACAACATAGAAATTCGATCAGTATTGCAATTCTATTTGAGGGAGAGGCATAAGCTAACATACTTTCTCTACTTTCATCATATGCACTTATGATTGGAACTCTAGCAAGCATCCGCAACTACTAAAGATCATTAAGGTAAAACCCAACCATAGCATTAAAGTATCAAGTCCCCTTTATCCCATACACAAACAACCTACTTACTCGGGTTTGTGCTTCTAGCACTCACACCACCCACCATAAGAAAATCATAAACATATTGCAAACCCTACAGCGGGAATCCATCACGCTTGCGCGACACGGAGGGCACAATAGGACAACACCAATAATAAAACATGCAACTCAAACCAATCATAGCAATTCATCAATCACCGATAGGACAACGAAAATCTACTCAGACATCATAGGATGGCAACACATCATTGGAAAATAATATGAAGCATAAAGCACCATGTTCAAGTAGAGGGTACAGCGGGTTGCGGGAGAGTGGACCGCTGAATATATATGGGGGAAGGTGATGGAGATGTTGGTGAAGATGACGGCGGTGTTGGTGAAGATTGCGGTGATGATGATGGCCCCCGGCAGCGCTCCGGCGCCACCGGAAGCAAGGGGGAGAGAGGCCCCGTTCTTCTTCTTCTTCCTTGACCTCCTCCCTAGATGGGAGAAGGGTTCCCCCTCTGGTCCTTGGCTCCCATGGCTTGGGAGGGGCGAGAGCCCCTCCGAGATTGGATCTATCTCTCTGTTTCTGCGTTTTGAAATTCTGCCCTGGCACCGTTTCTTTTATATCTGGAGATCCGTAACTCCGATTGGATTGAAACCTTCGCCCAGATCGTTTTCCAAAAATTAGCTTTCTTGCGGCCAAAGTAGAGCATCAAAAGCCTTACGGGTGGCCCACAAGGGTGGGGGGCCGCCCACCTAAAGTGGGCGTGGGCCCCTATCTCGTGGCCACCTCGGGCACCGTCTCGCGTTGATTTTACCTCCCAAAAATCACAAATATTCCAAAATAATTCTCCGTCTATTTTTATCCCATTTGGACTCCGTTTGATATTGGGTTTCTGCGAAACATAAAACATGCAACACACAGGAACTGGCACTAGGCACTGGATCAATATGTTAGTCCCAAAAAATAGTATAAAAAGTTGCCAAAAGTATATGAAAGTTGTAGAATATTGGCATGGAACAATCAAAAATTATATATACAACGGAGATGTATCAGCACACAAGGCATTCCTCCGGTGTCCGGGAGTTGCAAAATCTCATAGTCGGAGGAATATATATTTTACACGAAGAAAGCAGTAGCAATAAAAATGAACGATCATTATGCTAAGCTAACGGATGGGTCTTGTAGATCACATCATTCTACTAATGATGTGACCCCGTTATCAAATGACAACTCATGTCCATGGCTAGGAAACTTAACCATCTTTTATCAACGAGCTAGTCTAGTAGAGGCAAACTAGGGACATGCAGTTTTGTCTATGTATTCACACATGTATCAAATTTCCGGTTAATACAATTCTAGCATGAATAATAAACATTTATCATGAATAAGGAAATATAAAATAACAACTTTATTATTTCATCTAGGGCATATTTCCTTCAGTCCCCCACTTGCACTAGAGTCAATAATCTAGATTACATTGTAATGAACCTAACACCCATTGAGTCTTGGTGCTGATCATGTTTTGCTCGTGGAAGAGGCTTAGTCAGCGGGTCTGCAACATTCAGATCCGTATGTATTTTGCAAACCTCAATGTCTCCTTCCTTGACCAAATCTCGGATGGACTTGAAGCATCTCTTGATGTGTTTGGTCTTTTTCTAAAATCTAGATTCCTTCGCCAAGGCAAGTGCTCCAGTATTGTCACAAAAGATTTTCATTGGACCCGATGCACTAGGTATTACACTTAGATCGGATATGAACTCCTTCATCCAGACTCCTTCATTTGCTGCTTCTGAAGCAGCTATGTACTCCGCTTCACACGTAGATCCCGCCACGACGCTCTGCTTGGAACCACACCAACTGACAGCTCCACCATTCAATAAAAATACATATCCGGATTGTGACTTAGAGTCATGGAGATCAGTGTCAAAGCTAGCTTTGACGTAACCATTTACGACAAGCCCTTTGTCACCTCCATAAACGAGAAACATATCCCTAGTCCTTTTCAGGTACTTCAGGATGTTCTTGACCGTTGTCGAGTGATCCACTCCTGGATTATTTTGGTACCTCCCTACTAAACTTATAGCAAGGCACACATCAGGTCTGGTACACAACATAGCATATGTGATAGAACCTATGGCTGAGGCATAGGAATGACTTTCATTTTCTCTCTATCTTCTGTAGTGGTCGGGCATTGAGTCTGACTCAACTTCACACCTTGTAACACAGGCAAGAACCCTTTCTTTGACTCATCCATTTTGAACTTCTTCAAAACTTTATCAAGGTATGTGCTTTGTGAAAGTCCAATCAAGCGTCTTGATCTATCTCTATAGATCTTGATACCCAATATGTAAGCAGCTTCACCGAGGTCTTCCATTGAAAAACTCTTATTCAAGTATCCTTTTATGCTATTCAGAAATAAAACATTATTTCCAATCAATAATATGTCATCCACATATAATATTAGAAATGTTATAGAGCTCCCACTCATTTTCTCCAAAAGTCTGTATAAAACCATATGCTTTTATGACCTCATCAAAGCATATATTCCAACTCCGATATGCTTGCACCAGTACATAAATGGATTGCTGGAGCTTGCACACTTTGTTAGCACCTTTAGGATCCACAAAACCTTCTGGTTGCATCATATACAACTCTTCTTTAAGAAATCCATTAAGGAATGCAGTTTTGACATTCATTTGCCAGATTCCATAATCATAAAATACGGCAATTGCTAACATGATTCGGACAGACTTAAGCATCGCTACGGGTGAGAACGTCTCATCGTAGTCAACTCCTTGAACTTGTCAAAAACCCTTTGCAACAAGTCGAGCTTTATAGACAGTAACATTACCGTCAATGTCAGTCTTCTTCTTGAAGATCCATTTATTCTCTATGGGTAGCCGATCATCGGGCAGATCCACCAAAGTCCACACTTTGTTCTCATACATGGATCCTATCTCAGATTTGATGGCCTCAAGCCATTTATCAGAATCTGGGCTCATCATAGCTTCTTCATAGTTTGTAGGTTCGTCATGGTCAAGTAACATGACCTCCAGAATAGGATTACCATACCACTCTGGTGCGGATCATGCTCTACCAGACCTACGAGGTTCTGTAGCAACTTGATCTGTAGTTTCATGATCCTTATCATTAGCTTCTTCTCCAGTTGGTGTAGGCATCACGGGAACAAATTTCATGGATGAGCTACTTTCTGAATTGAGAGCAGGTACAATTACCTTATCAAGTTCTACTTTCCTCCCACTCACTTCTTTCGAGAGAAACTCCTTCTCTAGAAAGGTTCTATTCTTAGCAATAAAAATCTTGCCTTCGGACTTGTGGTAGAAGGTGTACCCAATTGTTTCCTTAGGGTAATCTATGAAGACACATTTCTCCGACTTGGGTTCGAGCTTATCGGGCCGAAGCCTTTTGACATAAGCATCGCATCCCCAAACTTTAAGAAATGACAGCTTAGGTTTGTTGCCAAATCATAGTTCATATGGTGTCATCTCAATGGACTTTGACGGTGCCCTATTTAAAGTGAATGCAATTGTCTCTAATGCATAACCCCAAAACGATAGTGGTAAATCAGTAAGAGACATCATAGATCGCACCATATCCAATAAAGTGCGGTTATGACGTTCAGACACACCATTACGCTGTGGTGTTCCAGCTGGTGCGAGATGTGAAACTATTCCACATTGTTTTAAATGAAGGCCAAACTCGTAACTCAAATATTCTCCTCCACGATCAAATCGTAGAAACTTTATTTTCTTGTTACGATGATTCTCCACTTCACTACGAAATTCTTTGACTTTTCAAACGTTTCAGACTTGTGTTTCATTAAGTAGATATACCCATATCTGCTCAAATCATCTGTGAAGGTCAGAAAATAACGATACCCGCCACGAGCATCAACACTCATTGGACCGCATACACCGGTATGTATTATTTCCAATAAGTCACTAGTTCGTTCTGTTGTTCCGGAGAATAGAGTTTTAGTCATCTTGCCCATAAGGCACGGTTCGCAAGTATCAAATGATTCATAATCAAGTAATTCCAAAAGTCCATCTTTATGTAGTTTCTTCATGCGCTTTACACCGATATGACCTAAATGACAGTGCCACAAATAAGTTGCACTATCATTATCAACTTTGCATCTTTTGACATCAATATTATGAATATGTGTATCATCACGATCAAGATTCAACAGAAATAGACCACTCTTCAAGGGTGCATGACCATAAAAGATATTACTCATATAAATAGAACAACAATTATTCTCTGATTTAAATGAATAACTGCCTCGCACGAAACAAGATCCAGATATAATCTCCATGCTCAACGCTGGCACCAAATAACAATTATTCAGGTCTAAAATTAATCCCGAAGGTAGATGTAGAGGTAGCGTGCCGACGGCAATCACGTCAATCTTGGAACCATTTCCGACACGCATCATCACCTTGTCCTTAGCCAATCTTCATTTAATCCGTAGTCCCTACTTCGAGTTACAAATATGAGCAACCGAACCGGTATCAAAGACCCAGGCACTAGTACGAGAATTAGTAAGGTAGACATCAATAACATGTATATCAAATATACCTTTGTTCACTTTGCCATCCTTCTTATCCGCCAAATACTTGGGGCAGTTTCGCTTCCAGTGACCAGTCCCTTTGTAGTAGAGCACTCACTTTCAGGCTTGGGTCCATTTTTAGCTTTCTTCCTGGCAGTGACAACTTGCATGTCAGTCTTTTTGAAGTTCCCCTTCTTTTTACCCTTGCCCTTCTTCTTAAAACTAGTGGTCTTGTTAACCATCAACACTTGATGCTCCTTCTTGATTTCTACCTCCGCGGCCTTTAGCATCGCGAAGAGCTCGGGAATAGTCTTTTCCATCCCTTGCATATTGTAGTTCATCACGAAGCCTTTGTAGCTTGGTGGCAGTGATTGAAGAACTCTCACTACAAGAAATACGTCAACTTGCGACCATCACTATTGGTCACTAAATGGTCATTGTTTTCCATTTGCGACCTTTTTTGACCAAAAATAGATGGTCAAAAGCTGGCCGTCGTAAACTAAAATTAACGACCTTCTTCCGGATAAAGTTGTGGAAGGTAACGACCAAAACAAAATGTCATGGATCCTACAACCATCTGTTTTGGTTGCTAGTTGTCTGCCGAGGCCACGTCGGATCCGACGTGGCTAGCTGACATTGCAAAATTGTGACCAAGTGAAAAGGTCATTGATTAGAATCAACCCGGTCCAATTCGACGCTTTACATGGGCCGAGCCCAACAATTCAGCCTTTCTATATTTTTTCTGTCAATTTTTGGTCGACTTCATGGGTCAAGCCCAACAATCCGGGCATTTTAATGTCGGGTCATGGGCTTCTTGGATCAAGAGCTTTAGTTTTTCTTTTTATCAAAAGATTGGTCCCAATTGTCAGTTTCTAGTAATAGGACTCGATTACCAGGGTCAAGTTCTTTAGATTTCATTTCATAGTAAATAAGTAACAAATATCTAAATCTGCACTGATAAAATACACTACTTGAAATAGTAGCCAGAATGGCAATCACAGTATTACAATGTGAATACATTTTTTGTGGGTAAACGCGGATACATCATACAACACAAATACAATGGCAATGACAGTATTACAAGATCTATTGCTTCTGTCGACCTTCTTCAACATGGACCTCCTTCAGTCCTTCTATAGCAGTCACAAACTCTCCTTCTCCTTTCAACCTTCTTTTGCATGGAGCTACTGTGAGAGGAAATCTGCAGTTAAGAACAAAATACGTATATAAGCAGTTGGGTACAGATCACTTTGGAAAGCACAAGATATCATTTGGGTGGACATGAATATCACTTGTGCATGGGACAGTAAAAGGAATTACAACTAAACAACAATTATCAGTATAACAAAAGGCAGAGACTGTGTTGTGCCCTATACAATTTTATCAGTAAAACGTGAATTTATCAAACAAAATTTAACATTATAAATAGGCAGAGACTGTGCAAGTTTATTAGTACAATCTGGATTTCTAAACAACAAACTGGATTTCTAAACAACATTTGACTGAAACGACAATCTATTTAAAGTACTTCTGGTTTGAGCCATTTTCAATGTTGTCATTTACCTTACAGGGGCAGTGAAGTAATAGTATAGCATAATAGTACCAGTGCTAGACAAGGTAGCTGTCATGAATCAGAAGAGAAGAATCAAAAAATCTGGAGCCAATATATTATGAACAAAACAATAAAAAATTGAACAAGTTGTTTAGAACGATAACACAAATTCAGCAAAGGTGCAGGGAAATTTTATATTACACATTGATGACAGTAAACCTATGGACATTCTGTTCATCCAAAGAAAAGTAGCAAAAACCATATGATTACTCCAGTTTATACTCCTCTTTTAGCAGTACAGATTATAGCTAATGCACCATGATGGGAGCTGGTGTCTAGGAGTATTTGCAAATGATACAACATCATGGAGTAGGATAACATGTTTTAGCAGTACAGATTATAGAGTAAACAAGCAAGAAATTTGACGAACAATGCAATGAGACAGTTTTTGTGGTACTAAGTAAGCAAATGAATTGGCAAAGAATGCACTATCCAACTGATTCAGCATGCGAGTCCGACGGCGATAGCACCAAGCAAAATTCAGTAAAGCATATAAATAGATTCAGACCAATTGCTAAAATGAAATCTACTCCATGAGATTTTGTCAAATTTATGGAGCATCGCAGATTCAAACCAATATTTGCAAGCATGTAAATACTGATTCAACACTAGGGAGTACTGACTTTTTGTGGAAGCGAGAAAGTAACTCAATTTGGCAAGCAGTGCAATGCCAAGTGAATTTAGTCAAACATACAAGTGAATTTAGAGCAGTAGCACTAGGGACTAGGGATTGACACTAGTAGCACTAGATTCAGTCAAGTGAAAGTGAATTTAGAGCAGCAACAAAATCAGGGAACATGAGAGAAGTAGAGGGAGGCTCAACCATGAATTGTTGCTGCCCCATGGTTGGGTATGTAATTGTCGCTCCTCCTCCTTGTGGATGCCGAGGTCGGAGACGCCGGATCCGTGCGGGCATCCACCTCCAATTCGCACGAGCTGAAGCAAACAGTAGCAAGTAGTCCACCAGAACCTTCTTCCTCTTTGGTCACACCAGCATCGTCTGCAGATCCACCATGGTAAAGAGCACAATGAGATGTTAGCTAAGCCATGATGATATATGTAACATCCCAAATTTCCAATTTGGCATGTTATACATAGGTCATACATGCAGATCATATTTTATTGCTTTTTCATTTGCAATCCTCGAAATCCTAAGCAACTCAAGGACCTTCGGAGAGAGTTGGGGATTTCTAATTTTCATATTTGAAATTTTATCAAATAGTGAAGACGAGGATTTGATTTTAATTATTTTCTCTCTGGAAAATATTTCATTTTAAAATAATAAATGAGGGGAGATAATATGACTTCTCCAAAATAATTTAAATATCGGAGGAAAAATGTTAAAATCATTTTGGGGTTTTATTTGAATTTATTTTGGGATTTTATTTGCTCCTAGAAAAATGTTGCATATTTTAAAATTGCATTTTAGGGGCCAAGAAAAGTTCATCTTGTTCTAAATATTTTATTTAGACCGAGAAAACTTGTTTTGGCATTTTTAGATTTTTATTTATTTTTCTAGGAATTTTTCTTTCGGCGGAATGTTTAAAAAACAAAAAAAAACCCTCGCGCCCAGCCAGCCGCCGCCGCCTTCCCCGCGCGCGCGCCGTGCGCGGCACGGACGCCGAG
>NC_041387.1:101410171-101418258 GCF_002162155.2 Triticum dicoccoides | reverse complement strand
GCCGCCGCCGGAGCCGCCGCCGGAGCCCCGCGTCGCCGCCGCCTCCAGCCACCACCCCGCAGCCACCCGAGCCCCGCCGGAGCCGCCGCCCCGCCGGACGAGTCGCCGGAGGTTCCTGATCCCGCCGCCGGTTTTCTTAAATAAACCCTCGGTTTTTTTTAAAAACCCTAGATCGTTTTTTATATAGATCGGTTTATTTCGTCGGTTTATTTACTTAGCGAGCGTTCGCTCGTCCGTTCGTTTTAACGAACGCGTTCTCTGTTTAGTTTCTTCTAACGAACGTCCGTTCGTTTAGCCGTTCGTCGTTTTTCTTTTTATCGGTTTTATTCCGGGATTATTCTGATCGCGATTTCTGATCTGTTTTTTAAACCTGTTTATCTTTTCGCTCGTTTATCGGAATCAGGCGATTCAAGCGCCTGGAGTTTCGTCTCGAAACCCTCTTTCCGAATAATCAAATCAAACAAGATTTTTCTTCTGTAAAAAAATTGGCTTAGATCCAGATTAGTAAAACGACGTTGTTTCTTTTGCCGTTTGAGTTCCGTTGCTTCGTTTGATTGATTCTTCTTGCAAAACCGGAGTTCTTAAGTTGAACTCTCTGGTCAGACTCTTTTATCTGGAGTTCTACTTGTGCATCTTTGATTGTTGCTTATGTATGTTATTGTTTGCTTGCGCTAGAATTCCCGGAGTGCGAAGCGTGTTACGACGAGTCTCTAGGATACCCGGATCGTCAGCAAGGCAAGTAACACATTGATCATACACTTTTCATACCCAGTTTTTATGCATTAGTTTCAACCCTCAAACATTGCATGACTAGGATGTCTTTAACTTGTGGGTTGGGAAGTAGTTGCTGAGGTAGAACCTATTGCCTTGTTTATTATCAAACCCTTGGGAGTTACTTCAACGTTATGCTTATATTGCCATGCTATGCTCGTAGACGTGGATTGGGTTTGAGTGATATCCATGACAGATGTGAGATTGTAAATTAATGGTTTACTTAAGGTGGCAACTTTAATACACATCTGGGTGGATTGCGCCACCTGGGGTTACCAGTGATTGCCTGTTTTATTTTTGGAAATCCTGGGGTTACCATGTGATTCTCCTATGGACCGCCACCCAGGCTCAAAGGGAACTGAGTCTATTCATGCTAGAAACTTCTGTGTGCAGCCGCAAGCTATTATGGGCTCTAGCATAGTTTGAGTAAGTTGCGTGAAGCTCTTGAAGAGGTGGATCAACAGGTAGTGGGTTTGTAGGTTTGGTATGGTCTGCCCGGAGTAGAGAGTTAATGCTTCTAAAAGACTGTGTCTCGGTCATCCGTCTCTCAAACACCATGCAGTGCGAGAATCAACGGAGGCGATCGAGTCTTGCGGGGAAAAGTGCGCAAACCTCTGCAGAGTGTACAATCTAATCATGGTTAGCCGTGTCCCCGGTTATGGACAATTCTGAGTATCTAGTACTTGTATTCACATGTATCTCAACACTCTAAAATCAATTTTGCTTGGGTTGTTAAATTACTTTTAATTGGGATCATTGAGTTGGGGTGTACCTTCTCAAATGATGTTTCAACTACCATGATAGTTAAATTAAAACTGATTCCTTTGTAGTAGGGAAAAATTGGCTTTTCGCAAAAACTGTAACCATAGAGCTTTCCACCAGCCAAATTTGCATTATTCTGTTATTGCTCTTCTGCGTTACATTGCCAGCATATTCCATGTGCTGACCCGTTCTCGGGCTGCAACGTATTATGTTGCAGACTTTTCAGACGAGGAGTAAGGTTCGTAGGTCGTTGCCGTGCAGCTCAGTTATGCCGTTGGAGTTGATGGACTCACTTTATCTTCCAAGCCTTCCGTTGTTATCGCATTAGATGGCCTTAAGCCATATTATTGTAATAAGTTCTCTTTTGAGACATTCGATGTAATAAGTGTGTGATTGCTACTCTGTTATAAATCCTTCGAAGTACTGTGTGGTGTCAGCATTACTGATCCAGGGATGACACCTGAGCACAGAGACTTGACCGTCTGAGGTCGGGTCGCTACAAGATGGTATCAGAGCACACGCTGAGTGTAGGACACGACCACTAAGATAAACCATAGATCACACTCTCTTCTCATTTCTGACTCCTCTTCTCTTTCCACCCTTTAGGATGAAGGAGATGAAGACCAAGTTTGCACAACCAGATGAAGACACACCTTTTGGACGCCACTTGAGGGAAGTCACTAGGTACTTGAATATTGGAATACCAAGCTTCACCGGGACGAACAACGCCACCCTACCGGAAGAAGAGTGCTGGGTGATTCAAGTACGAGTTCCAGGAAGGACATTCTCGCCAAATTCCAAACCTATAGAGTTTTCTTTCGAAGCACCCACTTGGAGCCTTGGCAAGAGTATGGCAGCTCATATCACCATGGGATGCATTGGAGAAATCTACAACAAGGAACTTGAGGATACCACCTATCAAATATGTGGGCGCCGAGATGAACAATGGGAGATGATCAGCACCAGGAAGGATAGATCTGTCATAGCCTTTATCCAGGAGCAAAACCAGCACATTCGATGTCAGGAGAACCAGATGTGCGCAGACATGAACGAGTTGAAGAAAGCGAAGACCAGGATCATCGAGCTGGAGGAAGAACTTAAGTTCACACGCAATGGATATGAGGAGGAAATCAAGACGCTATTGGAGAAGAATGATGACCTAGTCGAGAAGATCGGAATTTTCATGGGAGGACCAGTTCCGGAAGAAGACCCCATTCACCCGGACAACTACATCATCATCGACGACACAGAATCAGATTCAAGTGATGATGACTACGAAGATGAAGCTGGAGCAGACATCATGGAGTCTTCCACCGATCAAATTTTTTAGATGACCACCATATGATACTAGTATTCCCCATGTAACTAGTAGTAGTGAGCACTTTTGCGATAGTCCTAGACCGCTTTGTATGCCCTTGCTTGATTGATTGAATGAATGCTTGTGTTTGCCTCATATACATATGGGTAGTGTTTCCCCTAGACCTTTTTCTATTCTAAATCTCTTCCATCTAAACCCATCAGATGCCTCCGAGGAGAAACCCCGAGTTTGTTTTCCCACCGGAGATCACCTAGTTGATTCAGCAGCAGAATGCCCTGATGCAGTTGTTAGTTCAGAACCAGGGCAATGCCAATAACAACAATGCCAACAACAACAACCCGCCGCCAGTGGATAACCTCGCCCGTTTCTTAAGGTTACAGCCGCCGGTGTTCTCCAGTAGCATCAAGCCAATAGTTGCAGATGATTGGCTACGTCGTATTGGAAGGGAGTTAACCACCGCTGGATGCACAGATGCTGAGAAGGTGCATTTTGCCACACACCAACTGGATGGACCTGCAGCAGCATGGTGGGAGAATTTCACAGCCACCTATCCTATCGACACTGTCACATGGGCTCAGTTTCAGCAGGCTTTTCGCACTGCCCATGTCTCGGCTGGAGCTATGCAGATGAAGAAGCGTGAGTTTCGCAACCTACGCCAGGGGAATCGTACTGTTGGTCAGTACGTGGATGAGTTTAGCAAGTTGTCACGTTATGCCCCTGATGATGTGGCCACAGATGCCGCGAAGCAAGAGAAGTTTATGGAAGGGCTGAATGATGAGATGAGTATGCAGTTGATGGTAGCAACCTTCAACAACTACCAGGAGTTGGTAGACAAGGCCCTGATGATTGAAGGGAAGCAGCAGTAGATTGATAATCACAAGAGGAAGTATGGACAAGGAAAATACAATTCAGGAGCTCACCAGAAGCCCCGTTTGACTCTGAACTCAGGAGGACTTGTTCATAACCATGGAGGACATAATAATGCTGGAGGAGGATCGCATGACCATAATGGTGCGAAGAACGGGAATGGGAATGGAGCCAACAATAATCAGAACCGCTCTAGCCCATCCACACCCGCAAAGAGGGACTTAAGCCAAGTCGTTTGCTACAAGTGCGGGAAGACAGGGCACTACGCCAATGACTGCTCTGAAGGAAAGAACGGGAATGGAAACGGGAGCGCAGGGAAGAAGCCCAATCCATTCAACAAAGGTCAAGTGAACCACGTTAACGTGGAGGAGGTTGGAGAACAGCCGGACGCGGTAATAGGTAAGTTTTTGGTTCAGTCATTTACCGCTATTGTTCTTTTCGATATTGGTGCATCGCATTCCTACATATCAAGGGTATTTGTGGAAAAGTTTAAGTTGCCAACCCAAACCCTTAGGACACCCCTCTTAGTGAGCTCGCCGGGATCAGAGTACATGGCTAGCAGATGGTGCACCCAGATACCCCTAATCATTGGCACGCATGTATTTCCGTCTGACCTAATTATCTTGGAGTCACAAGGATTGGATGTGATATTAGGTATGTACTGGATGTCAAAGTATGAAGGAAGTATTGACTGTGCTAGTAAGTCGATTTATCTTACCACCCCGGAGGGAACAAGGATTAAGTATGAATCTAGGCATGTGCCTAGGAGGAGCCAAGTAAACACCCTCACGGGAGTTGTACATGAGGAAGTACCTGTAGTAAAGGATTTTCCGGATGTTTTCCCCGAAGAGTTACCAGGTATGCCACCGGATAGAGACATCGAGTTCTTGATATAGCTATTGCCAGGAACAGGACCGATATCCAAGAGACCCTATCGGATGCCAGCAAATGATCTGGAGGAAATTAAGAAGCAGATTAAGGAGTTGTTGGAGAAAGGTTACATTCGTAGAAGCTCATCACCTTGAGGAGCCCCAGTACTTTTGGTGGAGAAGAAGGATAAATCCCTAAGGATGGTTGTTGACTACCGAGCTCTAAATGAAGTAACAATAAAGAACAAGTATCCCTTACCAATGATCAATGATCTGTTTGATCAGTTACAAGGAGCTAAGGTCTTTTCCAAGATTGATCTACGATCAGGATACCATCAGTTGAAGATCCGAGAGAAGGATATACCCAAGACAACGTTTACCACTCGGTATGGATTATACGAGTATACGGTCATGTCATTTGGACTGACTAACGCCCCTGCCTATTTCATGAGTATGATGAACAAGGTATTCATGGAGTATTTGGACAAGTTTGTTGTGGTATTCATTGATGACATTATGATATACTCAAAGAACGAAGAAGAGCACGCGGAACACTTGCGTTTGATTCTCGAGAAACTCAGGGAACATCAGTTATATGCCAAATTCAGCAAGTGCGAATTTTGGTTGAAAGTAGTTGGATTTCTTGGGCATGTTATATCAGGAGAGGGTATAGCAGTAGATCCCAGTAAGGTTCAGTCGGTCACTGAATGGTTGGCACCCACTTCAGTTGGCGAGATCCGCAGTTATCTTGGACTAGCAGGATATTATCGGAGATTCATTGAGAATTTTTCCAAAATTGCTAAACCAATGACTAAATTGCTGAAGAAGGATACTAAGTTCAAATGGACGGAGAAGTGCGAGACAAGTTTTCAAGAGCTGAAAGAACGATTGACTACAGCCCCAGTGCTAACTTTGCCAGATATACATAAGGAGTTTCAAGTGTATTGTGACGCCTCTCGCTTGGGACTTGGATGTGTGCTTATGCAAGAAGGAAAAGTTGTTTCGTATGCCTCATGACAACTGAAGCCACACGAGTTGAACTATGCCACGCATGATTTGGAGTTAGCAGCCGTGGTACATGCACTAAAAACCTGGAGACATTATCTTATTGGAAACCGTTGTGATGTGTACATGGATCATAAGAGCTTGAAGTACAATTTCACACAGAAGGAGTTGAACCTCAGGCAAAGGAGATGGTTGGAACTTATAAAGGATTACGACATGAAGCTACACTACCATCCAGGAAAAGCCAATGTCGTAGCAGATGCCTTGAGCCGGAAGAGTTATGCTAATGTTCTTGTGAGCAATGGAATGCCAAAAGAATTAGCTGCAGAGATCATGGAACTACGATTGGAGATTGTTCCAAGAGGTTTTCTTGCAATAATGGAAGTTCAGTCAACACTGTTGGACAAGATTCGAGAAGCTCAGAAGGAAGACAAAGAGATTGCTGAGATAAGAGAGAGGATGGGCGAAGGTAAAGCCAAACGTTTTCGCGAAGATGAGCACGATACCTTATGGTTTGAGGACTGAATTTATGTGCCCAACAATTCGGAGATTAGGAAGTTGATACTTCAGGAGGCCCATGACTCACCATACTCGATTCACCTCGGAAACACCAAGATGTATCTGGACTTGAAGGAACATTTCTGGTGGACTGGAATGAAGAAGGATATTGCCGAGTATGTAGCCGTATGTGATGTATGTCAGAAGGTGAAGGCAGAATATCAGAAGCCAGCAGGACTGTTACAGCCTATGCCAATGCCCGAATGGAAGTGGGTTAAACTTGGTATGGACTTTATTACCGGATTACCCAGAACCAAGACAGGATATGATTCTATATGGGTAGTTGTGGATCGATTGACTAAGGTAGCTCATTTCATCCCGGTGAAAACAACATATACCAGTGCGAAGTTGGCCAAGATATATATGACCAGGATCGTATGTTTACATGGAGTTCCGAGGAGCATCGTATCAGATAGAGGGACTTAGTTTACTTCAAAGTTTTGGCATCAGTTACACCAGACTTTGGGAACCCGATTGGAGTTTAGTACAACTTTTCACCCGCAGACCGATGGACAGACAGAGAGAGTCAATCAGATTCTGGAGGATATGCTAAGAGCCTGTGCACTAGATTATGGATCTAGTTGGGATGACAATTTGCCGTACGCAGAGTTTTCTTATAACAACAGTTACCAGGCCAGTTTGAAGATGGCACCATTCGAAGCTCTATATGGACGCAGGTGTAGAACACCATTGATGTGGGACGAGGTAGGAGATCGTCAGTTGTTTGGACCAGATTTGATCAAAGAATCAAAGGAGAAAGTCAAACTGATCAGAGACAGACTAAAGGTTGCTCAGTCCAGACAGAAGAGTTACGCAGACTCAAAATGCAAGGAAGTAACTTATGAAGTTGGAGATAGAGCCTATCTACGAGTATCACCCTTGAGGGGAGTAAAACGATTTGGAGTTAAGGGAAAATTAGCCCCGAGATACGTAGGACCGTATCGTATTTTGGAACGGATGGGAGAAGTTGCCTACAAGCTGGAGTTACCAGAAGGATTGTCAGGAGTTCACGATGTGTTTCACATATCACAGCTGAAGAAGTGCCATGCTGAGATGGCCGATATACCATTGAATGATACAGTACCGTTGGAGGCGATTCGACTAGATAATAACCTGACCTATGAGGAGAAGCCAATTAAGATTCTTGAGTTTGATAGCCAAGTCACTCGCAACAAGGTGATCAAATTTTGCAAAGTTCAGTGGAGTCATCATTCTGAGGAGGAAGCCACCTGGGAACGAGAGGAAGATATTCGCAAGGACCATCCGCACCTATTTTCTAGCCAACCCGAATCTCGAGGGCGAGATTCATCTTAAGGGGGTAGGTTTTGTAACATCCCAAATTTCCAATTTGGCATGTTATACATAGGTCATACATGCAGATCATATTTTATTGCTTTTTCATTTGCAATCCTCGAAATCCTAAGCAACTCAAGGACCTTCGGAGAGAGTTGGGGATTTCTAATTTTTATATTTGAAATTTTATCAAATAGTGAAGACGAGGATTTGATTTTAATTATTTTCTCTCCGGAAAATATTTCATTTTAAAATAATAAATGAGGGGAGATAATATGACTTCTCCAAAATAATTGAAATATCGGAGGAAAAATGTTAAAATCAATTTGGGGTTTTATTTGAATTTATTTTGGGATTTTAGTTGCTCCTAGAAAAATGTTGCATATTTTAAAATTGCATTTTAGGGGCCAAGAAAAGTTCATCTTGTTCTAAATATTTTATTTAGACCGAGAAAACTTGTTTTGGAATTTTTAGATATTTATTTATTTTTCTAGGAATTTTTCTTTCGGCGGAATTTTAAAAAAAAAACCTCGCGCCCGGCTGGGCCGAAGGCCCAGCCCAGCAGGCCGGCCCAGCCAGCCGCCGCCGCCTTCCCCACGCGCGCGCCGTGCGTGGCACGGACGCCGAGGGCGGGTCCGAGCCGG
>NC_041387.1:101401336-101409491 GCF_002162155.2 Triticum dicoccoides | reverse complement strand
CCGAGGCGCCCCGAGCCCCGATCCGCCGCCGCCGGAGCCCCGCGTCGCCGCCGCCTCCAGCCACCACCCCGCAGCCACCCGAGCCCCGCCGGAGCCGCCGCCCCACCGGACGAGTCGCCGGAGGTACCCGACCCTTCTGCCGGTTTTCTTAAATAAACCCTCAGTTTTTTTGAAAACCCTAGATCGTTTTTTTATATAGATCGGTTTATTTCGTCGGTTTATTTACTTAGCGAGCGTTCGCTCGTCCGTTCGTTTTAACGAACGCGTTCTTTGTTTAGTTTTTGCTAACGAACGTCCGTTCATTACGCCGTTCGTCATTTTTCTTTTGATCGGTTTTATTCCGCGATTATTCTAGTCGCGATTTCTGATCTGTTTTTCAAACCTGTTTATCTTTTCGCTCGTTTATCGGAATCAGGCGATTCAAGCGCCTGGAGTTTCGTCTCGAAACCCTCTTTCTGAATAATCAACTCAAACAAGATTTTTCTTCTGTAAAAAAATTGGCTTAGATCCAAATTAGTAAAACGACGTTGTTTCTTTTGCCATTTGAGTTTCGTTGCTTCGTTTGATTGATTCTTCTTGCAAAAACGGAGTTCTTAAGTTGAACTCTCCGGTCAGACTCTTTTATCTGGAGTTCTACTTGTGCATCTTTGATTGTTGCTTATGTATGTTATTGTTTGCTTGCGCTAGAATTCCCGGAGTGCGAAGCGTGTTACGACGAGTCTCTAGGATACCCGGATCGTCAGCAAGGCAAGTAACACATTGATCATACTCTTTTCATACCCAGTTTTTATGCATTAGTTTCAACCCTCAAACATTGCATGACTAGGATGTCTTTAACTTGTGGGTTGGGAAGTAGTTGCTGAGGTAGAACCTATTGCCTTGTTTATTATCAAACCCTTGGGAGTTACTTCAACGTTATGCTTATATTGCCATGCTATGCTCGTAGACGTGGATTGGGTTTGAGTGATATCCATGACAGATGTGAGATTGTAAATTAATGGTTTACTTAAGGTGGCAACTTTAATACACATCTGGGTGGATTGCGCCACCTGGGGTTACCAGTGATTGCCTGTTTTATTTTTGGAAATCCCGGGGTTACCGTGTGATTCTCCTATGGACCGCCACCCAGGCTCAAAGGGAACTGAGTCTATTCATGCTAGAAACTTCCGTGTGCAGCCGCAAGCTATTATGGGCTCTAGCATAGTTTGAGTAAGTTGCGTGAAGCTCTTGAAGAGGTGGATCAATAGGTAGTGGGTTTGTAGGTTTGGTATGGTCTGCCCGGAGTAGAGAGTTAATGCTTCTGAAAGACTGTGTCTTGGTCATCCGTCTCTCAAACACCATGCAGTGCGAGAATCAACGGAGGCGATCGAGTCTTGCGGGGAAAAGTGCGCAAACCTCTGCAGAGTGTACAATCTAATCATGGTTAGCCGTGTCCCCGGTTATGGACAATTCTGAGTATCTAGTACTTGAGTATTCGCATGTATCTCAACACTCTAAAATCAATTTTGCTTGGGTTGTTAAATTACTTTTAATTGGGATCATTGAGTTGGGGTGTACCTTCTCAAATGATGTTTCAACTACCATGATAGTTAAATTAAAACTGATTCCTTTGTAGTAGGGAAAAATTGGCTTTTTGCAAAAACTATAACCATAGAGCTTTCCACCAGTCAAATATGCATTATTCTGTTATTGCTCTTCTGCGTTACATTGCCAGCATATTCCATGTGCTGACCCGTTCTCGGGCTGCAACGTATTATGTTGCAGACTTTTCAGACGAGGAGTAAGGTTCGTAGGTCGTTGCCGTGCAGCTCAGTTATGCCGTTGGAGTTGATGGACTCACTTTATCTTCCAAGCCTTCCGCTGTTATCGCATTAGATGGCCTTAAGCCATATTATTGTAATAAGTTCTCTTTTGAGACATTCGATGTAATAAGTGTGTGATTGCTACTCTGTTATAAATCCTTCGAAGTACTGTGTGGTGTCAGCATTACTGATCCAGGGATGACACCTAAGCACAGAGACTTGACCGTCTGAGGTCGGGTCGCTACAAGATGGTATCAGAGCACACGCTGAGTGTAGGACACGACCACTAAGATAAACCATAGATCACACTCTCTTCTCATTTCTGACTCCTCTTCTCTTTCCACCCTTTAGGATGAAGGAGATGAAGACCAAGTTTGCACAACCAGATGAAGACACACCTTTTGGACGCCACTTGAGGGAAGTCACTAGGTACTTGAATATTGGAATACCAAGCTTCACCGGGACGAACAACGCCACCCTACCGGAAGAAGAGTGCTGGGTGATTCAAGTACGAGTTCCAGGAAGGACATTCTCGCCAAATTCCAAACCTATAGAGTTTTCTTTCGAAGCACCCACTTGGAGCCTTGGCAAGAGTATGGCAGCTCATATCACCATGGGATGCATTGGAGAAATCTACAACAAGGAACTTGAGGATACCACCTATCAACTATGTGGGCGCCGAGATGAACAATGGGAGATGATCAGCACCAGGAAGGATAGATCTGTCGTAGCCTTTATCCAGGAGCAAAACCAGCACATTCGATGTCAGGAGAACCAGATGTGCGCAGACATGAACGAGTTGAATAAAGCGAAGACCAGGATCATCGAGCTGTAGGAAGAACTTAAGTTCACACGCGATGGATATGAGGAGGAAATCAAGACGCTATTGGAGAAGAATGATGACCTAGTCGAGAAGATCGGAATTTTCATGGGAGGACCAGTTCCGGAAGAAGACCCCATTCACCCGGACAACTACATCATCATCGACGACACAGAATCAGATTCAAGTGATGATGACTACGAAGATGAAGCTGGAGCAGACATCATGGAGTCTTCCACCGATCAAAATTTTTAGATGACCACCATATGATACTAGTATTCCCCATGTAACTAGTAGTAGTGAGCACTTTTGCGATAGTCCTAGACCGCTTTGTATGCCCTTGCTTGATTGATTGAATGAATGCTTGTGTTTGCCTCATATACATATGGGTAGTGTTTCCCCTAGACCTTTTTCTATTCTAAATCTCTTCCATCTAAACCCATCAGATGCCTCCGAGGAGAAACCCCGAGTTTGTTTTCCCACCGGAGATCACCCAGTTGATTCAGCAGCAGAATGCCCTGATGCAGTTGTTAGTTCAGAACCAGGGCAATGCCAATAACAACAATGCCAACAACAACAACCCGCCGCCAGTGGATAACCTCGCCCGTTTCTTAAGGTTACAGCCGCCGGTGTTCTCCAGTAGCATCAAGCCAATAGTTGCAGATGATTGGCTACGTCGTATTGGAAGGGAGTTAACCACCGCTGGATGCACAGATGCTGAGAAGGTGCATTTTGCCGCACACCAACTGGATGGACCTGCAGCAGCATGGTGGGAGAATTTCACAGCCACCTATCCTATCGACACTGTCACATGGGCTCAGTTTCAGCAGGCTTTTCGCACTGCCCATGTCTCGGCTGGAGCTATGCAGATGAAGAAGCGTGAGTTTCGCAACCTACGCCAGGGGAATCGTACTGTTGGTCAGTACATGGATGAGTTTAGCAAGTTGTCACGTTATGCCCCTGATGATGTGGCCACAGATGCCGCGAAGCAGGAGAAGTTTATGGAAGGGCTGAATGATGAGATGAGTATGCAGTTGATGGTAGAAACCTTCAACAACTACCAGGAGTTGGTAGACAAGGCCCTGATGATTGAAGGGAAGCAGCAGCAGATTGATAATCACAAGAGGAAGTATGGACAAGGAAAATACAATTCAGGAGCTCACCAGAAGCCCCGTTTGACTCTGAACTCAGGAGGACTTGTTCATAACCATGGAGGACATAATCATGCTGGAGGAGGATCGCATAACCATAATGGTGCGAAGAACGGGAATGGGAATGGAGCCAACAATAATCAGAACCGCTCTAACCCATCCACACCCGCAAAGAGGGACTTAAGCCAAGTCGTTTGCTACAAGTGCGGGAAGACAGGGCACTACGCCAATGACTGCTCTGAAGGAAAGAACGGGAATGGAAACGGGAGCGCAGGGAAGAAGCCCAATCCATTCAACAAAGGTCAAGTGAACCACGTTAACGTGGAGGAGGTTGAAGAACAGCCGGACGCGGTAATAGGTAAGTTTTTGGTTCAGTCATTTACCGCTATTGTTCTTTTCGATATTGGTGCATCGCATTCCTACATATCAAGGGGATTTGTGGAAAAGTTTAAGTTGCCAACCCAAACCCTTAGGACACCCCTCTTAGTGAGCTCGCCGGGATCAGAGTACATGGCTAGGAGATGGTGCACCCAGATACCCCTAATCATTGGCACGCATGTATTTCCGTCTGACCTAATTATCTTGGAGTCACAAGGATTGGATGTGATATTAGGTATGGACTGGATGTCAAAGTATGAAGGAAGTATTGACTGTGCTAGTAAGTCGATTTATCTTACCACCCCGGAGGGAACAAGGATTAAGTATGAATCTAGGCATGTGCCTAGGAGGAGCCAAGTAAACACCCTCACAGGAGTTGTACATGAGGAAGTACCTGTAGTAAAGGATTTTCCGGATGTTTTCCCCGAAGAGTTACCAGGTATGCCACCGGATAGAGACATCGAGTTCTTGATATAGCTATTGCCAGGAACAGGACCGATATCCAAGAGACCCTATCGGATGCCAGCAAATGATCTGGAGGAAATTAAGAAGCAGATTAAGGAGTTGTTGGAGAAAGGTTACATTCGTAGAAGCTCATCACCTTGAGGAGCCCCAGTACTTTTGGTTGAGAAGAAGGATAAATCCCTAAGGATGGTTGTTGACTACCGAGCTCTAAATGAAGTAACAATAAAGAACAAGTATCCCTTACCAATGATCAATGATCTGTTTGATCAGTTACAAGGAGCTAAGGTCTTTTCCAAGATTGATCTACGATCAGGATACCATCAGTTGAAGATCCGAGAGAAGGATATACCCAAGACAACGTTTACCACTCGGTATGGATTATACGAGTATACGGTCATGTCATTTGGACTGACTAACGCCCCTGCCTATTTCATGAGTATGATGAACAAGGTATTCATGGAGTATTTGGACAAGTTTGTTGTGGTATTCATTGATGACATTATGATATACTCAAAGAACGAAGAAGAGCACGCGGAACACTTGCGTTTGATTCTCGAGAAACTCAGGGAACATCAGTTATATGCCAAATTCAGCAAGTGCGAATTTTGGTTGAAAGAAGTTGGATTTCTTGGGCATGTTATATCAGGAGAGGGTATAGCAGTAGATCCCAGTAAGGTTCAGTCGGTTACTGAATGGTTGGCACCCACTTCAGTTGGCGAGACCCGCAGTTTTCTTGGACTAGCAGGATATTATCGGAGATTCATTGAGAATTTTTCCAAAATTGCTAAACCAATGACTAAATTGCTGAAGAAGGATACTAAGTTCAAATGGACGGAGAAGTGCGAGACAAGTTTTCAAGAGCTGAAGGAACGATTGACTACAGCCCCCGTGCTAACTTTGCCAGATATACATAAGGAGTTTCAAGTGTATTGTGACGCCTCTCGCTTGGGACTTGGATGTGTGCTTATGCAAGAAGGAAAAGTTGTTTCGTATGCCTCACGACAACTGAAGCCACACGAGTTGAACTATGCCACGCATGATTTGGAGTTAGCAGCCGTGGTACATGCACTGAAAACCTGGAGACATTATCTTATTGGAAACCGTTGTGATGTGTACATGGATCATAAGAGCTTGAAGTACATTTTCACACAGAAGGAGTTGAACCTCAGGCAGAGGAGATGGTTGGAACTTATAAAGGATTACGACATGAAGCTACACTACCATCCAGGAAAAGCCAATGTCGTAGCAGATGCCTTGAGCCGGAAGAGTTATGCTAATGTTCTTGTGAGCAATGGAATGCCAAAAGAATTAGCTGCAGAGATCATGGAACTACGATTGGAGATTGTTCCAAGAGGTTTTCTTGCAATAATGGAAGTTCAGTCAACACTGTTGGACAAGATTCGAGAAGCTCAGAAGGAAGACAAAGAGATTGCTGAGATAAGAGAGAGGATGGGCGAAGGTAAAGCCAAAGGTTTTCGCGAAGATGAGCACGATACCTTATGGTTTGAGGACTGAATTTATGTGCCCAACAATTCGGAGATTAGGAAGTTGATACTTCAGGAGGCCCATGACTCACCATACTCGATTCACCTTGGAAACACCAAGATGTATCTGGACTTGAAGGAACGTTTCTGGTGGACTGGAATGAAGAAGGATATTGCCGAGTATGTAGCCGTATGTGATGTATGTCAGAAGGTGAAGGCAGAATATCAGAAGCCAGCAGGACTGTTACAGCCTATGCCAATACCCGAATGGAAGTGGGATAAACTTGGTATGGACTTTATTACCGGATTTCCCAGAACCAAGACAGGATATGATTCTATATGGGTAGTTGTGGATCGATTGACTAAGGTAGCTCATTTCATCCCGGTGAAAACAACATATACCAGTGCGAAGTTGGCCAAGATATATATGACCAGGATCGTATGTTTACATGGAGTTCCGAGGAGCATCGTATCAGATAGAGGGACTTAGTTTACTTCAAAGTTTTGGCATCAGTTACACCAGACTTTGGGAACCCGATTGGAGTTTAGTACAACTTTTCACCCGCAGACCGATGGACAGACAGAGAGAGTCAATCAGATTCTGGAGGATATGCTAAGAGCCTGCGCGCTAGATTATGGATCTAGTTGGGATGACAATTTGCCGTACGCAGAGTTTTCTTATAACAACAGTTACCAGGCCAGTTTGAAGATGGCACCATTTGAAGCTCTATATGGACGCAGGTGTAGAACACCATTGATGTGGGACGAGGTAGGAGATCGTCAGTTGTTTGGACCAGATTTGATCAAAGAATCAGAGGAGAAAGTCAAACTGATCAGAGACAGACTAAAGGTTGCTCAGTCCAGACAGAAGAGTTACGCAGACTCAAAACGCAAGGAAGTAACTTATGAAGTTGGAGATAGAGCCTATCTACGAGTATCACCCTTGAGGGGAGTAAAACGATTTGGAGTTAAGGGAAAATTAGCCCCGAGATACGTAGGACCGTATCGTATTTTGGAACGGATGGGAGAAGTTGCCTACAAGCTGGAGTTACCAGAAGGATTGTCAGGAGTTCACGATGTGTTTCACATATCACAGCTGAAAAAGTGCCATGCTGAGATGGCCGATATACCATTGAATGATACAGTACCGTTGGAGGCGATTCGACTAGATAATAACCTGACCTATGAGGAGAAGCCAGTTAAGATTCTTGAGTTTGATAGCCGAGTCACTCGCAACAAGGTGATCAAATTTTGCAAAGTTCAGTGGAGTCATCATTCTGAGGAGGAAGCCACCTGGGAATGAGAGGAAGATATTCGCAAGGTCCATCCGCACCTATTTTCTAGCCAACCCGAATCTCGAGGGCGAGATTCATCTTAAGGGGGTAGGTTTTGTAACATCCCAAACTTCCAATTTGGCATGTTATACATAGGTCATACATGCAGATCATATTTTATTGCTTTTTCATTTGCAATCCTCGAAATCCTAAGCAACTCAAGGACCTTCGGAGAGAGTTGGGGATTTCTAATTTTCATATTTGAAATTTTATCAAATAGTGAAGACGAGGATTAGATTTTAATTATTTTATCTCCGGAAAATATTTCATTTTAAAATAATAAATGAGGGGAGATAATATGACTTCTCCAAAATAATTGAAATATCGGAGGAAAAATGTTAAAATCATTTTGGGGTTTTATTTGAATTTATTTTGGGATTTTAGTTGCTCCTAGAAAAATGTTGCATATTTTAAAATTGCATTTTAGGGGCCAAGAAAAGTTCACCTTGTTCCAAATATTTTATTTAGACCGAGAAAACTTGTTTTGGAATTTTTAGATATTTATTTATTTTTCTAGGAATTTTTCTTTCGGCGGAATGTTTAAAAAACAAAAAAACCTCGCGCCCGGCTGGGCCGAAGGCCCAGCCGAGCAGGCCGGCCCAGCCAGCCGCCGCCGCCTTCCCCACGCGTGCGCCGTGCGCGGCACGTACGCCGAGGGCGGGTCCGAGCCGGACTCCACCCCGGGCGCCCCCTCGCCCAAGCCAGCCCCGCCCCGCCCCCT
>NC_041387.1:101349403-101400725 GCF_002162155.2 Triticum dicoccoides | reverse complement strand
ACCCGCCACCATCCGCCACCCGCCGCCGCCGCCGGAGCCCGAGCCGCCCCGAGCCCCGATCCGCCGCCGCTGGAGCCCATCGTCGCCGCCGCCTCCAGCCACCACCCCGCAGCCACCCGAGCCCCGCCGGAGCCGCCGCCCCGCCGGACGAGTCGCCGGAGGTACCCGACCCCGCTGCCGGTTTTCTTAAATAAACCCTCGGTTTTTTTTGAAAACCCTAGATCGTTTTTTTATATAGATCGGTTTATTTCGTCAGTTTATTTACTTAGCGAGCGTTCGCTCGTCCGTTCGTTTTAACGAACGCGTTCTTTGTTTAATTTTTGCTAACGAACGTCCGTTCATTTAGCCGTTCATCATTTTTCTTTTTATCGGTTTTATTCCGCGATTATTCTGGTCGCGATTTCTGATCTGTTTTTCAAACCTGTTTATCTTTTCGCTCGTTTATCGGAATCAGGCAATTCAAGCGCCTGGAGTTTCGTCTCGAAACCCTCTTTCCGAATAATCAATTCAAACAAGATTATTCTTCTATAAAAAAATTGGCTTAGATCCAGATTAGTAAAACGACGTTGTTTCTTTTGCCGTTTGAGTTTCGTTGCTTCGTTTGATTGATTCTTCTTGCAAAACTGGAGTTCTTAAGTTGAACTCTCCGGTCAGACTCTTTTATCTGGAGTTCTACTTGTGCATCTTTGATTGTTGCTTATGTATGTTATTGTTTGCTTGCGCTAGAATTTCCGTAGTGCGAAGCGTGTTACTACGAGTCTCTAGGATACCCGGATCGTCAGCAAGGCAAGTAACACATTGATCATACTCTTTTCATACCCAGTTTTTATGCATTAGTTTCAACCCTAAAACATTGCATGACTAGGATGTCTTTAACTTGTGGGTTGGGAAGTAGTTGCTGAGGTAGAACCTATTGCCTTGTTTATTATCAAACCCTTGGGAGTTACTTCAACGTTATGCTTATATTGCCATGCTATGCTCGTAGACGTGGATTGGGTTTGAGTGATATCCATGACAGATGTGAGATTGTAAATTAATGGTTTACTTAAGGTGGAAACTTTAATACACATCTGGGTGGATTGAGGCACTTGGGGTTACCAGTGATTGCCTGTTTTATTTTTGGAAATCCCGGGGTTACCGTGTGATTCTCCTATGGACCGCCACCCAGGCTCAAAGGGAACTAAGTCTATTCATGCTAGAAACTTCCGTGTGCAGCCGCAAGCTATTATGGGCTGTAGCATAGTTTGAGTAAGTTGCGTGAAGCTCTTGAAGAGGTGGATCAACAAGTAGTGGGTTTGTAGGTTTGGTATGGTCTGCCCAGAGTAGAGAGTTAATGCTTCTGAAAGACTGTGTCTCGGTCATCCGTCTCTCAAACACCATGCAGTGCGAGAATCAACGGAGGCGATCGAGTCTTGCGGGGAAAAGTGCGCAAACCTCTGCAGAGTGTACAATCTAATCATGGTTAGCCGTGTCCCCGGTTATGGACAATTCTGAGTATCTAGTACTTGAGTATTCACATGTATCTCAACACTCTAAAATCAATTTTGCTTGGGTTGTTAAATTACTTTTAATTGGGATCATTGAGTTGGGGTGTACCTTCTCAAATGATGTTTCAACTACCATGATAGTTAAATTAAAACTGATTCCTTTGTAGTAGGGAAAAATTGGCTTTTCGCAAAAACTGTAACCATAGAGCTTTCCACCAGCCAAATATGCATTATTCTGTTATTGCTCTTCTGCGTTACATTGCCAGCATATTCCATGTGCTGACTCGTTCTCGGGCTGCAACATATTATGTTGCAGACTTTTTAGACGAGGAGTAAGGTTCGTAGGTCGTTGCCGTGCAGCTCAGTTATGCCGTTGGAGTTGATGGACTCACTTTATCTTCCAAGCCTTCCGTTGTTATCGCATTAGATGGCCTTAAGCCATATTATTGTAATAAGTTCTCTTTTGAGACATTCGATGTAATAAGTGTGTGATTGCTACTCTGTTATAAATCCTTCGAAGTACTGTGTGGTGTCAGCATTACTGATCCAGGGATGACACCTGAGCACAGAGACTTGACCGTCTGAGGTCGGGTCGCTACAATATAGCAGTAACTGGGAACCATACTAGGGATAAACTCTACACAGGGAAGGTGATAAATAACAAAAGCAGTAGTAACATATTCTCATGACAACTAGGGCATAACCATCCCAATTCCATTTTACCATGTACTGTACAGTTTAAAAGTGAAGCATATCAAGAAGAAATTGTATACATGCAAGGCTGAAAAGAAGAACAGAACATTAGCATTGTCATGGCCCCCAAAGACAAATATTGACCAAGGGGTGTATCAATAATACTCGTCCATCCCAATTCCATTCTGAATTTTTAATTATCATATAATGGTAAGAAATTAAGCAAAAATGGTGCGGCAATATGGATGAGCATATCCTATTACACAAATAGATGCTATCACGGACAGTGCAATGCATCTGCCAGACCATTGGACATCATCACATGAGTAATGTTAGCTGAGCCATGGTGGTATAAGAGCAACAAGGAAGCATATACTAGGGTCAAGTTGTAAATAGGAAAGGTGAAACATAACAAAAGCAGAGTAGCCTTTTTCTTGTGGTTGCCAAGACGCATCCATCCCTATTATATTTCTAATCACCACATGATGTTAGGTGAAAATGATGTAGTGGCATCTAACATGGAGCATATTCTTTACACAAACTGGGTCAACATGTAGAGGGTAAGAAACACTATCATTCACAGGCAGAGCAACCTAGTTGCTAAGGAACTGGACAAGACATGACATGAGTAATTCCATGAGAAGTACATGCACAACCATGAGTAATTCCTAACACCTGCTGTCATTCAGAGCTCCACATGTCCGATAGCATATAACATTCAGAGTTATAGTGTAAGTAAAAATGTTGCATGTTTAGCCAGATTTGTGCAGCTGCGATGCACATGCAAGAAGCATATATATATGGTACTACTAGAACTTATACGAATGGATCCAGATCCGCGGGAAACTCATGCGCTGGCTACCAAAATTAATAACAATCCTATAACAGGTAACATGATAAGAAGGGGAAAACATTGACTGAAGATTTCCTACAGCTGCATTCACAAAAAAAACAAAAAAAAATTACTCTTGCCTGAAATTTTAAACAGCAATGAACATCATTCAGATGCTTTAGAAGCAAAACAGAGTGAACATCATTTGCATGCTCTTCAGTACGATATCTGCTAATTACATAACAGAGTGAAAATCCTTGTGTAGCACAAGCAAGAGGACCATGTCCTACTCCTAACTACACATAGTAGATGGCAAGAGTGAGAGCGGCCCTTACTTGGAAGTGCTAATAAAGAGGCTGGTATTATTCTAGGGCGCTAGAGATACGATGACATTTTGGATCAATCAGAAAAAGGTAATGCATTCATCAATAAAAAAATGGTAGCAAAAGCAAGCCTAAGAGCCAAACTTCACACTACGTTTCCAATCCAAAACCTTACACTACAGAAAGGACTATTACATTGACCATCCTAACATTCAGAGCATGGCATTGGAATTTAACTCCAAATCGGCACCATTGGAATTCATAGCATGGCATTTAGAGCAAGCGTCTTCCCTGCGATGTAAACAACACTGACAAGAGATGTCAAAAACAAGCCTCAAGAAAATTTATAATAGCAATGGAAGAGTACGGGACGACAGCAGGAAGAAACCACACCTGAGATGTAAGGCTGCAAACACTGGCGCCGCGGACGCCCACCCATCTAGCCAGCCAGCCTCCGGCAATGGCGGCACGTGAGGTCACCAACCACTGATGCATGCCTGAGATGAATGTAATTAGTCTAGGTCCCGCCGTACATGAGAGGAGATGGAAGACTTGGCAAGGACGGTGTACGTACCTTGGGCATCTAGGTCCCGCCGGAGATGCGCCATCGTCGACGGCCGCCGTAGTAGCAATCTCCAGTGTGGTCCGGTGTGCCTCACCAGACCGAGAGCAGGCGGTGGATCCCGATGCGGCCGGCCTCCATCGTGTAGGTGGGTGCGGATCCGGCGCCGCCGTCGCCGGAACTGTTGCACCCCACCCATCCACCCATCCATGGGTGGGCGTGGGTGGGTGGGTGGATCCGTGGAAAAGGGGGTTTCCATGGGTGGATGGACGAGATGAGGAGGGAGGTCGACCGGAGGTGGGGATAGGGACAGGGACGGGGAGACGAGGTCGCCAGTGTGGGTGGGGATCGGCGGCGGCGGAGATTGGAGAGGAATCAGGGGGTGGGGAAGAGGAGCAGTTTGCGGCAGCTTCGAGGGGCTCAACTCGTGAATCTGGGCATGGGCTCATCTTAGGTCAGCCTCGACCTTGCCTACGGTGAGGGTCGTCGACGGTGGCAGTAGGGGTGGGGTTGGGGGCAGTGGCGGATTGAGATCTGAGGGAAGGGGAGGGTTGAGAGCAAGAGGACAGCGGCGAGCTCCATCGGAGGGAGGAAGCGAGCTCTCTCTCGATCTGGATGTGAGAAAAAAGAAGGCGGGGGTGATGTCTACTACACAACCTTCTTCTTGTAGACGTTGTTGGGCTTGCAAGTGCAGAGGTTTGTAGGACAGTAGCAAATTTCCCTCAAGTGGATGACCTAAGGTTTATCAATCCGTAGGAGGTGTAGGATGAAGATGGTCTCTCTCAAGCAACCCTGCAACCAAATAACAAAGTGTCTCTTGTGTCCCCAACACACCCAATACAATGGTAAATTGTATAGGTGCACTAGTTCGGCGAAGAGATGGTGATACAAGTGCAATATGGATGGTAGATAAAGGTTTTTGTAATCTGAAATTATAAAAACAGCAAGGTAACTAATGATAAAAGTGAGCTTAAACGGCATTGCAATGATAGGAAACAAGGCCTAGGGTTCATACTTTCACTAGTGCAAATTCTCTCAACAATAATAATATAGATAGATCATATAACAAGCCCTCAACATGCAACAAAGAGTCACTCCAAAGCAACTAATAGCGGAGAACAAACGAAGAGATTATAGTAGGGTACGAAACCACCTCAAAGTTATCCTTTTTGATCTATCTATTCAAGAGTTCGTAGTAAAATAACATAAAGCTATTCTTTCCGCTCAATCCATCATAGAGTTCATACTAGAATAACACCTTAAGACACAAATCAACCAAAACCCTAATGTCACCTAGATACTCCATTGTCACCTCAAGTATCCGTGGGCATGATTATACGATATGCATCACACAATCTCAGATTCATCTATTCAACCAACACAAATTACTTCAAAGAGTGCCCCAAAGTTTCTACCAGAGAATCAAGAAAACGTGTGCCAACCCCTATGCATAGGTTCATGGGCGGAACTCGCGAGTTGGTCACCAAAACATACATCAAGTGGCACGTGATATCCCATTGTCACCACAGATAAACACGGCAAGACATACATCAAGTGTTCTCAAACAAAAGACTCAATCCGATAAGATAACTTCAAGAGGGAAACTCAATTCATCACAAGAGAGTAGAGGGGGAGAAACATCATAAGATCCAACTATAATAGCAAAGCTCGCGATATATCAAGATCGTGCCATAGAGAGAACACGAGAGAGAGAGATCAAACACATAGCTACTGGTACATACCCTCAGCCCCGAGGGTGAAATACTCCCTCCTCGTCATGGAGAGCGCCGGGATGATGAAGATGGCCGCCAGTGATGGGATCCCCCTCCGACAGGGTGCCGGAACAGGCTCCCGAAAGGTTTTTGGTGGATACAAAGGCTTGCGGCAGCGGAACTCCCGATCTATCTTGATATTCAATGGTTTTAGGGTACGTAGGCTTATATAGGCGAAAGAAGTCGGTCGGGAGGTGCTCGAGGGGCCCACGAGACAGGGGGCACGCCCAGTAGGGGGGGCCTATCTCCTGGCCTCCTCGAGGATCTTCTGACGTGAACTCCAAATCTCCAGGATCATAATCTTCCCAAAAATAACGCTGCCAAAGGTTTCATTCCGTTTGGACTCCGTTTGACATTCCTTTTCTTCGAAATACTGAAACAGGCAATAAAACAACAATATGGGTTGGGCCTCCGGTTAATAGGTTAGTCCCAAAAGTAATATAAAAGTGTATAATAAAGCCCATAATCATTCAAAACAGATAATAATATAGCATGAATGCTTCATAAATTATAGATATGTTGGAGACGTATCAGGGGGTGGATGCAAAATGACCACAAGGACAGAGCTAGGGTTGGTGTGGAAGGATTGATGACTGTCGTTGGATCCTCGAGCATCCGACTGTGTATGATCCATGATCCACGTGATATGCCTATGGACCAATCAAAACGCAGCAAACAATTTGAAGACCTTATGACCATCTAAATTGGTCGCAATCAAAGATAAGTTTTTCACGAAAAAAAATCATTTTTTTCATTTTTCAATGCTCAAAATGAGTTTTTTTGTAAAAGCCCTACCAAATATTTGTTCAAATGATACCATATTTTCCACAAGTTTACGTCTTAGATTGGCAAACAATATTGACACAGGGAGTTTTTATTTTCTTTGCACGAAAAATCAAATTTTCATTTCTTGAGTGCCCAAAATGAGTTTTTTGTGAAGGACCTACCACATATTTGTTGTAAAATTGTACCAAATTAATTTTCTAAAATACTAGGACATATTTAATGCACAATTGATCAAATGGTTGGGTGCCAAAAGTTTTGATCCACCTCTCATGAAAAAGACAAATTTCCGCCGATTCAGTTGGAAGTGGGTCAAATTTGAATTGTAGCTACCTCGTAGTTTGCTCTTTGTTTTTTTCAAAAATAATTTCTAGGTACATAAGTATCTATTTAATCAGAGAAACATCAAAAGTTTTCCAAGATTCAACATCTAGCTAGGAACGGTCATGCCCGCCGTTTCAACTGCATTTTGAAATGGGCATGAAAAATTCAAAAAAAACAAAAAATTGGAAAACCTTAGCATTGTGTCATTATATGTGACCAAGTTACCAGGAAGAAAAATAAACTTGTAATACGGCAATTCTTTTAAAAAAGTGTTCCCAGAAATGAGCTATCATGTGTGAAGATGCATGACTTTCAACCCAAATGCTCAATCTTATGGCCACATTCATGGCATACTATGTTTAAATGATCTAATATTGTGCACAAGGGTTCATATTGGAATGACAAACAATGTTGCCTAAGGAAGTTTTCATTTTCTTCGGACGGAAATTTCATTTTCCACTTTTCGAGTGCCCAAAATGAGTTTTTTTGTGAATGACCTACCATATATTTGTTGCAAAATTGTACCAAGTCAATTTTTTAAAATACTAGGACATAATTAATGCACAATTAACCAAATGGTTTGGTGTCAAAAGCTTTTATCCACCTCTCATAAAAAAGACAAATTTTCACCGATTCAGTTGGAAGTGGGTCAAATTTGAACTGTAGCTACCTCGTAGTTTGCTCTTTATTTTTTTTCAAAAATCATTTATAGGTACATAAGTATCTATTTAATCAGATAAACATCAAAAGTTTTCCAAGATTCAACATCTAGCTAGGAACGGTCATGCCCGCCATTTCGATCGCATTTTGAAACGGGCATGGAAAATTCAAAAAAAAATCTAAAAATTGGAAAAACTCCGCATTGTGTCATTATATGTGACCAAGTTACCATGAAAAATAACAAACTTGTAATACGGTAATTCTTTTAAAAAAGTGTTTCCAGAAATGAGCTATCATGTGTGAAGATGCATGACTTTCAACCCAAATGCTCCATCTTATGGCCACACTCATGGCATAGTTTGTTTAGATGATCTAATATTGTGCACAAGGGTGCATATTGGAATGGCAAAAAAATGTTGCCTAAGTAAGTTTTCATTTTCTTCAGACGGAAATTCCATTTTCCATTTTTTGAGTGCCCAAAATGAGTTTTTTTTTGTGAATGACCTACCATATGTTTGTTGCAAAATTGTACCAAGTCAATTTTATAAAACACTAGGACATATTTAATGCAAAATTGACCAAATAGTTGGGTGTCAAAAGCTTTTATCCACCTCTCGTGAAAAAGACAAATTTCCGCCGATTCAATTGGAAGTGGTCAAATTTGAACTGTAGCTACCTCGTAGTTTGCTCTTTATTTTTTTCAAAAATTATTTCTATGTACATAAGTATCTATTTAATCGGAGAAACATCAAAAGTTTTCCAAGATTCAACATCTAGCTAGGAACTGTCATGCCCTCCGTTTCGACCGCATTTTGAAACGGGCATGAAAAATTAAAAAAAAAATCAAAAAATTAGAAAACCTTCGCATTGTGTCATTATATGTGACCAAGTTACCAGGAAAAATAATAAACTTGTAATACGACAATTCTTTTTAAAAAGTGTTTCTAGAAATGAGTTATCATGTGTGAAGATGCATGGCTTTCAACCCAAGTGCTCAATCTTATGGCCACATTCATGGCATAGTTTGTTTAAATGATCTAATATTGTGCACAAGGGTGCATATTGGAATGACAAACAATGTTGCCTAAGGAAGTTTTCATTTTCTTCGGATGGAAATTTTATTTTCGATTTTTCGAGTGCCCAAAATGAGTTTTTTTTGTGAATGACCTAACATATATTTGTTGCAAAATTGTACCAAGTCAATTTATAAAATACTAGGACATATTTAATGCACAATTGACCAAATGGTTGGGCGTCAAAAGCTTTTATCCACCTCTCGTGAAAAAGACAATTTTTTGCCGATTCAGGTGGAAGTTGGTTAAATTTGAATTGTAGCTACCTTGCAGTTTGCTCTTTATTTAAAAAAATCATTTCTAGGTACATAAGTACCTATTTAATCAGAGAAACATCAAAAGTTTTCCAAGATTCAACATCTAGCTAGGAACGGTCATGCCTGCTGTACTTCCTTCACAAAGCTAGTACTTCCTTCACAAAGGAAGTACTATATTCCTTTGTGGAGAGCTATGATATGGGCATATATAAGATGTGGCAAAAATTCATCTCATTCGGATATGCAAAGCTAGTACTTCCTTCACAAAGCTTCTAGCTGAATGAAAACTTTACAAATTTACCGAGGAAGATTTACTAGGCAAATGGAGCTGAATTTTGTCATGAGGCAATGATTTGGATAGGAAAGAGTGCCCAAATTTTTTTTAGGACAATCAAGAATATATAAATAACACTTCCTTCACAAAGTGCTGTTTTGAACTGAATAGGAAAATGAATTATTTTTTAACTAGGCAAGGAAGGTTTTTGACATATTTGATGAAGATATTATCCAAAGAATTTATGAGATTTTTTTGGGAATAATAGAAATATAGGTTGCTTCACAACCTAGGGCAAAAATTGACACATAGACATGACACATAGGCAAAACTGATGAGGTGGTGCCTCATCGCAACCCACCACAATTTACAAGGCTATGACCATCTATATTGGTCATTATCAGCAAGAAATAAGGCAGCGGACCAGCGCTGTTTGCTTTATGACCATTTCGTGTAAGGAAATTACGACCTTTCTGACCAAAATGGTCGCTATGGTTTAGGGTTTGGAGCCCCCCAAACAGCTTTTGACCAATTGGTCTCAAATGGTCGTAGATTTATGATCAATTCTTCCAGGGTCATTGACAGAAGGTCACAAGTTGACATATTTCTTGTAGTGCTATCAATGACACAATCATCCGGAAGATTAACTCCCAGCTGAGTCAAGTGATTATGGTACCCATACATTTTGAGTATGTTCTCACTAACAAAACTGTTCTCCTCCATATTGCAGTTATAGAACTTGTTGGAGACTTCATATCTCTCAACTCGGGCATTTGCTTGAAATATTAACTTCAACTCCTAGAACATCTCATATGGTCCATGACGTTCAAAACGTCTTTGAAGTCCCGATTCTAAGTCGTAAAGCATGACACACTGAACTAATGAGTAGTCATCAGATCGAGCTTGCCAGGCATTCACAACGTCATCTTCTGCTCCTGCGGCAGGCCTTGCACCAGGTGGTGCATCAAGGACATAATTCTTCTGTGCAGCAATGAGGATAATGCTCAAGTTACGGACCCAGTCCGTGTAGTTGCTGCCATCATCTTTCAACTTAGCTTTCTCTAGGAGCGCGTCAAAATTCAAAGAAATGGTAGCACGGGCCATTGATCTACAACATATATATGCAAAAAACTATCATGACTAAGTTCATGATAAATTAAGTTCAATTAATCATATTACTAAAGAAATCCCACTTAGATAGACATCCCTCTAATCATTTAAATGATACATGATCCAAACCATCTAAACCATGTCCGATCATCACATGAGATGGAGTAGTCTTCAATGGTGAACATCACTATGTTGATCATATCTACTATATGATTCACGTTCGACCTTTCGGTCTCTAGTGTTCCGAGGTCATATCGGTATACGCTAGGCTCGTCAAGTTAAACCCGAGTATTTCGCGTGTGCAAATCTAGCTTGCACCCGTTGTATTTGAACGTAGAGCCTATCACACCCAATCATCACGTGGTGTCTCAGCACGAAGAACTTTCGCAACAGTGCATACTCGGGGAGAACACTTTTACCTTGAAATTTAGTAAGGGATCATCTTATAATGCTACCGCCGTACTAAGAAAAATAAGATGCATAAAAGATAAACATCACATGCAATCAAAATATGTGACATGATATGGCCATCATCATCTTGTGCTCATGATCTCCATCACTGAAGCAACGTCATGATCTCCATCATCACCGGCTTGACACCTTGATCTCCATCATAGCGTCGTGGTCATCTCGCCAACCATTGCTTCTATGACTATCACTACCGCTTAGTGATAAAGTAAAGAAATTACATAGCGCTTGTATTTCATACAATAAAGTGACAACCATATGGCTCCTGCCAGTTGCCAATAACTTTTACAAAACATGATCATCTCATGCAACAATGTATATCACATCATGTCTTGACCATATCACATCACAACATGCCCTACAAAAACAAGTTAGATGTCCTCTAGTTTGTTTGTTGCAAGTTTTATGTGGCTGCTACGGGCTGCTAGCATGAATCGTACATACCTACGGCACAAAAACTACAACGGTGATTTATCAAGTTTGCTGTTTTAACCTTCACAAGGACCGGCCGTACTCAAATTCGATTCAACTAAAGTTGGAGAAACAGACACCCGTCAGCCACCTTTATGCAAAACTAGTTGCATGTCTGTCAGTGGAACCGATCTCATGAACGCGGTCATGTAAGGTTGGTCTGGGCCGCTTCATCCAACAATATCGCCGAATCAAAATAAGACGTTGGTGGTAAGAAGTATGACGAACACTGCCCACACCTCTTCGTGTTCTACTCGTGCATATCATCTATGCATAGACCTGGCTCGGATGCCATTGTTGGGAAACGTAGCATGCAATTTCAAAAAAATTCCTACGCTCACGCAAGATCTATCTAGGAGATGCATAGCAACGAGAGGGGGAGAGTGTGTCCACGTACCCTCATACACCGAAAGCGAATTTATGGCCACCCCTGGCGCAAGTTCTGTGCGTGGAAGGGGCGCACGTAATGGTACTGGAGTGGGTCGAGGTAACAGAGGAGAACGTCAAGCTGGGGATGCTGATAGAAAAGTCCCCAATAATCAAGTGGGGAATGGCGCTTTATATGTGCCAAAGGAAAAAAAACAGTGAGAATTTAGGAGAAACATCGGATAGAATGGCTAGGAAGAGATTGGCGGTTTCAAATGAGAAGGCCCCTGGTGGGCAGTTGCTCCTTATGGGAGGAGAGAAGGTTTCAGATATAGTGGGTTCTTTTGAGTCCAGGGCTACTACTAGTACTGATGCTAGCTCACCTCTGAAGATCCAAGAGAAAAACGTCACAGAAGAGATGATGGTACAGTTGAGATGGAAGATGACCTGTCTGGATCGGCGGCGTCCCGAGAGGGCGACCGCCGGGACCAATGAAAATATTAAGCTGGAATTGCCGAGGTTTGGGGACGCCCTCGGCAATTCGGTCGCTGTCGGAATTACTACGACATCATAGTCCTGATGTTCTTTTCCTCTCGGAGACTCACTTGAATGATTCGAGCGGGGAAAGATTGCGTGTGAAGCTTGGCTTTGATGATAGTATGTTTGTTTCACCGAGCGATGGACGGAGTGGAGGTTTGATCATGATGTGCAAGAACAATGTTAATATGCAACTGAATTATTATCACGATAACTTTATTGATGTTGTGGTCAAAGGAGCGGATCCTAGTACAGACTGGAGGTTAACGGGTATGTATGGTGAGCCGGTTTGGAGACATAAGCATCGTGCATGGAAACGTTTCCGTGATCTACATGCCAAGGGTAATGCGGCAGCGCATGGGCTTGCTCGGGCTAGTTACAGAGGAATTTTTTTTGAAGAGTGGCGAGATAAACCTCCTGATTTCTTACTCCCCTTCGTTGTAACTGATATGATTATTGTTTAATAAAGGTCGCCGAATCTCAAAAAAAAAACATCGACCTATTTAACCGTTGACGGAGTCTCGCTAGACGAATCCTGATCTGAGAGAGCCCAAGCCCGCCTAGGTCACTAGAGATAACATCGAAAGATGCGACCACCTCACTGATCCGCCGACCACAACCCTGAGACCTTTGTCTGGCGTCATCCACCACGGCCTCCATTACCTAGATCGGGCCTCTAGGAAGGGAACAACCATGCCACTAGATCCAACATGCACCCTTGCATGTCAGCAAGAACTAAACACATCGATGACATCCATGACTCTCGGCACTGCATGCATGCCTTCACGCCCCGCATAGCAGAACACTACATACCTTGCAAGTGAAAAATTATCAGTTCAGACGTACATACTGTTTGCGCATGAATGAAAAGACACAAACAAGACAATTTATTGCTGCTTTTTTTTATACACACGCAGCTCAAAGCTCGATTCAAAGCTTTATGACATAACACACGGTCAAGCATTATCAGTTCAGACGTACATACTCTTTGCTTTAGAGGGCCCGATGGCCTGTTAGTGGTGTCTTGCGTTGGTTTCGTGTGTTGGAGAAGAGCATATCTAGTAATATCACTTTTAGGTGATACACCGTGACATCATAGCTGCTTAGAGCATATCTAATCTAATTCTGTTTGATGCTGGTATCATGGTAATCTGAGCGGGTATCACTAGATATATATTCTCATGCGCCACACTTGTCTATCCACTGATGCCTCAGCGACCGGCCCAACCACAAAACACAAAAGCGTTTGTTTGGTGCTCCGTCGTTAGTACTTCGGTGGTATTATTCAAGGATAAACCTCATGTGGATGTCAAGAGCCCGCAACGTAAGGTCACAGCCTCTGCTGCCGCGTTGCAATGCATTTTAGCGTACACCATTTAATTTCTCCGCAAATAAAATAAAATAGGACAGGTGATGCACATTGGCTTTCCCTTCACTCCCGCGACACCACCCCCCCTCGGCGCGCGCGTCACGGGAGAAACCCTAGCGCCGCTAGCGGGCCTCCCCTCCTTCCTCCTCTCCCTCGCCCACCAGAGGGCGCGTTGGGCCAAGCCTGGTACGCGCCGGCGGCGGCGGGGCTGCCTTGTCTCCTAGGATGCGGCGCTGTCGGCGGGCACGACAGCGCAATGGCGGCGGCTTCGTGGAGGCGGCGTGACCAGCGCGGTGGTGCCGGGCGCGCCTTGGTCGCCCGGGACGGTCGGGTCGAGGCCGGATCTGGGGCCTGGCGGCACGGGCTGCTGGTCCCTGCCCCTGCCATGGCCACGACAGGTGGTGGTGTGACGCGGCAGTGGTTGGCCGGTGGGCGGGCTGGCCGGGATCCGAGGCTTCGGCGGCTAGACGACGGCATGCCGCGCAGATGGGCTCCTCGGTGAGCTTCCTTCGTGATTGGCGGTGGCCCTTGGGATCTCTCCTTGCCGGCGGGCGGGTGTGCGTTGGTGGCCTCGAGTGGAGCTGTGGTTGCCGCCGAGGTGGGGCGACACAGGGGTGTGCCAGCCCGGATGCGTCCGCTCCCCCTCCTTCCCCGTTCCCCCGCCGTGTGTGGGCTGACGCAGCTCTGGCGTTGTTCATGGCGGGACGAATGATGCGGTTTCTTCGGTCGGGTGCGTCCTTTGGCCCAAAGCCGATCACTTTGGTCGGTCTTGGGGGTGTCTGGATGTAGGCGGCGGCCCTGGCGGCTGGAGGCACAGCGTTCGTGGGCGGAACTTACACCTCGGGTGCGTGGAAGCGGCCATGGCACGCAAGTGGGTGGTCGCTTGTGGTTGGCGGAGCTAGGTTGTTTCGAAAGGGTGGGTGTGCTGGGGTACATCACTTGCCCAATCTTGTATTGGCCGATGGTTGCGGCGTCCATGGACACCGTATCCTTCTTGTATGCTCCGTCGTGGTGGCCTTTCTCCTTCGAGTTGCTCCGGGTGAAAACCCACCTTTGGGATCGGATGGTGGCGGCTACCAGTGGTCATTCCCTTCTTGGAGACACCATCTTGGAGTTCTTGTTCCATCGTTTCCGTCTCACCTCTCCTCGGAGGATTGGAGGTCTCCGGTGGCTCCAAGCGGTTCGTCCTCGCGCATATGTAGTGGCTTGGTAGTCGTTCGGGTGGTGTGACGGTGCTCGGCACCTTTGTATCTTTTTCTGGGTGTGTTTGTCGTGTGCGGTGGTGGCATGAGTTTGTATCGTGATACTTATGGTTCGGTGCTTTGTATATAAAACGGAATGAAAACCTCTTTCGGTAATAAAATAAAATAAGCATACACCATTTAAAGCAGCACCTGACAAGTTCATTTCAAATTATAAGATATTCTAACTTTTTTCCAAATCAAATGTGTGTGTGTGTGTGTGTGTGTGTGTGTGTGTGTGTGTGTGTGTGTGTATTGTTGTGTTTGTTCACTCATTTCAATTTGTATATAGTACACGTAACAAATCACATACGTTTAGCCTATCAATCGAGAATCATTCTCGCACTAGGACTAAAGGTGGAACATTTCTAGAAGTTAACAAAAAGAACACTCGTGGATGAACTGCACTAGAACTACTAACCACCTTGCGTAAGAGAAAACATCGTCTATCCCTATGAATATGATTACCTTTTTCTGTTAGGAACGGCAACTAAAAGAAATTAAGAGAAGGAAAAGCAACAATTGGCTCCACGATACTTGCTAAGGCCAAGCTAACTTTTGAGTTGTCGTTTTCCCCAGCTTTCGTCTTCAAGTTTGCAATGCGATGTCACGTTCACGATAAGAAATATACCAACATGGGTTCCGCGCACTACGGGCAGGGCACTATCCACTCTTCCCCACGTTACAAGTAACTGGGGAAATCTATCCCCTCCGGTCCATGGATAACTTTACCGTACAAAAGCGACAATTCCCGGGCGAACATTTTGCTAATTGTATCTTCTCGTACATTTGGATGTTCTTTCCTTTATTTACAAGCCATAGTTTGCAGTCGCGATCGTGAACCTTGTAGTGATTTGCTCTCTCTGCCAGGTGTAAAACACTGCAAAAGTGACACAATAGATACGAAATGGGTTATCACCTCGCTTTATAGATAAAGCACAAGCAACGCGATAGATAGGAGCCCGTAGAACGAAGAAGCTAAAAAACATCCTTGCATGAATGCTTTTTGGAGATTTCTCGGGCGATCAAGGAATAATACTTGTGAGAACACTTTGGGTGTGTTTGGATGGTAGCCAACACTCATATGCCCTATCAACTTTTTGTTCATGACAAAAAAAAAAAGGTTGGTCTATGTTTGCATGGCCATCAATGTCTTTGCATGCCAATGTTTTTGTACCCATTCAAATTTATTTTTCTAGACGATGTTAACAAACTCAAAGGCAAGCAAAAGTTTCATCAAAATTTTGGTTAGCCAACTATTTTGTTGTAGAAGTTAGGCTAAAACCAAACACATCAATTCTAACTAACAAGATCGCCAAGGTGATCCTGTAGAATTTTGTAGTCTCATACTGGTATTGCTCATAAAAAATTCCCCCCAAAAGAAAACCTCACAAAAAATATTGATCACCGAAAGACGACATATATCGTAAATATAGGGAAAAAGATAGATTGTCCAATTATGTACAACGTCTGATATTGGAAGTACAAAGGCAAATGCTCTCGACTATGTCTCCATATTTGTCTGTTCCCACATGCCTGCTTGCTAGAGACATGTCACGTAGTATGCAAAGACGCACACTTTCAAGCATATCACGAACTAAGCATCATTATTACATCCGATAATAGAGAAGTAGTGGAGCTATGTGTACGAATGGAGGGAGAACTGGAAATAATTAACACTTGGAACGACTCTGCCGGTGGTTCACGAGCCACTCAACGTTGTTGATTGGCATAGAACAATTATTTATACTAGTGTACTCCATCATGGGGATATATATCCGGAGACCACTTGAATTAATGATAGGATTTGTATGACCATGAGTCCTCTGAAGCCAACCTCTCTCTAGTCCTGCTTTCCACCGTTGAATCCATTGTCGACTCCTTTCTGAACGTCGCTGCCTGCCAACTCCTTCAGCTGTTCGATCCAATGATACAATAACGAACAAAGTTAAGATAATACAGATGTTTGCCTCCTCGACAAATCTAGGATGCAGGTAGTCTGTAAAATAAATACCTTCATTTTTGTTTCCGTTTGTACGTGTCATATTACGAATTTAAGAGAATAAGAACTGACAATATAAACTTATAAACTTTCCCTATAGCTAACTGATAATTAAGGGTATGGGTGCGTGTATGTATTATATACTCCCTCCATTTACAAATAGAAGATGGTTTGGATATCTCAATATGGACTACATATGGACTGAAATGAATGAACACACACACTAAAACATATTTATATACATTCAATTCACAAAAAATTAGACCATATTATATTTGTAAACAGAGGGAGTCCTTCCCAGCAACACAAATATTTTTAAACTTATTTCTTAAGGAAAAAATATCAGGAATTGTTCACTAGTGCAGGAAAATAATAATCATAGTGGAAATCCAAAACCATCTATCCAACCTATGGTTGGTGGGAGCCAAATAATGTAGCAGAGAACCAAAGATGCCACGCCCTAGGAAGTGGACAAGTTTACAAGGAAAAAGAGCCAACATATCACACTATTATTGTAACAGTTGGCGTGAAATATTATTATGCTTAAGCATAGATAATGTTGATTGTTGAAAAGACGCTTCTTCAAAAAAATGAAAAAAAAAAGATTGGTAGGAGCTTACCTTTGCCAGAGTTGCCTTGTGATATCTGTAGCCCTGAAAAAAAGATCGAGAGATGACTTAGTGACCTGCCATGAGTTCTTAATTCATATGGTTTTAAATCATTCAAGAGTAAGATAGCAGAACACTACATACCTTGTCCGTTCCATAAATATAATCACAGTAGGTGAAAACAGGAGCGAAGTTGCTCTTGCTCTGTCCTCCTATATAGTGATGGTAGTCATGGTGCTCTGCCCCTCCATAGAACGGTATATACTTCTCAGCGTTGAATGGCAACTTAAATCTGTAGTCGAAGAATTATTCATATAAGACATGTTACAAAGCTATGTTTTCTCCGATCACAAAAGAACATGTTTATAGTTAATTTGATTGGTCTCAATATGTTTAGAAATGAAACAAGTCAGATATCTGAATTCAAGAAGAAGAAAAAAAGCCCTTTAGATGGAGTGCAAGTGATGTTACCCGCTATGTATGTTGAGGCTCTCAACCAAGCGTGCAGCAAACCAGATCCACAACGTGGTAACATGGCATGGGACAAGAGCAGGGCCAGCCAAGGAGGGCACCGCAAGGATGAGCATCTCAGCCCAGTGTCCGTACCATGCAGCATATGCCATGGGAGCCGTGAACTCATGGTGAACATGGTGGATCTTTTCATAGCCCCATTTAGTGTGCAAGAGCCGATGGAGCCAATAGTTCAGATAGTCTTCCACCAAGAAGTATACCGTCAGTTGCGCCGCTATCTCCCCCATTGACGGCAATGGAAGTCCCGTCCGTATGTCCATTATCTAACAAACACAAAATATAGAAACTGAGTTGTTGTTTTCTTGGAAGTTTGTTCTCTAGGCACTTAAATTTCTTATAGCATATATAGGTTTTTTTTTTTTTGCGAATGATTCTTCTCATGTTCTTACTCTTAGTGTTTTTCTGTCATTGGATTTCTAACTAGTTACATCTACATCAGTTGAAATTTCTATGCACCATGTCCATGTATGTTTTATATATCTATCAACTTTAGGTAGCTAGTACTTGTCCAGATAAAAGACCTAAATTACATCTCTGAACCTTTATCCAACGAGGCTCAGCTTGCAGTTGCTGAACTGTGCTGTACTGGACTTATTTTACACTCTTCTGCGTACAAATAGCGACAGAAATAGGGAAAAAATTGTTAGCAAACAGTAGAACATCAAAAATTGGTCAGTCACACGAGATTATAATAATCCACATCAACGCCATATAGAGCATGAATCTTTACTAATTAACAGACTAGTGCACAGTATTTATCTAGTGATTTGTTTTTCAATCTAAATTCAGGTCCAGAAGATTCAATTGAAAATTAAGTGTCTACTCAAGATTCCAACGTTCGCATGCAATTTCCATCTTCTAACTCAGTAATAGTAGGCGAGATCTAAGTCATTACTGCAGTTTCATTTTTATGTTTTTTTTTTCATGAACAAAAAACCTAATTTCCTAATCATAACCAGTAAGTCACAATGCAAGAGGTGTAGTAGACCTTGGCGGCAGGATACGAGATGAGCTGATATGGTCCGATGATGAGGAGGGAGACACGAACGGCGTCCATGTAGCAGCGGAAGAAGGTGGACGGCGGGTGCTGCACCTTGGGCTGCAGCTTGTACGGTGCGGCGGCGGCCGGCGCGGCGAGGTCGAAGAGGGCGAGGGGCAGCGGCGCCAGCGTGTAGACGACCAATGTGATGGCGATGTTGGGCCAGTGGAGGTAGCGGTCCGGCACCGACGCCGAGTAGCGGAGCCACGCGGCCTCCGCCCACGTCAGGGCGCGGCCGAGCGCCGCCTCCGCCTCGCCGGCCGTCGCGTACGGCAGCATCTTACCGGCGTCGGTCGATCTCGCGAGAGGGAGGAAGGGTTCTATCTGTTGCTCTGCTCCGGGATCGGGGCAGAGGCCGTTGCGCGCCTTGGAAAGTTTCCGCGTCCACGCTATGGGTGGCTAGTTATACTCGCGTCAGTTGAAGAGGAGGCCGGGCGTACGTGTAGATGCGCTCTGACCCGGGGGACGTGACGGAGTGAGCAATCGGAGGGCCTGCATGTTGGCTTATTTATAGTGGATGTTAGTTAGCTAGGGCAAATGCAATTGCGTGACTCCAGGTTCCTGAGTCACCCATTGCCGTTGATGAGCCCAACGAAAAAGTAGCACTACTAAGATTAGATAAACATTACTCGTCTTTGTTAGATAATGATAAGGACCATGAGATGATTTTTCTGTTGTGGATGATTTCTCTCACGTCTAAGCTAGCACATTTTTTTCCTCTCCACGTCCCATCTTCGATCACATGTTCACTAAATAAAACAGGTGCAACGAGACGTGACAAAAGATCGTCTTTTTCTAGCACCGCGGATGCCTTAATAAAAAAGAGTCTAAAGTCTAATTGGTTCACACCACCAATTTTGTAAAGAATGAATACTTTTTGGGGCGGTGCTACGCGTCCGCCGACAGATGTATTAAAATTATCCACCGTCTGGACAGCCGTCGGATCCCTAAGCTGTTAGCCGTCCGATCTAGTGTGCGCGTCCCGCATGCCCCCACATTATTCCCGCAATATGCGCGTTGTTGCAGAAACAAGACAACAAACTTACCCCGGCCTCGACAGAGCTGCACCCAACGCACCACCGCCGTCAACCCCAAAATTGGCCCGCCGCCGACATGCAAAAGCTAAATTGAACTCCCTGCAGCACCATGGCACACCATATCGCGCGTCAGATGCTTGGATCGGACGCAAATCGAGCTCACCGAGGGGCCCTGCTTGGAGAATAGGCGCGGCCTCTACTCCAACATGACGGCGACGAGCTCCCATGTCGGGCACTCCTTTGACGATTTCTATAACTGAAGCTATGTTTCCAAAACATGCGTCTTGTTGCAATGCCTGGCTTCGTACACTCTAATATCGTGCGCACCTCCAACGCTTTCTGCAACTGGGGCTATGTTTCTGAAGCAAGACCCCTGTTGCATGCAGAAGAAAATATCTTCGCTGTCGCATCATTTTTTTTCTGAAACAAGACCTCTGTTGCAGAAACTTTCCAAAACTAGACCCTGTTGCGAAAAAAAAGGTCAGCACCGAATCATTTTTTTTCTGAAACAAGATCTCTGTTACAGAAATCTTCTGAAACAATACAGTTGTTGCAAAAAAATTGGCTGCACAGGATTTGTGGCCAGCGTGAGCGCTCGATCAAGATTGATCTGAGGGCTACGCAGGAGGCGGACGCTGCACGTGCATCCATCGACTGAAGGATAGTGTTTTCCTACTTTTTTTAAGGAGAAAGAATACTCTTTTTAACACCAAAGAATACTTTTCTATTCAGTTTTTCTTTTGAGCGGACTTTTCTATTCAGTTCGAGGAGGATTCTAATCCTGAGACCGGACAGGACCGGGCCAGGCCCTAGGCAAGCCCCAGACCGGATATATGTGCTACAGTATCGAAGATGCTATACCAATGAAGGAATCCGGCGTCACGTCTCGGCCCGTGGCCCGGCTAGTCTGGGGCCTGGCTACACGTTTGCTTAAACTATCTTCCCTTCCCTAAAAAAAAGGACACTATCTTCCCCCAAAACAATTGATTGAGACCCCTCACTTTCTCAGAAAAAAGAAAGAAGGACTGAGTCCCCTCACAAAAATTTGATTGAGTCATTTTAGGTATTAATAAAAAAACTGTCATCAGTTTGGTTTTTTTTGCGGTGGTCGTTTTAGGCTTTAGTAGGATCCGGCCATTCAAGCTTATAACTAGCTAATTGTCCGGGCGTTCCAATGGGGCATATATATTATTGTGGTCCAACACCAAGCATGTCCAATATATACCTCACGCCCATCATATTTTAGATTTTGATAAGATTTTATGTAATTTGAGTATGGATAGCAAAAATTGTCATCGTCATAGTCTCATCATGATGCATGCCACTCGGTGGTTTTTTTTTCCTATTTCGCTTATGCTTTCTTTGGGCATGATTGTGATGTTGCCCCAACCGTCTTAGTTTCTTTGCCACTGTGGTTCTCGTTGTATGGATGTTTGGTTTATTTATAAAACGGGACGGAAGCCTATTTAGAGAGAAGGCAAAGAATATCATTTTTTTGATTTAGTTGAGGTTATGGTAAGATCTGATTTGATTAGGGTATGGACAGGAGAAGGCAAGAAAAGTTTTGATTTGGTTGAGATTTTGAAAAGATTTGATTTAATTGAGTTAATGTAGAACGTGATTTTGAAAAGTACTAATTTACTTTATATTATCCCATGTTCTTGTATTAACGTCGGTCTTTGTGCGCCGAACCTATCAAAGGGGTCGTGGGAGGAAAAACCGAGGGATGAGGTGAAGCGAACCTACCAACTCCTAGAGACTAGTGCAAACCAACCGGTGGTGGGATGGTTAGAGCATCTCTAGCAGACCCCGTATAAATGGACAAACCCTTATAATTTTTGCGTTTTACAATTTTGGTCGAAAAAATATCCAAAACAGAAACCATAAAAGTGGTCCAACCTGTAAATTTTTTAAGGGCCACGCAAAATGCACACCCAAAACCCTTATATTTGGAGGTTTGAAGGCCGAACCTAGGGGGGCGTATAGCGGTCAAACCTGGTCGGAGCAAACACGCCGCCGCGGAGTTTGCTGGAATCCGCCCTAAACTCGTCGGAATTCATCACCGCACACCGGAAAAGGCCGCTAGACGGTGCAATCGATCGCCGCCGGTTCGAATTGGACGAGCTCGACTTGCCGTGGCCTCCCATGACCTCAGCCTGGCCGCCGGAATCCTCCCGGAGCGGCAGGCACATGGGAACGTCTCGGCCGATGCAGCCAACAATAGAGCAAGGCGCGGGCGGCGGAGGCGGCGGGGCATGGTCGGCGAGGCTAGGCGCGGCCGACGGAGGCGACGGGGCGTGGTCACCGAGGCTGGGCGCTTCCGACGGGCGACGGGGCACGACCGGCTGGCGAAAGGGACAACAACGGTCGGACCGGAGGAAGGAGCTCTTTATCTTAGTTTTACAGTTTGTTTTACAGTATTTGTTTGGCCGTGATAGCGGACTTTAAGTCACCAGGATATTTTGGCTTGAGCAATTAAAATCATGATATTTCATGCCTGCGGGTTAATACCGCTCCGGATTATAATTATCAAGGCATCACCATGGTATCAATCTACATGTATGTCTTTTAATAATTGTATGAATATTTGGGGTTTTATAACCCGCCCATGGCTATGGACTTTAAGTCACCAACAGGCTTCATCGAGGCCATGCGCTTACAAATCTTTGGGTTGCCACTCTCACTGGATATGGCGATGTAAGCGGGCAATACGAGCTAATTTACATGTATTTTTTTAGTTGTTATACGAATATGCGAGGTTTGATAACCCGCCCTGGCTTTTGACTTTAAGTCGCTAGTATATTTTGGCTCTGATGACTTTAATTCTAGTGTTTTCTATAATTGCATAAGATTATATTATGTTTGGGTTGTTACCCGCCCTGGCTTTTAACGTTAAGTCGCCAGGGCATATGTTGTTTAAACTTTGTGTAGGACATGCAGAGCTTTACACATAAGTAAGAATACTGCTATTGCTTATATGAATCATGCGCTTAAGCCCATCATCTGGCCATCTGAAGATATTGCCGGGTTATCTAGCTCCGGGTTATATTGCTCCATATTGAGTTTATTGAGGCTATAAGCTGCCAAAGTGGTCTTTTCAAAAACTGGACATGACTATGAGCCGCCATGGATGGGGTTATCAATTCCTGATTTTTTACAAAGGCTATAAGCCACCGGGTTGCATCCCGGAGTACAATGGATGTGCATTAAGTCACCATCCGTTAAGAGCCACCGGGTATTTATCCATATTATGTTATTCAGATCTTTAATAGCCAAACTTGGCTGGATTTTCATTATGGTTGTCATAACCAGTATTGAATGATTGGGATTTTCATACCGAATTATATTATTCCAAACTTAAAATAGCCAACATGGCTGGACTTTTATTATGGTTATCATAACCAGTGTTGATAATTAAAGTTTTCAAAGCCGCTTCAGAGTAATGGCTATTATTACTTCATCCAAAAATGCTAGCTCACAGTAGAGAACATGGTTCAATATTGATATGTAAAGGCTTTCTGCCACATCGTCCGTACAATGGATATGGATCTATTTTATAATGGAAGGAATAGTCCCGAGTCGCTGCAGGCATACGACCCGACGCTTAGGGGATACATTATTCAAATCAAGATTACATCAAATATGCAAGTCCCATGTCACTGCAAGCATGCACCATGGCACTTGGGGGCTAATGCAAAGTCATTTTTAACTCACCTCATTGAAGACCCGACCCATCACATAGTGATGAGCCGGCCCTTGAGGGCTACTTATTGCTCCTATCAAAGCATTTATATTAAAGCAAGTCTTAAGCTATCACTATGTTCTCCTCTTAAGACTTGGGGGCTACAGGTGATATGCATATAAAGGAGAAACATCTTCAAATTCTCAGTTTTGAGCAAACCAGGTATTATATTATTATTGGAGAAAGTTGCAAAGTTTATTTCCTCTAAGCTATTCATAGAAAGGTTTAGAGAGCCGACTCAATGATTGGAAATCCAAATTTACAAAAGCAAGCACCAAGTCACCATAAGATTGACCCGGCATCAGCAACAATCATGACTCGGTATCATCTGTTTTATAACCCGACAATTTTGGCAATCATAAATTGGTAAGATCTACATCTTCAAGCCGGCTGAAAATCAGATGAATATTTCAAGACCAATATTGTTGTCAAACTAGAGAATTGGAAGCGGAATCAAATGGATTATTCTTTATAATATTTTTCTGCAAGAAGCCAATATCAGCAAATTGATTTTTAAGCTGGCCTATTGACTCGGACTTTTGAGAGGAAGTACCTGGATTTTTTGCATTGGCAAAGTTTGAACATATCTGCTAAAGGAGATTTGCTATGAGATCATGGACATGTATCAAGAAGTAAATGACAAGGACTTAAGGATGATCAGGTGCCGGTTCAGAAAAACTTTTAACCTGGAGCACAACCTGTCAAATTTGTTCTTGTGTTTATTTTGCAGGACCAGTTTAACATGGATAAATTCAAATTAAATTGGGGGCTAATGTCGGGGATACCCCGCGATATGACCTAGACGGATATATGACCTGGCCGGGAATTGGCGTTTCATCGGTAACCCGCCTGAAGACTGATGACTCACTAGTCTGGTGACTCAGTAATGACCCTGGCAGTGGGTTAGATGGATGAAAGGCCTGATACGTCTCCAATGTATCTATAATTTTTATTATTCCATGCTGTTTTATTATCAATCTTGGATGTCTTCTAATCATTTTATAGTCATTTTATATCATTTTTTGGTACTAATCTGTGACGCCCTCGATTCAATCGTACACTAATCATACACGCAAATGTGTACGATCAAGATCAAGGACTCACGGGAAGATATCACAACACAACTCTAGACACAAGTTAAAATAATACAAGCTTTATATTACAAGCCAGGGGCCTCGAGGGCTCGAATACATAAGCTCGAATACACAAGAGTCAGCGGAAGCAACAATATCTGAGTACAGACACGAGTTAAACAAGTTTGCCTTAAGAAGGCTAGCACAAAAGCAACATTGATTGAAAAGGCAAGGCCTCCTGCCTGGGAGCCTCCTAACTACTCCTGGTCGTCGCGGTCTTCATGAGGTAGTAGGCGCCCTCGTGGTAGTAGCAGTCGTCAAAGGTGGCATCTGGCTCCTAGACTCCACCATCTGGTTGCAACAACCAGAAAGAAGAAAGAAGGGGGGAAAGGGGGAGCAAAGCAACCGTGAGTAATCATCCAAAGTACTCGCAAGCAAGAATCTACACTACATATGCAACATTATCAAAGGAAGGCTGTATATGTGGACTGGGCTGCAGAAATGCCAGAATATAGAGAAGGCCTAGTCCTATCGAAGACTAGCATCTTCTGGAAACCACCATCTTGCAGCAAACAGGAGGGAGTAGAGTAGCATAAAGTAAAGTAGTAGTAGTGTTATCAACCTCGACCAGAGATCCTTCCTCGACTCCCTGTGAGAAAGCAATCCCAGAGCCATACTATCCGGTTATCACCTCATCACAATCCAATTCTCATCACAAGTATCCAGTTCTAGTTGTATCCATCAGGATACAACTCCAAGTGTCCGTTACCGTAGGACAGGCTATCGATAGATGTTTTCTTCCCTGCAGGGGTGCACCAACTTACCCACTACGCTCGCTTAACTCCGGCCGGACACACTTTCCAGGGTCATGCCCGGCCTCGGCCAAACAATACGCCGCAACCCGACCTAGGCTTAATAGAGAGGCCAGCACGCCGGACTAAACCTATGCCCCCAGGGGTCATGGGCCATCTCCCCGGGAACTCCTGCACGTTGCGAACGCGGTCGGTGAGCAGACCTAGCTACCTCCTTAAAAAGGTAGGTGCTTACCAGTCCAAGCCGGCGCGCGCCGCTCAGTCGCAGACGTCTAATAAGCTTCGGCTGATGTATACGACGCAGAACGCCCATACTATGCCCACGTGATGGTTAGTGCTATCAGGCCAGAGGCCCCTCGGATCAAATATCCAAATCGTAGTGGATTAGGAACGCGCGGTAACAAGCAGAGACTCACGAAAGATGTGACCCCGTTGCCCCGTCTCGAGGACTTGCGGCAAGGGCTAGGAATGCCCGGCCACGCCTCGTAATTATCTCTCGGGCACCTTCCAGGTCAACCCGTCTCCACATCACTCGCAATTATGCTCGCGCGGGCACCCCTCAGGGTCGACCCGTCTTTAGTAACATGGTTCAGTGTAACATAGTAACCATAGTAACTGTGCGTCCAAACGTCAAGGGAAAACCCGAGGAATCACCCCCGGTGAATTCCACTCGATGTAATCAACAAGGTGAACGTAAGAGGAATCACCCCCGAGGTTCACACTTGAGGGGTTGCACGACAGAGTCATATCGGAAGTGGTTAAGGCGGAATCACCCTCGATGACCACGACCGAATAGCTACACTACAGGGTTAACATCAGAAGTGCTGTAGAGGTCTCACCCTCGACACTTGATAGTAACCCAGCAGAGTCGAGCAACTAAGGGGAAAGTGATGTGCGGTGTCGGGGCCTGGTCTTCGATCCCGTTGATCGTGTCTTTAATGATGAAGCAAGGGCAACAAGGACAAGATGGGGGTCACTGATGGATCTCTAACCAACCTATACTAAGAAGTTTAGGATAAGCAGGTAATGTACAACAGCAGATACAAAAGCAGGCTATGCATCAGAATAGGAGCAAACAATAACAGTAGCAAAATCTAATGCAAGCATGAGATATGGAATGGGCGATATCGGGATGATCAAAAGGGGGGGGGGGCTTGCCTGGTTGCTCTGGCAAGGAGGGGTTGTCGTCGACGTAGTCGATCACAGGGGCGGCATCGGTCTCGGGGTCTACCGGAGAGAAGAGGGGGAAGAAACAGTAAATATAAAGCAGACATAGCATAACAAGACAATAAGCGGGGCTAGAGGTGTTCTAACGCAGTGCTAGGCGATACTGGCGAAGGGGGAATTCAACCGGGATGTTTTCCCGGTTCCAGACCTGTGTCAGACAGATGACCGGAGGGGGAATGTTCCATGTTCAGATAGTTAGAGGCATCTGACAGGTAAAAGGACCACGTATTCGGATTCATCTCGTTGTTCTGAGCAACTTTCATGTAGAAAACATTTTCATCCGAGTTACGGTTTAATTTCTATTAAATTACAAAGATTAAACCATTTTTTGGATTTATTTATATTAACAGAAAAAAGAATTATGACGTCAGCAGAGTGTCAGCATGACATCAGCAGGTCAACAGACTGGCTGACTGGTCAAACTGACCAGTGGGTCCCACCTGTCATAGACAGTGGACTAACAGAACTTTAAACTAACTAAAAAGAGGTTAAATTAACAGCTGGGCACCTTATGGCAGTGGCAGATTAGATTACTAATTACTTTTAACTATAAAAACATTTTAATTAGCTTAATTAAGTGGTGGGGCCCGCACGTTAGTGGCTGGGGCTGCCCAGTCAGCAGTTGGCTGGGTCAACCCGGTCAACTGGGGCCCGTGGGGCCCGCTGGCAGCAACCCTGGGGGGTGGCCCCAGGTCGGCCACATTGGCGGCCGGCGCCGGAGTTGCGCCGGCGAGCTCTCCGCGGCGGCGAGTCCGCCGGAGAGGCTCGGATCTTCGCTACAGAACACCAAATGACGCGTTTTCACTTGCGTTCGAACGCTGACGCTGTCGCGCGTCGAGTGGTGCCACTGGACCGACCGGAGGTGGCCGGAACAGGGAGCTGCAAGGTCGCCGGCGGCGGTTGTCTACGGTAGCTCGGCGAAAACGAAGAACTAGCGCGCTCACAAGCGATCTAAAGCATTAGGCCGCACCGCTGGAGTGCCCCGAGCACGATGGTGTGCTCGGACGGCCTTGGCATCGATGGAAGCGACGACGATGAGCGGCACGGCGGAGCTGAGCTCGGTCGTCCATGGCGGCGATGTTATGCGCAGCAGAACGAGGGGAAGGCAGGGGGAGGACGTGCGGTGCTCATCGTGCGGGCGCAAGGAGGCCCCGTGAGTGAACGGGAGCGCAGAGGGAGGTCGAATCAACGACGACGGCGTCCGACGACCCGCGGAGGAGGAAGAAGGGGATCCGACACTTCGGTGCTCCCCATCCCCCGCTGAGGCCAGCAGTCGATGGAGAGGGCGATGTCGGAGGTCACCGAGAAGGTCAGCGGGCGTGGGGCCGCCAGTGGCCGCGACAACGATGGAGGACGGCGGCGAGGGCGCTCGGGCCATAGATCTGGAGGAGAGGAGGGCGGAGCGAGCGAGGGAGAGGGAGGGAGAGTGGCAAGTGGGCAAGTGGGAGGCGAGGAGGCCGAGGCGTCGGGGAGGCGCAAGCCTTATCCCCTCGCCCGGGCGTCGCCGGCGAGGCGGGTCAGGCGGGGACGGCGCCCCTGTAGCGGCGCGCACCGGGGGAACAGGAAGGGGGCGCGGTGCGGGGAGCTGGGCCGGCTGGTTGAGGTGGGCCGAGGCCCATGGTGGGGGCACGGTGGCCAGCTGGGCCAGTCGGCCCAGTTGAGGGGGGGGGGGCTTTTCCTTTTTCTTTGCTTTTTTTTAATTTCCAGCAGCAATTTGCCTTTTCCTTTTAGCCATTAGGACTTTGCAAAATTATGTCATTGGGCAAGATAATTTCAAGGAATTATTGTGCACTGCCACAAAAAGGTTGGGAGGCTTTTGGAATAGTTGCCAATTTTATAAATTAAAAAGGCATTTAATTATTACTTAGGTCACTGTTTTAAGTAGTTTAGGCCACTCAAACCTTTTACAAAAATGTTGGTTCACCACCAATATTAACAAATGATTATTTGCCACCTGATGAACATTTAGTTTTCATGAAAGAAGAAGCAAATATTTGACATGCAATTTGAATTTGACTTTGAAGCAGATTTTGGACAAGTGGCCTTTTGGCATGATGATCATGATGACATGACCTTCATTAGGGGGAGATTACTGTAGTGTGATGCTGGGGATGTTCAAATATCCTCCACTACAAGAAATCTCGTCCCGAGATTTACGTGGGGAAGTAAAGAGCAACTTCGGGAGAACTGACCCTTATAGGGTTAATTATCAAATGAACAATTCAGGGAATGAGGTAGAAAAATCTCTCGAGTTGAAACTTATTAAAACATCGAGAGCAAAGTATGAAGGTACAATAGGAAGTTTCAAACGAATGGACAAACGATTGATACCTGAACAGAGTGTGAGAAAGGGGTTCAGAGCATAGGGAATAGATCATCTCTCGAAAGGTGGCTCGTGACATGATACGAAGCCAAATGCAAGAATATTTCAGAATCAAAGATATACAGGAGAGTCAGGTTCCGAACTTATGGAACTGTGGGTTATGGGCCCACCATGTGGGTTAATAGAAGAAAGGGGGGCGATAGCAAGGCATGTCAGATGATAGACTGTCAGTTATGTTGGCAACAACGTTGGTACCAAGGGCGAGGGACGAAGAGAACCATTTTCCTGCTCGTTGAACGAGGCGGACCAATAGGCAAAGTTCTCGTCCATCGGGGGTTACCAGGATGTCGTCAGCAATAGTAACAGGGTCACACTGACAGAGTTGTAAACCGAGGTGTTTCCATAAGCAGGGAATTATTTCTGCTTATAACATATATAGATCACAAGAAAGGTTGAGCAAACCAATGGAAAGGAAAATGTGTTTATCGAATCAAACAACCCAAAGGAAGGGAAGATGTGTTTACTCATAAGAGTTGGGATTATATCCCTCCCAAGGGGAAGCGGAGCAGGATATACATGATATGACAACAAGTTTAAATATCATTTAGATAAAGGGGGCGAGGGGATAATCATGATATTACCCATACAATGGTGTTTGGATAATAGATCAAGAAACATTCGACAGTGTGCTTCCAATGTTCATGGTTGATATTCGGAATACCTCAGTCATGCTTCGAGGTAGCATTAACTTGGTGTTACAAGTAGGGGCTGGAGTTGAAGATCACAAGAAATACTCAAAGAACGATTGCAGGAATAGCAAGGAGTGCAAGGTATAACCAAGACATGATCAACATGTGTTGGAATAAAGATAAGGAGGTTGTCAATGATAATTCAAATCATTGAAGGTCAAGGATTGTATTTCTCACCATGAATTCAATTGTCATTTCAACAGAAGTCAAAATGGTGATGTTGATCACGACGCCTTTGTCGAGAGGCTCTATGAAGATGCCATCGAACAGCAACGACATCAAGCAAAAGGAATGTTGAAGCAAAGGCTATTGGAACCACGTATACGATACAAGCTCGGATTCAAGCTTGTTGTTCAAGGAGGAATGATAAGATGAGGAAGATTGACGTAAGCATAGCTCGTCGTCGGAAGTTGTGCTCCAGAAGAAGGACCGGATAGCACAGTTAAAATTAGCTCGATAATGATATAGCCGATCAGGCTAGGAATGATGTGATGGAGTATCATTCCAATGAGAATTCACAAGAGGTAGTGCAATGACACAATATCCTCTAGATACCAGGGGGCAACACTCGAGGTAGATCGAAATAGAGGTTGGACAGATGAAAAGATCTATAGAAGACAAGTATTTTAACTTGTTCGAGAAATGGAATCAAAGGGGAACAATCATGGTCAGAACCACAGTTGCAAAGGACCAAACATAGTTACCAGATGAACTTATAACAAGGGGATTATTATTATCACAAGAAGCTTCCATGATAAGTTCCACATCGGGTCCATGGGCATGAACACAAAGTTCAAGGTCGACTCCCACTTCTTCAATGCATATCCTTTCATTTACTTCTCGCGTTCAATGAAGTTGTAGTGTTGAAATGTTATCTGGCAAAACACCAGAAGAGTAAGACTCATTAAAAACTCTCGGGTTCAAACGGATTAGGGGAGGCATAGGTTCAACCCATAGGGGCATCTTAGGAACCTATTCCACAAACTTCAAAAGTAAACAACACAAGCTCGAAGCAGAGCATGGTTGACAAAAGGAGAGGATACAATTTACCAAAGGCTTTATGTATCCGAGAAAAGGCTCACAAGGTTATTGCATATGAAGGATGTTGTCGGATAACAACCCGGCAATGGGCCTGCCGGTCCACAATGGAGCTGATGTGAGTATCGGTACTCAATCAGAGGAAGAAAGAATGCAAAGGCATCGGATTATAGAACATCTGAATAATTCGATGCTTAGATAACAAAGGAATTATGATTTCCTAAACGAAGGATCAGAAGTAGACGCTCTGATCAAGGAGGGATAGGTAGAATAGACCTAGGGGCACAATTGATGACAAATAGATTGGTCGAGAACCAGCTCATGTTCAAAATGACGTCTAAGCCAAAAAGATATAGAAGGATCACTGATGATTGTGTGCCTTCACACACATGTTGAATCAATAGGATCAAAATGAAGGTGTCGAAGGATACTAATGAATATTGCTACACATATGGAAAGCATCCATAATGCAAGTAGACAAGTAATTGCAGAGCAATAGTTTGAAGAGGATACTCGAAAGATCGGGTAGTATTTCCAAGTATTTTGAAAAGCATATGAACAACTGGGGATGAGCGGACCCCGGTTAAGTGAATTATCCTTAGTGCAAAAAGAAGCTGCAAAGCAGAAGGCACAAGGATTCTCGGAACAACGGAGAGTGCTAGGGGTATCTTGTAACAACATGAGCAACTGGGGATGAAGGTACAAATGGCAAGGAGGTTATTCACGAGGATTACCGGTGGTCAGGAACTGTAAGGCAGTGTGCACAGAGTCTCGAGAAACATCAAGGAGTAACCGCAGAATCTTCTGGCGAAGCAAGTGATCATCGGTAAGGTCGGGGCTCTCCGGGAGGAACTGGGTACGAGAACCTAATGTCAGAGTTAGTAAATTCGTTTAACCCGAGTAGAAGAGAGTTCAGAGTCCCAGAGTATAGATGAGGAGTAAAAGATTATAATACCACCCAATGGCGACGTGGGCCTGTAAGACACACAACCAAGTTAGTAAAAGTTTTTCAGTGACTAGACTCAACTTCGGCCAAGGAGTTGGAAAAGGGGTTACCTACAAGCAGTCGGCTCTGATACCAACTTGTGACGCCCTCGATTCAATCATACACTAATCATACACGTAAATGTGTACGATCAAGATCAAGGACTCACGGGAAGATATCACAACACAACTCTAGACACAAGTTAAAATAATAAAAGCTTTATATTACAAGCCAGGGGCCTCGAGGGCTCGAATACATAAGCTCGAATACACAAGAGTCAGCGGAAGCAACAATATCTGAGTACAGACATGAGTTAAACAAGTTTGCCTTAAGAAGGCTAGCACAAAAGCAACATTGATCGAAAAGGCAAGGCCTCCTGCCTGGGAGCCTCCTAACTACTCCTGGTCGTCGCGGTCTTCATGAGGTAGTAGGCGCCCTCGTGGTAGTAGCAGTCGTCAAAGGTGGCATCTGGCTCCTGGACTCCACCATCTGGTTGCAACAACCAGAAAGAAGAAAGAAGGGGGGAAGGGGGAGCAAAGCAACCATGAGTACTCATCCAAAGTACTCGCAAGCAAGGATCTACACTACATATGCAACATTATCAAAGGAAGGTTGTATATGTGGACTGGGCTACAGAAATGCCAGAATATAGAGAAGGCCTAGTCCTATCGAAGACTAGCATCTTCTGGAAACCACCATCTTGCAGCAAACAGGAGGGAGTAGAGTAGCATAAAGTAAAGTAGTAGTAGTGTTATCAACCTCGGCCAGAGATCCTTCCTCGACTCCCTGTGAGAAAGCAATCCCAGAGCCATACTATCCGGTTATCACCTCATCACAATCCAATTCTCATCACAAGTATCCAGTTCTAGTTGTATCGATCGGGATACAACTCCAAGTGTCCGTTACCGTAGGACAGGCTATCGATAGATGTTTTCTTCCCTGCAGGGGTGCACCAACTTACCCACCACGCTCGCTTAACTCCGGCCGGACACACTTTCCAGGGTCATGCCCGGCCTCAGCCAAACAATACGCCGCAACCCGACCTAGGCTTAATAGAGAGGCCAGCACGCCGGACTAAACCTATGCCCCCAGGGGTCATGGGCCATCTCCCCGGGAACTCCTGCACGTTGCGAACGCGGCCGGTGAGCAGACCTAGCTACCTCCTTAAAAAGGTAGGTGCTTACCAGTCCAACCCGGCGCGCGCCGCTCAGTCGCTGATGTCTAATAAGCTTCGGCTGATGTATACGACGCAGAACGCCCATACTATGCCCACGTGATGGTTAGTTCTATCAGGCCAGAGGCCCCTCGGATCAAATATCCAAATCGTAGTGGATTAGGAACGCGCGGTAACAAGCAGAGACTCACGAAAGATGTGACCCCGTTGCCCCGTCTCGAGGACTTGCGGCAAGGGCTAGGAATGCCCGACCATGCCTCGTAATTATCTCTCGGGCACCTTCCAGGTCAACCCGTCTCCACATCACTCGCAATTATGCTCGCGCGGGCACCCCTCAGGGTCTACCCGTCTTTAGTAACATGGTTCAGTGTAACATAGTAACCATAGTAACTGTGTGTCCAAACATCAAGGGAAAAACCCGAGGAATCACCCCCGGTGAATTCCACTCGATGTAATCAACAAGGTGAACGTAAGAGGAATCACCCCCGAGGTTCACACTTGAGGGGTTGCACGACAGAGTCATATCGGAAGTGGTTAAGGCGGAATCACCCTCGATGACCACGACCGAATAGCTACACTACAGGGTTAACATCAGAAGTGCTGTAGAGGTCTCACCCTCGGCACTTGATAGTAACCCAGCAGAGTCGAGCAACTAAGGGGAAAGTGATGTGCGGTGTCGGGGCCTGGTCTTCGATCCCATTGATCGTGTCTTTAATGATGAAGCAAGGGCAACAAGGACAAGATGGGGGTCACTGATGGATCTCTAACCAACCTATACTAAGAAGTTTAGGATAAGCAGGTAATGTACAACAGCAGATACAAAAGCAGGCTATGCATCAGAATAGGAGCAAACAATAACAGTAGCAAAATCTAATGCAAGCATGAGAGATGGGATGGGCGATATCGGGATGATCAAAAGGGGGGGGCTTGCCTGGTTGCTCTGGCAAGGAGGGGTCATCGTCGACGTAGTCGATCACAGGGGCGGCATCGGTCTCGGGGTCTACCAGAGAGAAGAGGGGGAAGAAACAGTAAATATAAAGCAGACATAGCATAACAAGACAATAAGCGGGGCTAGAGGTGTTCTAACGCAGTGCTAGGCGATACTGGCGAAGGGGGAATTCAACCGGGATGTTTTCCCGGTTCCGGACCTGTGTCAGACAGATGACCGGAGGGGGAATGTTCCATGTTCAGATAGTTAGAGGCATCTGACAGGTAAACGGACCACGTATTCGGATTCGTCTCGTTGTTCTGAGCGACTTTCATGTAGAAAACATTTTCATCCGAGTTACGGTTTAATTTCTTTTAAATTACAAAGATTAAACCATTTTTTTGGATTTATTTATATTAACAGAAAAAAGAATTATGATGTCAGCAGAGTGTCAGCATGACATCAGCAGGTCAACAGACTGGCTGACTGGTCAAACTGACCAGTGGGTCCCACCTGTCATAGACAGTGGACTAACAGAACTTTAAACTAACTAAAAAGAGGTTAAATTAACAGCTGGGCCCCTTATGGCAGTGGCAGATTAGATTACTAATTACTTTTAACTATAAAAACATTTTAATTAGCTTAATTAAGCGGTGGGGCCCGCACGTTAGTGGCTGGGGCTGCCCGGTCAGCAGTTGACTGGGTCAACCCGGTCAACTGGGGCTCGTGGGGCCCACTGGCAGTGACCCTGGGGGGTGGCCCCAGGTCGGCCACGTTGGTGGCCGGCGCCGGAGTTGCGCCGGCGAGCTCTCCGCCGTGGCGAGTCCGTCGGAGAGGCTCGGATCTTCGCTACAGAACACCAAATCACGCGTTTTCACTTGCGTTCGAACGCTGACGCTGTCGCGCGTCGAGTGGTGCCACTGGACCGCGGAGATGGCCGGAACAGGGAGCTGCAAGGTCGCCGGCGGCGGTGGTCTATGGTAGCTCGGCGAAAACGAAAAACTAGCGCGCTCACAAGCGATCTAAAGCGTTAGGCCGCACCGCTGGAGTGCCTCGAGCACGATGGTGTGCTCGGACGGCCTTGGCATCGATGGAAGTGACGACGATGAGCGGCACGGCGGAGCTGAGCTCGGTCGTCCATGGCGGCGATGTTATGCGCAGCAGAACGAGGGGAAGGCAGGGGGAGGACGTGCGGTGCTCACCATGCGGGCGCAAGGACGCCCCGTGAGTGAACGGGAGCGCAGAGGGAGGTCGAATCAACGACGACGGCGTCCGACAACCCGCGGAGGAGGAAGAAGGGGATCCGACGCTTCGGTGCTCCCCATCCCCCGCTGAGGCCACCAGTCGATGGAGAGGGTGATGTCGGAGGTCACCGACAAGGTCAGCGGGCGCGGGGCCGCCGGTGGCCGCGACAACGATGGAGGACGGCGGCGAGGGCGCTCGGGCCACGGATCTGGAGGAGAGGAGGGCGGAGCGAGCGAGGGAGAGGGAGGGAGAGTGGCAAGTGGGCGAGTGGGAGGCGAGGAGGCCGAGGCGTCGAGGAGGCGCAAGCCTTATCCCCTCGCCCGGGCGTCGCCGGCGAGGCGGGTCCGGCGGGGACGGCGCCCCTGTAGCGGCGCGCACCGGGGGAACAGGAAGGGGGCGCGGTGCGGGGAGCTGGGCCGGCTGGTTGAGGTGGGCCGAGGCCCATGGTGGGGGCACGGTGGCCAGCTGGGCCAGTCGGCCCAGTTGAGGGGGGGGGCTTTTCCTTTTTCTTTGCTTTTTTTTTAATTTCCAGCATCAATTTGCCTTCTCCTTTTAGCCATTAGGACTTTGCAAAATTATGCCATTGGGCAAGATAATTTCAAGGAATTATTGTGCACTGCCACAAAAAGGTTGGGAGGCTTTTGGAATAGTTGCCAATTTTATAAATTAAAAAGGCATTTAATTTATTGCTTAGGTCACTGTTTTAAGTAGTTTAGGCCACTCAAACCTTTTACAAAAATGTTGGTTCACCACCACTATTAACAAATGATTATTTGCCACCTTATGAACATTTAGTTTTCATGAAAGAAGAAGCAAATATTTGACATGCAATTTGAATTTGACTTTGAAGCAGATTTTGGACAAGTGGCCTTTTGGCATGATGATCATGATGACATGACCTTCATTAGGGGGAGATTACTGTAGTGTGATGCTGGGGATGTTACATAATCTATTGACATAGTGCCAGTTGCTATTTTCTGCATGTTTTTACATCGCATGAAATCAATATCAGACGGATTCCAAATGCCATGCCAATTTACAATGATTTTTTATGGACCAAAAGGAAGAAGATGGGCCCTGGTTGCACCTGGAGGGAGTCCCGAGGAGGGGACAACCCACCAGGGCGCGCTAGGAAGCCCAGGCGCATCCTGGTGGGTTGTTCCCACCTCGGGTGCCCCACGGACCGCCTCTTTGCTCTATAAATACCCCAATATTCCAGAAACCCTAGAGGAGTCGACAAAATATTCATCCAGCCGCCGCAGAGTCCAGAACCACCAGATCCAATCTAGACACCATCATAGAGGGGTTCACCACTTTCATTGGTGCCTCTCCGATGATGCGTGAGTAGTTCTTTGTAGACGTTCAGGTCCGTAGTTAGTAGCTAGATGTCTTCATCTCTCTCTCTCTTTCTTGATTATCAATACAATGGTCTCTTGGATATCCATATGATGTAAGTCTTTTGGCGTTGTGTTTGTTGGGATCTGGTGAACTTTGAGTTTATGATCAGTTATATCTTTTTATATCCACGAAAGTTATTTGATTATTCTTTGATCTCTTATATGCATGATTGCTTATAGCCTTGTATTTCTTCTCTGACATTTGGGTTTTGTTTGGCCAACTTGATCTATTTATCTTGCAATGGGAAGAGGTGCCCGGTAGTGGGTTCGATCTTATGGTGCTTGATCCCAGTGACAGAAAGGGAACCGACACGTATGTATCGTTGCTACTAAGTATAAAAAGATGAGATCCATATCTGCCGCAATAGATAAACGGATCTTGTCTCCATTATCTCATCGTTCTTATTGCATTACTCATTTTCCATGAACTTAATACACTACATGCATGCTGGATAGCGGTCGATGTGTGGAGTAATAGTAGTAGATGCATGCAGGAGTCGGTCTACTAATCTTGGACGTGATGCCTATGTAATGATCATTGCCTAGATTTCATCATAATTATTTGAAGTTCTATCAATTGCCCAATAGTAATTTGTCCACCCACTGTTTGCTATCTTTCTCGAGAGAAGCCACTAGTGAAACCTACGGCCCCCGGGTCCTTTTTCTCATAAATTTGCCATGCGATCTACCTTTTCCTTGCGTTTATTTTTAGATCTATTAAACCAAAAAAATACAAAAATACCTTGCTACAATTTATTTGTTCCACAATCTATTTATCCTATCTACAAATTTACCTCACATCCTTTGCCTATCTCGAGGCATCGTACCCCGAAAGGGATTGACAACCCCTTTAACACGTTGGGTTACGAGGTGTTGTTATTTGTGTGCAGGGGATGTTTATGTTGTGTTGATTGGTTCTCCTACTGGTTTGATGACCTTGCTTTCATACCTGAGGGAAATACCTACCGCCGCTGTGCTGCATCATCCCTTCCTCTTTGGGGAAATACCGACGTAGATTCAAGCGACATCAAAAGGAATTTCTGGCGCCGTTCCTGGGGAGGATCTTCAACATCAATCAGGTTCCTAATCACAAATCTCATCTCCTCGAAATTTACATTATTTGCCATTTGCCTCTCGTTTTCCTCTCCCCCACTTCACAAAAATTTGCCGTTTCATTTGCTTTTTTTGTTCGCCTTTTTTTCGTCAGATCTTATGCTTGTGTGCCATGTGCCTTCTATTTGCTTTCATCTTCGCTTGCTAAAAATCTATTGATATGGATCCTCATCCACTTGCCAATCTTTTCAAAAGATCTGATTATGTTGAACCAATTGCTAGTGAGTTGAGTGTACTTGATTATCTCTATGAAGTATTGCTTGAAATTTGTGAATCTGAAAATTGTGATGAAGTGCTAAAAGAAGAAATTTATGAAGTGATTCACAATAGTTCCTTGAATAAAAAGCATGATTGCAATGGTGTTATTATAAATTCTATTAATGTCAGTTGTGTTAATGATATGCAAAACCCCAAGATTGGGGATGCTAGTTTTGCTATGTCCACGACTTGTTGCAATGATCACGATTGGGGTGATTCTTCATATGATCTTGAAAATTTATTTAAGCCCCATGATGAATATGAGATTGATAATAATGTTTGCAATATTATTGAAAGTGGGTTTGGAAGAGTGTCAACTTTAGATCCCACATATTTGGAGAATATTCAATTTTATCAATTTTTTTGATAAAAGTGGGTTTGGAGAGGTAATGACTTTAGTTAATATTAATCCCACTATTTTGGAAGAGTGTCAACTTTGCATGCATGTGGATAATGTAGAAAATATTTTATGTGATAGCTATATTGTTGAATTTTATTAAGACCCACATGTAATTATTATGAGAGAGGGAAATATTGTGGTATAAAATTTCATGTTACTAAATTACCTCTCGTTATGTTGAGATTGCTATTGTTTCTTTCTTCTCCCTTACATATGGTAGTTCTTGCTTGTCTTACTAATTTGTTTTCCTATAAAATTCCTATGCATAGGAAGTATGTTAGACTTAAATGTTTTTTCACATGTTTTACGATGCTCTCTTTGTGTTTCAATTATTATCTTTCTTGTGAGCATCAATAAAAATTACGCCTAGTTAGGGGCGTAAAACGATAGCGCTTGTTGGGAGGCAACCCAATGAATAAAATTTATTTTTGTTTTTTGCTTTATGTTCTTGTGTGTTAACACACTTATGCTACTGTTATTATTGTGTTTTTTGTGTTTTAATTAGTGTTTTTGCCAAGTAAAGCCTTTAGGATCTTCTGGGGTGATAGTTGTTTGATCTTGCTGAAAAAGACAGAAAATTTGCGCTCACGAAAATAATTTTAATAAATCACAGAAAAGAGATTTTGCCCTGTTTATTTTTGAAGAAGATTAATATAAAAATTACTATGGTCATCCTAATTTGGTAGAATTTTTGGAGTTACAGAAGTATTCGAAAGTTCCAGATTACTACAGACTGTTCTGTTTTGACAGATTCTGTTTTCTTTGTGTTGTGTGCTTATTTTGATGGCTCTATGGTTTCTTTGATGAGTTTTTGCCATAGAAAAGTTGGAATACAGTAGATATAATACAAAAAAAATAAGAATTGGTTTGACACATCACTTATAGTAGTGGTTTGCTTTCTTTTACTAACAGATCTCACAAGGGTTTTGTTGGGTTTTGTGTGATTGAAGTTATCAAGTTTTGGGTTATCTTACGATGGATGAAAGAAGGATAGAAGAGCCTAAGCTTGGGGATGCCCCGGCATCCCAAGCTATTATCCAAGAATGAGAAATCAACTAAGCTTGGGGATGCCCCTGAGTGGCATCCCCTCTTTCTTCTAACGACCATCGGTATTTTACTCAAGGCTATATTTTTATTCGTCACATGATATGTGTTTGCTTGGAGGGTCTTGTATGATATGTATCTTTGCTTGTTTTATTTTGTATTTTAAGTCATCAATCCTTGCTGGGCACACCTATTTGAGAGAGCCAAAATTATGCCATGACTTGTTAGAATTTCTCTCTAAGCTTCACTTAATTTTTTATGAGCAATGGACTTGCTCTAGTGCTTCAATTATATCTTTTTTAGCATGGTGTGCTTAGTATTTTTGAAGAAATGCTCTCTTGATTCACTTAGATTTATTTGAGAGTTAGTATTTTTTTTAATAAACTCTCTCTTGCTTCACTTAAATTATTTTGAGAGAAAGAAAATATGTTATGCTCATGATCTTCACCTATATTTGTTTGAGCTTATCGAAAGCAAGACACGAAAATTAGTCCCAAAGTGATAGATATCCAAGAAGGATAAAGAAATAAAGAAAATATATGTCATGAAGATCATTGGGCAAAATAAACTTGATTCTTAGTAATAGTTTTGAGATATGATGATGTGATATGTGAGTTATGTTGATGTGTAATTGTGCTCTAGTAAGAATATTGGTGTTAAGGTTTGTGATTCCCTATGCATGCACAAAAGTCAATAATCATGCAATGAAAATTATATCCTACTTGTGGTGCATTATTCGGTGTTAATTATGCTTAATGCTTGCTTATGAGATTATTCATTTCTTGGTTGGTAGCTTCTCAATCTTTTTGCTAGCCTTCATTTTGCACCAAGTATGACCTCTACTTGTGCATCCAAAATCCTTTAAACCAGTTTTGCCACATGAGTCCACTATATCTACCTATATGCGGTATTCTTTTGCCGTTCTAAGCAAATTTGCATGTGCCATATCTAGTTTATAAAATAAACTTCTCTTTTGTGTGTTTGTTTCGCTCGCGGAACGGTAATGGGTAGCTAATATTTGCCATGCTAGATGTGTTATTCTCACGACGATTGTTTATTCAATTGTCATTGCACGAGAGTAAGGCAAAGGTATTAGGGATGCCCAGTCCTGAAATGCAAAAATGAATTTACTTTATGTTGTCAAATAATAAATTCCTTGGAGGGCACCCGTGGATACGGCTAGCCATGGAAAGTGGAAGTATGGTGGAAAAAGGAATGAACTTTATTTTCTGTTTGGGAACCGCCTATGATATATCTAGCATGGAAAGTGTTGGGATGCTCCAAGTCATTTCGTTGGTGGGATGGATACACCTCCCAAAAATGTTTTTATCTCTTTTTTTTCACTTTGAGCTCTGGCACCTCTACAAATCCCTATTTCCCTCTGGGAAGGGCCTTTCTTTTACTTTATGCCATTTTTATTTTTGAAATTGAGTCTCCATCCTCTCTTATAAAAGCACCAACTAGGGGGCAATATGATCGTACTTAAGTATTGGGTGTAGCTAATATTCGAGTGTGTTTCATGAATGGATCAATGTTTGAGCATGATGGGCCAGGGATAACTTGTTTTAGCATTGATATTTTGAAAGACATGGTTGCTTGTTGATATGCTTGAGTATCTAAATCATTATTTCAAAACTAGACTATTGCTTTGAATCACATAAAAGTCCAAATGTCCATGCTATAAAGAAAAGAATATGATATGACATGATAAACAACACTCCACATCAAAAAGTCTGTTTTTATCACTTACCTACTCGAGGACAAGCAGGAGTTAAGCTTGGGGATGTTGATACGTCTCCAACGTATCTATAATTTTTGATTATTCCATGTTGTTTTATTATCAATCTTGGATGTTTTATAATCATTTTATAGTCATTTTTTGTTGGTACTAACCTATTGACATAGTGCCAAGTGCGAGTAGCTGTTTTCTGCATGTTTTTTACATCGCAGGAAATCAATATCAGACGGAGTCCAAATGCCACGCCAATTTACAATGATTTTTTATGGACCAAGAGGAAGAAAATGGGCCCTGGTTGCACCTGGGGGGAGTCCCGAGGAGGGGACAACCCACCAGGGCGCGCCAGGAGGCCCAGGCGCGCCCTGGTGGGTTGTGCCCACCTCGGGTGCCCCACGGACCGCCTCTTTGCTCTATAAATACCCTAATATTCCAGAAACCCTAGAGGAGTCGACGAAATATTCATCCAGCCGCCGCAGAGTCCAGAATCACCAGATCCAATCTAGACACCATCACGGAGGGGTTCACCACTTCCATTGGTGCCTCTCCGATGATGCGTGAGTAGTTCTTTGTAGACCTTCGGGTCCGTAGTTAGTAGCTAGATGGCTTCCTCTCTCTCTCTTGATTATCAATACAATGGTCTCTTGGAGATCCATATGATGTAAGTCTTTTGGCGTTGTGTTTGTTGGGATCTGATGAACTTTGAGTTTATGATCAGTTATATCTTTTTATATCCACGAAACGTATTTGAGTATTCTTTGATCTCTTATATGCATGATTGCTTATAGCCTTGTATTTCTTCTCTGATATTTGGGTTTTGTTTTGCCAACTTGATCTATTTATCTTGCAATGGGAAGAGGTGCCCGGTAGTGGGTTTGATATTACGGTGCTTGATCCCAGTGAAAGAAAGGGGACCGACACGTATGCATCGTTGCTACTAAGGATAAAAATATGAGATCCATATCGACCGCAATAGATAAATAGATCTTGTCTACATCATGTCATCGTTCTTATTGCATTACTCCGTTTTTCAATGAACTTAATACACTACATGCGTGCTGGATAGCGGTCGATGTGTGGAGTAATAGTAGTAGATGCATGCAGGAGTCGGTGTACTAATGTTGGACGTGATGCCTATGTAATGATCATTGCCTGGATATCGTCATAATTATTTTAAGTCCTATCAATTTCCGAACAGTAATTTGTTCACCCACAGTTTGCTATCTTTCTCGAGAGAAGCCACTAGCGAAACCTACGGCCCCCGGGTCTTCTTTCCCATTGCTACCTCTTGAGCACTGCGTTGGTTTTCCCTTGAAGAGGAACGGGTGATGCAACAAAGTAGCGTAAGTATTTCCCTCAGTTTTTGAGAACCAAGGTATCAATCTAGTAGGAGGCTCCTCAAAAGTCCATCGTACCTACACAAACAAACAAGAACCTCGCGACAAACGCGATGAAGGGCTTGTCAATCCCTTTTTAGTAACTTGCAAAAATGAGATCTGATAGAGATAATAAGATAAGATAAATATTTTTGGTATTTTTATGATATAGATTGGAAATTAAAAGATTGCAAATAAAACTAGATCGGAAACTTATATGATAAAATATAGACCCGGGGGCCATAGGTTTCGCTAGTGTCTTCTCTCCATATAGCATAAGTATTACAGTGGGTGAACAAATTGCTGTCGAGCAATTGATAGAAAAGTGCATAGTTATGAGATTATCTAGGCATGATCATGTATATAGGCATCACGTCCGTGAAAAGTAGATCGAAACGATTCTGCATCTACTACTATTACTCCCCACATCGACCGACTCCTTCCTGCATCTAGAGTATTAAGTTCACAAGAACAGAGTAACACATTAAGAAAGATGACATGATGTAGAGGGATAAACTCAAGCAATATGATATAAACCCCATCTTGTCATCCTCGATGGCAACAATACAATATGTGCCTTGCTACCCCTACTATCACTGGGAAAGGACACCACAAGATTGAACCCAAAGCTCAGCACTTCTCCCATTGCAAGAAAGATCAATCTCGTAGGCCAAACCAAACTGATAATTCGAAGAGACTTGCAAAGATAACTTATCACACATAAAATAATTCAGAGGAGATTCAAATATTTCTCATAGATAAACTTGATCATAAACCAACAATTCATCGGATCTCGACAAACACACCGCAAAAAGAGTTACATCAAATAGATCTCCAAGAAGATCGAGGAGAACTTTGTATTGAGATTCAAAGAGAGAGAAGAAGCCATCTAGCTAATAACTATGGACCCGAAGGTCTGTGGTAAACTACTCACAACTCATCATAGAGGCCTTGGATATGATGTAGAGGCCCTCCATGGTCGATTCCCCCTCCGACGGAGCGCCGACGAAGGATCCAAGATGGGATCTCGCGGATATAGAAGGTTGCGACGGTGGAAATAGTTTTTCGTGGTGCTCCTGGATGTTTTCGGGGTACGTGGATATATATAGGAGGAAGAAGTAGGTCGGTTGAGCCACGAGGGGCCCACGAGGGTGGGGGGCACTCCCACCCCCTAGGGCGCGTCGGGCACCCTCGTGGCCGCCTCATTTGCTGCTTGACGTCCACTCCAAGTCTCCTGGATTGCATTTGTTCCAGAAAGATCGCTCCCGAAGGTTTCATTCTGTTTGGACTCTGTTTGATATTCCTTTTCTTCGAAACGCTGAAATAGGCAAAAAAAAACACAATTCGGGTTGGGCCTCCGGTTAGTAGGTTAGTCCCAAAAATGATATAAAAGTGTAAGGTAAAGCCCATAAACATCCAAAACGGGTAATATAACAGCGTGGAACAATAAAAAATTATAGATATGTTGGAGACGTATCAAGCATCCCCAAGCTTAATTCCTGCTCGTCCTCGAGTAGGTAAATGATCAAAACAAAATTTTTGATATGGAATGCTACCTAGCATAATTCTCAATGTAATTTTCTTTATTGTGGCATGAATGTTCAGATCCAAATGATTCAAAATAAAAGTTCATATTGACATAAGAAATAGTAATACTTCAAGCATAATAATAAAGCAATCATGTCTTCTCAAAATAACATGGCTAAAGAAAGTTCATCCCTACAAAATCATATAGTTAGGTTATGTTTCATTTTCATCACACAAAATACCCCCATCAAGCACAACCCCGGTTTCAGCCAAGCAATTGGTTCATACTTTTTAACGCGCTTCAGCCTTTTTCAACTCTCACGCAATACATGAGCGTGAGCCATGGATATAGCATTATGGGTGGAATAGAATATGATGATGGAGGTTGTGCGGAGAAGACAAAAAAGGAGAAAGTCTCACGTTGACGAGGCTAATCAACGGGCTATGGATATGCCCATCAATTGATGTCAACATGAGGAGTAGGGATTGTCATGCAACGGATGCACTAGAGCTATAAATGTATGAAAGCTCAACAAAAGAAACTAAGTGGGTGTGCATCCAACTTGCTTGCTCACGAAGACCTAGGGCATTTTGAGGAAGCCCATCGTTGGAATATACAAGCCAAGTTCTATAATGAATAATTCCCACTAGTATATGAAAGTGACAACATATGAGACTCTCTATATGAAGAACATGGTGCTACTTTGAAGCACAAGTGTGGAAAAAGATAGTAACACTGTCCCCCTTTTTTATTTCTTTTTTTGTTTGGGCCTTTTTTTTCCTTTCTTTTTTTATTTGGCCTTTATTTTTTTTATAAGGGACAATGCTCTAATAATGATGATCATCACACTTCTATTTATTTACAACTCATTGATTACAACTCGATACTAGAACAAGATATGACTCTATATGAATGCCTCCGGCGGTGTATCGGGATGGGCAATGAATCAAGAGTGACATGTATGAAAAATTATGCATGGTGGCTTTACCACAAATACGATGTCAACCACATGATCATGCAAGGCAATATGACAATGATGAAACATGTCATGATGAACGAAACGGTGGAAAGTTGCATGGCAATATATCTCAGAATGGCTATGGAAATGCCATAATAGGTAGGTATGGTGGCTGTTTTGAGGAAGATATAAGGAGGTTTATGTGTGATAGAGCATATCGTATCACGGGCTTTGGATGCACCGGCGAAGTTTGCACCAACTCTCAAGGTGAGAAAGGGCAATGCACGGTACCGAAGAGGCTAGAAATAATGCAAAGTTAAGAGTGCGTACAATCCATGGACTCACATTAGTCATAAAGAACGCATATACTTATTGCAAAAGTTTTATTAGCCCTCGAAGCAAAGTACTACTATGCATGCTCCTAGGAGAAGGGTTGATAGGAGTTAACCATCACGTGATCCCGACCTCCACACATAAGGAAGGCAATCAAGAAAGCACCCCATGCAACAAATTTGTTACACAACTTTTACCATACGTGCATGCTACAGGACTTGCCAACTTCAACACAAGTATTCTTTAAATTCACAATTACCCAACTAGCATGACTCTAATATCACGACCTCTATATCTCAAAACAATTATCAAGCATCAAATTGATCATAGCATCCAATTCACTTCCTATGATAGTATTTATTATACCCAACTTGGATGCCCATCATTCTAGGACCAATTTTATAACCATAGCAAATACCATGCTGTTCTAAAAGACTCTCAAAATAATATAAGTGAAGCATGAGCGATCAATAAGTTTTACAAAATAAAGCCACCGCCGTGCTCTAAAAGATATAAGTGAAGTACTAGAGCAAAATTATCTAGCTCAAAAGATATAATTGAAGCACATAGAGTATTCTAATAAATTCCAAATCATGTGTTCTCTCCCAAAAGGTGTGTACAGCAAGGATGATTGTGGTAAACTAAAAGGCAAAGACTCATATCATACAAGACGCTCCAAGCAAAACACATATCATGTGGTGAATAAAAATATAGCTCCAAGTAAAGTTACCGATAGACGAAGACGAAAGAGGGGATGCCTTCCAGGGCATCCCCAAGCTTAGGCTTTTGGTTGTCCTTGGATTATCTTGGGGTGCCTTGGGCATCCCCAAGCTTAGGCTCTTGCCACTCCTTATTCCATAGTCCATCAAATCTTTACCCAAAACATGAAAACTTCACAACACAAAACTCAACAGGAAATCTCATAAGCTCCGTTAGTGCAAGAAAGAAAAACCACCACATAAGGTAATATAATTAACTCATTCTTTATTTATATTGGTGTTAAACCTACTGTATTCCAACTTCTCTATGGTTCATACCCCCCGATACTAGCCATAGATGCATCAAAATAAGCAAACAACACACGAAAAACAGAATCTGCCAAAAACAGAACAGTCTGTAGCAATCGGTAACTTTTGAATACTTCTGGAACTCTAAAAATCCTAACAAAATAGGAAGTCCTGGGAAATTTGTCTATTGATCTACTGCATAAATAATCAACTAAAAATCACATTCCTGTGATTTACTAAAATTATTCTCATGCGCGCAAAAGTTTCTGTTTTTCAGCAGAATCAAATTAACTATCACCGTAGGTTATCCTATAGGTTCTACTTGGCACAAACATTAATTGAAACATAAAACCAAATCTAAACAGAAGCTAGATGAATAATTTATTACTAAACAGAAGCAAAAAGCAAGGAACAAAGATAAAATTGGGTTGCCTCCCAACAAATGCTATCATTTAACGCCCTTAGCTAGGCATAAAAGCGAGAATAGATCAAAGTATTGCCATCTTTGGCATTCAGTTCTTCAATAGAGCACTTGTAACCCTTAGGAGTTTCTTTCTTTTTAGCGACGATTAAACTCCTAGGCAAGAAATCAAGAAATAAATTTGTCGCAAAAGGTTCCTTGGTGATAGCGAGAAAATTGGGCTGAACACTTATTGATTTGAGATCCGCATTTTCCTTACTAGAAGATTCACCCTTATTTTTAGGAACATACATAAATTTGGCAAATTTGGTAGGAGGAGTTGGAGTATTTTTCACAGATGAAAAGGCCGACCCTAAGTTGGTAATAATATCCTCAAGTTTATTGATTCTAGTAGAATCTAGATCTATTCTTTCATTAACTATAGGTTCTTTTTCTTTAAAAAAAATTCAAAGTTACTCCAACCCTAGATCCATATTAGGTAATTCGGTTGTGGATCTTTTTATCCAAATTTTCAATTAACTCAACAGTGGCAACTTTATTTTCAATAATTTCAAGCCTTTGCATCACATGTTCCAAAGTTAAAACAGTTCCATTAACCAAAAGAGGGGGTGGACCAAACAAATCTATCATAGCATTATAAGCATAAAAAGTATGACCACTCAAGAAATCCTCTCCGGTAATGGTATCAAGAATGCATCCATTCCAAGGGGTAATGCCTACATAAAAATTTCGCAGAAGAACGAAAGTAGAAAGCTTCCTAGTAGATCTATTTTGAGCATTGCAAATTCTATGCCACACATCTTTTAGATTTTCTCCCACCCTTTGTTTAAAATTGAGAACTTCATGCTCGGGAGTAATAACGATGATAGGAGGACTAGCCATAATGACAAGCACACAAAAGACAAGCAAAAAAGAGGCGACCGGGAAAGAAAGGGCGAATAAAACGGCAAGGGTGAAGTGGGGGAGAGGAAATCGAGAGGCAAATGGCAAATAATGTAATGCGAGGGAGATAAGTTTGTGATGGGTACTTGGTATGTCTTGACTTGAGCGAAGACCTCCCCGGCAACGGCGCCATAAATCCTTCTTGCTACCTCTCGAGCACTACGTTGGTTTTACCTTGAAGAGGAAAGGGTGATGCAGTAAAGTAGCATAAGTATTTCCCTCAGTTTTGAGAACCAAGGTATCAATCCAGTAGGAGGCTCCTCAAAAGTCACTCATACCTACACAAACAAACAAGAACCTCGCAACCAACGCGATAAAGGGGTTGTCAATCCCTTCATGGTAACTTGCGAAAGTGAGATCTGATAGAGATAATAAGATAAGATAAATATTTTTGGTATTTTTATGATATAGATTGGAAAGTAAAAGATTGCAAATAAAAGTAGATTGGAAACTTATATGATAAAAGATAGAACCGGGGGCCATAGGTCTCACTAGTGGCTTCTCTCAAGATAGCATAAGTATTACGGTGGGTGAACAAATTACTGTCGAGCAATTGATAGAAAAGTGCATAGTTATGAGATTATCTAGGCAAGATCATGTATATAGGCATCACGTCCGCAACAAGTTGATCGAAATGATTCTGCATCTACTACTATTACTCCACACACCGACCGACTCCTGCCTGCATCTAGAGTATTAAGTTTATGAAGAATAAGGTAACGCATTAAGCAAGATGACATGATGTAGAGGGATAAACTCAAGCAATATGATATAAACCCCATCTTTTTATCCTCGATAGCAACAATACAATAAGTGCCTTGCTGCCCCTGTTGTCACTGGGAAAGGACACCGCAAGATTGAACCCAAAGCTAAGCACTTCTCCCATTGCAAGAAAGATCAATCTAGTAGGCCAAACCAAACTGATAATTCTAAGAGACTTGCAAAGATAACTAATCACACATAAAAGAATTCAGAGGAGATTCAAATATTTCTCATAGATAAACTTGATCATAAACCCACAATTCATCGGATCTCGACAAACACACCGCAAAAAGAGTTACATCGAATAGATCTCCAAGAAGATCAAGGAGAACTTTGTATTGCGATTTAAAGAGAGAGAATAAGCCATCTAGCTAATAAATATGGACCCGAAGGTCTGTGGTAAACTACTCACAACTCTTCGGAGAGGCCTTGGAGATGATGTAGAGGCCCTCCGAGGTCGATTCTCCCTCCGGCGGAGCGCCGATGAAGGCTCCAAGATGGGATCTCGCGGATAAAGAAGGTGGCGGCGGTAGAAATAGTTTTTCGTGGTGCTCCTGGATGTTTTTGGGGTACGTGGATATATATAGGAGGAAGAAGTAGGTCGGTTGAGCCACGAGGGGCCCATGAGGGTGGGGGGCGCGCCCACCCCCCTAGGGCGCGCTGGGCACCGTCGTAGCCGCCTCGTTTGCTGCTTGACGTCCACTCCAAGTCTCCTAGATTGCGTTTGTTCCAAAAAGATCACTCCCGAAGGTTTCATTCCGTTTGGACTCCGTTTGATACTCCTTTTCTTCGAAACACTGAATAGGCAAAAAAAACAGCAATTCGGGCTGGGCCTCCAGTTAGTAGGTTAGTCCCAAAAATGATATAAAAGTGTAAAGTAAAGCCCATAAACATCTAAAACGGGTAATATAATAGCATGGAACAATAAAAAATTATAGATACATTGGAGACGTATCACTCATATATTTGTTTTCTGATCTACTTTTTCCTTGCATTTATTTTCAGATCTATTAAACCAAAAAATACAAAAATACCTTGCTACAATTTGTTTGTTGTGTGATCTATTTATCCTATCTACAAATTTACCTTACGTCCTTTGCCTATCTCGAGGCGCCATACCCCGAAAGGGTTTGACAACCCCTTTAACACGTCGGGTTGCGAGGTGTTGTTATTTGTGTGCAGGGGATGTTTACGTTGTGTTGCTTGGTTCTCCTACTGGTTCGATAACCTTGGTTTCATATCTTAGGGAAATGCCTACCGCCGTTGTGCTGCATCATCCCTTCCTCTTTGGGGAAATACCAACGTAGCTTCAAGCAACATCAAGGCCCAAGGTCCAGTAGACCATCTCATGTTATGGTAGGCCGACTTAAGAGGAAAGGCATAAGGAGTATTCTCTTACAAAGGAAGTAAGACTAGGATTCCACTTGTAATAGAGTAGTCCTAATCCTACTAGCACTACATGAATCTGGAACTTTTTTGTCCGCCATGGCTAATGGCAAAGGCACACATGGCGGACGGCAAAGACCTTTGCCGTCAGCCAGCAGACAGCAGTAGGTCCGGCTAAATAGGCTACGACAAAGGCCTCTTTGCCGTCAGCTGTTGGACGGCAAAGATGAAAAAGGCTTTGCCATCCGCTGGCTGACGGCAAAGAGCTTGGACGGCACACGTGGTAGTTCAAGTCCGTTAAGTGGTTAACGACGTGCTTTGCCATCAGCTGACGAACGACAAAGATGCAAAGGCCTTTGCCGTCTGCTGGCAGACGGCAAATCTGCCAAATAGGCCAGCCCCTAATTGCCAGGTTGCACAGGTAGCTGCCACGTGGCAGCTTTGCTGTCAGCTGGCTGACGGCAAAGCTCTTTGACGTCCGCCATCAGACGGGAAAGTGTCTATATAGCCCCTGTTTTTTCTGTTTTTTTCTTAAATTCATTCAATTTTGACAGAATTTCACACATATATATATACACACATATTTCAAAATAATTTCAACAATAAGTTTCCAACAAGAGATATATACAAGTTTCCAACATTTCCATATATACAATAAGTTTGCAACAAGAGATAACCAACAAGTTTTCAACCAACAACATATTCGACAAGTTTCCATAAATAAAAAGTAAGCACAAGCACAAGTAAAAGTTTCAACAATAAGTTTCCATCAATGCTAGCTTCCTCATCTCAAGCAAATCTGCAAATTAGGAAAGATGAAAGTTAGAAGAAGAAGAAGACTCGCTAGGAGAAGAAGAAGAAGAAGAAAAAGAAGAAGAAGAAAAAGAAGAAGAAGAAGATTGCTTCTTCTTCTTCTTCTTCTTATTCTTCTTCTTCTTCTTCTTCTTCTTCTTCTTCTTCTTCTAACTAAGGTAGGTAAATGAAGTAGCTAAGCTAATTATAGATAATTATCAAGCTATCCTAGGTTGTTATGCCATTTTGTACCTAACTGAGCTAATTATGTCATAAATGAAGTAGCTAAGCTAATTATAGATAATTATTGAGCTATCCTAGGTTGTTATGCCATTTTGTACCTAAGTGAGGAAATTATGTCATGAATGAAGTAGCTAAGCTAATTATAGATAATTATTGAGCTATCCTAGGTTGTTATGCCATTTTGTACCTAAGTGAGCTAATTATGTCATAAATGAAGTAGCTAAGCTAATTATAGATCATTATTGAGCTATCCTAGGTTGTTATGCCATTTTGTACCTAAGTGAGCTAATTATGTCATAAATGAAGTAGCTAAGCTAATTATAGATCATTATTGAGCTATCCTAGGTTGTTATGCCATTTTGTACCTAAGTGAGCTAATTATGTCATAAATGAAGTAGCTAAGCTAGCTATAGGCCATTATTGAGATATCCTAGGTTGTTATGCCATTTCGTACCTAAGTGAGCTAATTATGTCATAAATGAACTAGCTAAGCTAGCTATAGGCCATTATTG